>NC_090884.1:12289948-12299948 GCF_036669925.1 Montipora capricornis | reverse complement strand
CAAGGTACATTGATTTCGAATGAATCACGAAGCGATGGGTACGATATCGGTTTTTCGAGTGAAGTTTACTTTGGAATTCACCAGTTTGGCAATGAATTTTTCTTGAACCGCATGAGTTTTAAAAGAAAACAAGCACACCCTCAGCGAGCGAATGGAAAAGGAAAAAAGCCATTTCAGAGCCAAAAGGCAATAGCCAGCGAATAGGAATCACGCTAAAATTAGAAGCCACAAAAAGACTTTGTCAGTTCAAGGCCAAAGAATGAACATCTCACATACCCACTACCGACTCCCGTTCTGGCCTTGTAGCTCAGTCGATAGAGCAACGGTGATCAAATATGAAGGTCGTGGGTTCGAATCACACCCTGATCAGAGTTTTTCTTTGTCCTTGTGTGGGCCCAGTTCCATTACTGGGGTTAATCTGATCTCTGGATCTGATCTCCGGGTATAAAAAACTTCACAGTGGTGTTAGGCCTCAGTCGAACTTGGAATCAAACGTTAGGCGCTTTAAACAAACTTCTGAAAACACAAGCTAGCGAAATTTCCCCCTAATTTTACGAGAACTCGTTGCGATTACGTGTTTATAACATAAGTGCAAAATTTTCTTGTCACCGTCGAGGAACATCGAAAACCAGTTAGGCGAATGGATTAAAAAGCACTTGCTCGCTCGCATTTAGAGCAAAACAAACAAACAAATCAACTTTTTCTTTATGTCCAAAACAGTACCGATAATTGTTATTTAATTCCAGTTGACAATAAGAATTCGACTTTCATTCCTGAACAAAGGAAAAACCGATAAAACCACTTGTTCAAAATAACAAACGGCTTAGTGCCCAAGGAAATAATTTGTGAAGTAACTTCTTCCACTAAGTATGAGCTATCACTGGTATTGTTTTGTCCCTGTCGTTCTCTTTCGCTCTCCTTTCGTTTCTGTTCTAGTTATTGGTCCTCCAGGCATCATGTAACCTTATTAGAGTTCTCAAGATATGCCAAAAATTGCAGTACAGAGAAAAAAGCAGCCCTAAGCAAATTAAAAATAAACATTCGGCTTTAAAGCTTTAAGTTTATATCCCTTCAATGCTTGACTTGAATAACTGCGTAGCCGCCAGTGTGTGACCACACCTATCATGATTTGTCAAACTGGATTGAAACCCACGAAAAATGAAAGAAAATGAAAGAAAACATTTTCCAAACCGTTTTCCACCTGAACACGAAAAGCGTTGACTGCGCAAGAACTATAGTTGACGTAGTATGGCCGTGTAGCCGTCTCGAGCCACAGAAGGCACGCGAAAAATGAAGCCTCCTTATGTTTAGGTGAGTTAACCTGGGTTGCGCCTGCAATCCAATCGAAAACCAGGACCTGGTCAGCGGTCAACTCCAAAAATACAGCTGACCTCGGTGAGCGCCAAGCTTTAGCCCGCGATATGGTCACGTGATACTGGTCAGCGGATACCTTGTTTTGATAGGTGTCAATTGATCAAAACATGGATGTCCAATATCAAAGATCTATGCTGTAAACTAGCATGATACTGTTCACATTGGCATAAATGGAGGCGTGGACGTACGTACGTATGTACGGACGGTCGATGACGTGATGGCTATAAAACCAAAATTTCTCGCATCGATCGGTTACCATATTTTCTAAACTATGGTGCTCCGCGCGCGTGCGGAGCTCCGCTATCATGACATTGCTGTTATGTGATACAATGTTGTAGAGTCATTCCTTCTAATAGTACATTGTCTTGAAAGTGTTGAAACTGAGCAACCTTTAAATCTCATCAGCGCCACTGTTTTTCTTGAAAACTCGGTATGATCTGAAAAAAGTGAAATAATTATAATAATACTAGGTAAAATACTACTACTACTACTATTGCTCATAATAATAACAATCAGAACAACAACAATAATGATAATGATAATGATAATGATAATAATACTAACAAAAAGAAGAAGAACATAAGCAGCTTTTCTTGAAGAATCAACGATTACAAGCAAGGATTATTAACGCTGAGCATTCGATGGAGCTTTGGGAAAAATTCCCTCCCCGCGGCAAACCTTCAAGAAAGAAAGCTATTTCGAAGGTAATGTTATGTATGTTTGGCCAAACCCTCCAGTCTATTTTCCATACTACTTGTTTAAATAAAGGGAACCTGCACTCCGACAAATGAATAATTTTAAACCCAACAAAATTATACTTGAAACAACGTGTTTGTATCGAAAAAAAAAGGAATTTCAGAATCACTTACTTTCACTTTCAAAGTTCCCAGGAGCCGCCATCTTGAATAACTGTGACATATAACGGTGGCAATATTGTTTTTACACAAAGAGCTTTTGTTTTCAAACAATAGGGACTTTAAGATCTACGACAGCGAATTACGTTTTTTGCGATTAGTCCATCTTGTTCACGGCGTACAATGTGGGTAAATTTGGCACGAGCGGTTTCCAAGTAAAAAAGAGAATGAACGATTCACAATTGTATGCACGTGTTGTCGTCAAAACCTCAAATTTGGTTGTTTCACGTCGTTGTTGTGCAGAGAACCGCACGAATATATGCGAAAATGCGTCCCGCATGTGCAGCACGATTATTTTTCCTCTTTTAACCAATGATATTGTTGTTTTGTGGCGTTCTCGTTGAAGACCGATCTTAAAGTCCCTTATATGGCAACCATGACGTGTCACAAATATTCAAGATGGCGGCGCCCAGGGAATTTGAAAACCAAAACAAGCGTTTTTGAAATTCATTTATCGGTCAGTTTAAAATGCAGACTGCAGACTGGATCTAAAATGCAAACTGAGGCCTGGGCCGAGGCCTATTTTGTACCGCGGTCTTCATTTTAGACCCAGTCTGCAGTCTGCATTTTATACTGACCGATTCATTTATATTTTTCCGATGCAAACGTTATCAATGTAAACTGTATGTTTTGTGGTTTTAAAGTTATGTTTTTTTTTTGCGGATGTTCCCTTTAAGGCTACGATGCTTCCGTTGTAAGGCTATTTAATGCTGAAGGGTTTTAATAATCGCATATTGTAAAATCAAGCGCAAACCTCTACGCAGATTTGAGCAGAAATAATGCTGACTATTTGCTTCATGCTAAGACGGTATCAGTAGACAGCAGGTTGTTGCAGTTCATCCTTGGAATGCCAACAGTTCCTTCGGACGTCTTACGTTGTTATATACATCGTGCTTCAGTAGAATCAAGCCAGGATTTCGTATATATATATACCCATTTGAAAAGCAGACTTGTAACTATAAGAGCCAAACGCTATGTCACAGACAAAAAAATAACTGATATTTTCGATATTTTTGAAATCAACGCAACAGAGCTGGCAATTGATACTATTTTACCCTTTTCCAACTCTCTAATTTAATTTAAACTGGTTTTGTTTCAAAATATCTTCTCAGGGACAGCAGCAGGTGGCGTGTGGTCACATTTAGGGATGCAAATTATAAACATTGGCTGTGAGGTTTTCAAAGAATTTGGCTTCAAGTAAACATCAAAAATTATGTAAAGTAGATGTCTGGTGCTGTTTCAAGGCATACTGCGTATTTTAAAACAAACTTCCCGTCGGTGAATGTTGAATTAAAATTGCTCAAATGTTAACGTGACAACGGATTTCGTATGGAGGATTTTCAAGCAATGGCACTTGATGTGTGTGGCACAGGGGATTGCCTTTCTTCTGCGTGTGTGCTTTGCGATGATGAACCGCAAATACTGGGCCTTTTCCCAAACTTGAAAATATCACGGTCCGTTTGAAGTTGTCGTGTGGATTATTTGGAGCCTCATTTATTTATTTTGAAAGCCAAAACAAAGGTCCGGGAAGAACTTTCAAGCGTCTGGCACGGCTTGAAGGAAAAAATTGCATATTTGGAGGTGAAGAAAACGAGGCAATGCCAAAGTAAAGTAGAATTTTTACCAAAAGACGACTTCGTGACCGGTGTCACATTGCCACTTATTACACATTTAACGTTTCCACCACTGGACAATTCACAGACTGTGTCAGTCAAGCCAGCCGAAGCGTAGCTGCGACTTCAATAAAAAGTCATACCAATAAGTTGGTAGAACTATCGAAAGGTTTAGGTTATTTTTTACGGGGAATTCTTGTCGAGTTAAGACCATTTATTTCATCTAAGAAAACAAATGAAAAATTGAGGTGGAAACCATGGAAGACCAGGAGCTCGAGGATACCTTACGCTTTAATAAGATTAACAAAGACGAAACAATATCTTTCAACGAGGAAGAGGATGGTTCGGTTGTGGAAGATAATTTTGAGGAAAGATTGGAAGGTCACAAACACAGAGAACAAGAACAGAAAGAGGAGGAACCTATAGAACAAGGCATAGTTGAGGAACCTCTAGAACACGCGCTTTATGAATGGGTTGGATCGATAACGGAAGAGATGTCAGCAAGTACTGATCACGAGAAAACCGCATGCTTGAGAGACAACATCACGGGTTGCAAGGACGATGCCGACTTATCATGGAAAAACGATGGTGGCTGCACGTCTGGAATAGACGATGCTTTTTCTGAGACAGACGAAACAATATCTTTCAACGAGGAAGAGGATGGTTCGGTTGTGGAAAATAATGTTGAGGAAAGATTGGAAGGCAACAAAAACAAAGCACAAGAACAGAAAGAGGAGGAACAGGAGGAACCTATAGAACAAGGCATAGTTGAGGAACCTCAAGGACAAGCGCTTTATGAATGGGTTGGATCGATAACGGAAGAGATGTCAGCACGTTCTGATCACGAGAAAACCGCATGCTTGAGAGACAACATCACGGGTTGCAAGGACGATGCCGACTTATCGAAAAACGATGGTGGCTGCACGTCTGGAGTAGACGATGCTTTTTCTAAGACAGACGAAACAATATCTTTCAACGAGGAAGAGGATGGTTCGGTTGTGGAGAATAATGTTGAAGAAAGATTGGAAGGCAACAAAAACAAAGCACAAGAACAGAAAGAGGAGGAACAGGAGGAACCTATAGAACAAGGCATAGTTGAGGAACCTCTCGGACAAGCGCTTTATGAATGGGTTGGATCGATAACGGAAGAGATGTCAGCAAGTTCTGATCACGAGAAAACCGCATGCTTGAAAGACAACATGACGAGTTGCAAGGACGATGCCGACTTATCATCGAAAAACGATGGTGGCTGCACGTCTGGCATAGACGATGCTTTTTCTGAGACAGACGAAATATCTCTTTCCATCGATGAAAATTTAAAAGGGCCTCAAAGGCAGATTAGTAGTGATTATGAAGAAGCCACAAAGAAAGACATGGAGCCTCAGTTCAAGGAAAACGAAGGAGACAGTAATGATGATGATAGTGGAACTGTAGCTGAGAATTGCCAAACATCCCCCTGTAAAACCGTAGCACTAAAAGATGAAATACAATCAAACTATAATGAAAGGGCACTAAGATTCCGAAAGGACGCAATGCTACCTGATTTCAACCAAATCACCGAGGAAGACGGGGAGAAAATTGACGTTGTTGATAAAAACGAAAAGGGAGAGGCCGATAAGAATAGCGAAAGCGCAAAGGATTATTCACAACTATCCGACATTGGAACCTTAACACCAAGAAATGGAAGCAACTTCAACCTGAACGAAAGGACAATGGACCGTCTAGAGGAAGCAGCGCTATTTGAAAACAATAACGTCCACTCAGAAGCTTACAATGAAGACTATACTGTATTCTCTGAGACAGAAGGGGCTTTACATAACGATTCAGAGGTCGGAGAAGCCAATACTAACACTGAAGGCTGTCTAGATCAGGGAGATGATAATGTCAGACTGCAAGATCCTGAGCAGCAATCTCAACTTAAGGAGCTGCAATTGTATGATTCTCCGGTACACGCCAAAGGAGACGCTTCGTTGCTAGAGGAACACCGTAAGAAGCTAAACGATACTGAGGGAGGATCATATTTTGAGAATGACTTACCATTAGTAGCTGGCGATGAAAGCATTCCTGGCGGTTTTTGCTCCGATGATGACTTATCTTCAATATTCTCTGATGACAGCCAAGACATGAACACTCTTTTACAACAGAACAGCACTTTGCGCGAAGCTATGATGCAGCTTCGCAACGATAACCCTGAAGTGTTTACTGACACGGTCAGCGAAACGTCAGATGAGATAGACAATTTTTATCACAATCCATGTGAAAATAGCGTCAATGGCAAACTATTAAGAAGTCAATTGACAGCAGACAGTGACTTGAACGCTGAAAGACTGAACGAGTTAATGAGAGAGAAGAGGGAGTCGCAGGCAAAATTGCGGCAACTGGAAAGGGAAAAGGCTGCAGCTGAACGAAAAAATAGACAGGACAAAATGGACAGAGATTTCTTAGAAGAGAGATTTTCTATAAAGGCTGCTCAATTTGAGAAGGAAATACACAATTTGAAACAAGAAAATCAACGACTAAGACGTGCTAGCCCTCGAGAAAAGGGAAAAAACGCAAGCGATCTTAACAAGAGCTTTGGCGATACAAAAGATACAACGGATCCATTTGTAGCTAACGAAGACAGAAGCCTCGAGGGGCGGAAAGGCTTTGCCATCGATATTGCTATGCTGGCACGGGAAAATGAGAAATTAAGTGAAATAATTGACCACCTGCAAGAGTCTCCAGGAAATGATTGTTTCAGCGAGTTTGTTGACAATTTAGACAGATACGTTCCCAAAGGTGAATACATTAGGATTGAGAATGAGAAACTTAAACTGGAGACAACAGTGAGAGAAAAAGAAAGGTTAATAAAGGAACAAGAACGCTTGCTAGAAGAGACCAAATTTGATTTAGAAGAGGAAATTGAAATTCTTAAGGAGAACCTGAGAAAGGCTGAAATTAAAAACATAGAGAAAGGAAAAGTTCTAAGACAAAGCGATATTAAGATGATGGAGTCCAAAGCTAAATTTACTGAGAAAGTTAGAAAGCTCGAAAGCAAATTAGAGGAAGAGAGTGCCAATAAAATGAAACTGGAAACTGTCATTGTAAACTTAAAAAAGTGCAACGAAAGGTTTCATAGCGAAATCCAAAACATGAAGGACCGAATGAAAAAACTCCAAAAACAAGGAGTGGAAAATGAAGAAAATAATCGTCGCAATAAATTTGAAGCAGAGGAACGCTTACGTCAGGAAGCTGAAGAGAAAGCGAAGCTTGGAAGAAACGTAGAGGCACTTCTTCAGGACCTCATGCAGCTAAAAAGTAAAATGCTTGAAGAAGGCGAAAACCATCGGCAGGAGAAGGAGAAACTAAGGTCTGAGTTGGAAAATGAAAAAATGAAATGGATTGATGGACATAAAAATGAGCACCGAAGTCTAATATCTGAGCTGGATGTAGAGAAGAGGAAGAATGAGCAGTTGAAAAGAATGGTGGAGATCCCTATGGAGACCATCGTCCCGTATGTGGAAAACACGACAGAGGATGGAGCATTTGAGAGCCCGATGTTCGACATTGAGCAAGGCATAGTTGAGAAGTCATTCCCAGATGAAAGACTCGAAGACCAGGGGAAAGACGATACGGTTATGACCTTTAACAACAATGCAGATAATGGGTCATGGAATGCTAACTCAGGCGTTGAAGACAACACGAGAGATTTACCCAAACTCAAGAGGAAGCTCGTAGAATTGGCAAGATTAAACGGAAACCTGAAACGAAGAAACAAGGAAAGTGAGGAAGAAAACATCCATTTAAAGGAAAGGATGGAAACAGTTGGAAGAGACGTTAGCAGGCTGAGAGAGCTTGAGGGAAAAAACGAAGAGCTTCAAGAGGAAATTTCACGAAACGTCAAAAAGAAAATCGAATTGCAAAGAAAACAAGAGGATTTGACTGAGGAAATGGAAGAAATCTTAAAGAAGTTGAGTAAAGTGGAACGGAACAATGAGGACCTCTTAGAAGAGGTAAGTCGCTTGACCAAGAAGATCAAAACCATGGAAACGGAGTCCACCGAGGAAAGATTAAAGCTGGCATCCACGTTGGAACAAGAAAAGAAAATTGCAGTGAATGAGAAAGAGAAACTGCTAGAGGATCAAAAAGTAAAAAGCAAGGACCTAGAAAATTTAATACATGAATTAAACGCGGACATCCAAACTGTGAAAGAAGCCAAGCGGACGGCAGAGGAAAACTTTGTAAACGACATGAGGAATCTTGTAGAGAAACACAACACGGAACTGGCAAATGAAAGGGAGAGGCATCGCCAACTGCAAGATGAATTGAACAACAATGCAGGGACAGTGAGAAGGGTGACAGAAGAGTGGGAACAAATGCTGCGGAAAACTGTGAACCGTTACGAGGAGGATCTGCAGAAAGGTGAACAAGAGAAGAGAAAAATGGCGGATGGTTTTCAACGCCAGAAGAACGAGATGAAGTCCAAATTCGACAAGGAACGTGAAACGTTGAAAGAACGAATTCAAGGGATAGAAAGCGGTGGAAGATCACCTCTTGAACGGGAAATCGCTCAAGAGACCATAGAACTCAGTTTCGGAAGCCCAGACAACGAGGAAATGGAAGAGGTGAACAGCGAAATGGGCGAAGAGGAAAGAAATAGCGTTATTGCTAAAAAGAACGAGAAGATACGAACTCTTGATGGCCAAAGGCAGAGGCTTAAGCAAAAGTTGGAGCAACTTACGCGAAGCCACGAAGAGGAGAAGAGTATATTGTGCGATAATTACAAGCAAGAGAAACAGAAGCTCGAGGAGACATTGACAGATCACTACAAAAGAATCATTGCAGAAGGCAAGCATTACTATGAGGGACTGCTTCAGGATCAAAAAAGGAAATATGAAACTGAAAATGAAGAAATAGAAAATAGATTCAAGAGGGAAAGACGAGAATATGAGGAAAGATTGAAACAGGACTTCGCGAACAATTTGTCTTCAAAGAGTACTGAGCTCCAGACTAAGATTGAAGCAGATCGTTCGGAAAAAGTGCTGAAACAAAAGGAAATAATACAGCGGTTAGAAGCGCAAATGAGAGAAAAGGTCAAAGTGATGCAGAATGAAAAGAACGAGAACCAAAGGAAATTCGAAAGAGAAAAGCAGGTACTAGAAGCAACGATTCAAGCCCTTTCAAAAGAGCTAGAAAAAGCCAAACAAGAGGCAAAAGATCTGAAAAAGAAACAAAAGAAACACAAAGCAGAAATGGAAGAGACCTTTGAAAACGAAAAGAAAGAGATGACTGAGGCGTGGGAGAGATGTAAGCTTGACACGATCAATCAAATCGAAGAAGAATGGTCAGAAAAGTTGAAAAACGAACTCAATAAATCAGAGGTCTTTAGAGAAGAACTTCAAGAGACGTACGAAGCTAGGATCAAGCAAATGAAGGTTAACTTTAAAGCACAAAAAGCAGACATGGAAGGACGTTTGGCTGATGCTATTTCTGAGCTGAACTCTCTTGCTGAAAGCAAAAAAGAAATACGAGCAGCTTTAGAAGACGAATACAAAAAGAAACTACAGAAAGAAAAAGAAAATATCGAAAGCACACTTCAAGGCCTACACCATGAGATAGGACGCCTGCAAGAGCACAGAAAGCAATTGCAAAACCAAATGGCCCAGCGAGAAAGCCACGCAAAAGCCAACGTCGCACCTCTGTTGGATAACAACCCACAGGTAGTATTTCCAACATGATGTTGGTAAATTATGCTTAGGAAAGTGAACCCAATCTTGCAAAGCGCCGGTCTGATTCAGAGAGATGAATAATTTTAGCATTCTTACGTTTTTAGGTTCTGACCAAATTAAGTAGTGAACACCAAGAGAAAATGAAAAGAGAAAAGGAATACCACGAAAGTAAAATGAGAGACTTGCATACAGAGATTGAAAAGCTTCATGACGACCTTTCTAACATGAAAGCAAAAGCGCGTCAAGAAAAAATCCGAGTAAAAGCGGACTTTGAAAAGGAACGGGAGCAAATGGAAGAGCAGTTTGAAAAAGAGAGGAGGGAGTGGCAGACCAGAATGAACATGATCTCAGCGATGCAACCGGCTAGAGATCGACAAAGAGTAAGTGCTTT
>NC_090884.1:12244948-12284948 GCF_036669925.1 Montipora capricornis | reverse complement strand
CTTGTTTTTACGTAATTTCCTTTGCGACATATGAAAAAGCCTCTCGCGAACTTTTTACACGGTCCAAAATCTAGCCGTTGCAAGATCGGACCGTTCGCATGCGCAAGTGTTATCCGCTGCTTCTTAGTTGAGCCCGCCCTAGCGTTTGAGGCAACGCTGCAACTTGTTTAAAACTTTCAATTTTTAGCAAGTGGAGGAGTTTAACCTTTTAGTCAACCTTCCTTTGTTCCTGTGACCTACAGAATTTTGACCATAATCATAATAATAATAATAATAATAATAACAATAAAGGTCTTTATTGAGGTCATCAAACAAACTTTGGGGGGAGAAGATCCTTCTTGGGATGCGAGGGATTATCTACAATACGACTCCATAGGCTCAAATCCCTATCTTTGATAATCCGTTTAATAGATGTTACACACTGTATGTACCCAAATCTCAATGCCCTTTTCTGTAGCCTATCAATTTGACTCAAATACTTAATTAATATAAAAAGAAACACTCCAAACTCGGATACAGTAAGTAAAGAGTGACATATTAAAAGAGTTGAAAAGATAATGAAGGTCGAAAATACTATAACCATTATTTTTGCACACTCTGAGGATATGAAATACGCTTTAGAGCTCTGTCCATCAAGTCATCAAAGTGCATATCCCAGTTGGTAGGAGAATCCTGAAATGTCTCTCCAAGAAGCTTCAGATACGACACACATTTAAAATCGAAAATTTCATAAGGGGAGGGCAAGGTTGTTCTTCCTTTCATGACAAGTTCCTTGATTTTACTCAAATTGAGTTTCAATAAATTCTTCACTGCCCAGACTTTAACATCTTCTACCTCCCTAGAGGCATAGTCATTGAAATTAGGCCAAACGGGTATGCTACACGTAACGTCATCTGCATATTTAGTCATCAAGATGTTTTTGGAAGTGGGAATTATATCATTAACCATAATAGTAAAAAGTATGGAGTTGCGATGTTATCAACGCACACCCCCCGGGGCACACCCTTTGTTTACGATCTTTCAGAAAGTCAATAACCCAGTTGACAATATAGGGACAAGAGAAAATGAGGGGACAGAGAGGGAGGCTTAAGGCGTTGGCCGGGATATGTTATGTCCACGAAAGTTATTTTTAGACGAGCGGAAGTCTTTTTTCTAGCGGAAGTCTGTCTTCTGAGACGTCCGCATGCAGTCTTGCCTCGCTCTCAGGTTCTTAGTGAAAAGAGAAAATGATGGCGCACGTGGAAGGCTGATGAATATATATTTTCTTTCAAACATCGGACCGAGGTTGGCCTGCATGCGGACGTCTCGGAAGACTTCCGCTCGTCTAAAAATAACTTTCGTGGACATGACATATCCCAAGGGCTGGACCGGGAGCCTCCTTCTCTGTCCCCTCATTTTCTCTTGATAGGGATTAATGTCGGCGCACAGTCTTAAGCTTATCGATCACTATTCTATTCTATTTTACACCGTGTTACGTAAGGTACATTCATGCCCGACTGACGTTCGTGTCCATTGAATACCTACTTGCAGATACCCGAACGTACTGTACGTACGTAACTTGCTGATGATGATGATTCAGTTCTCGTTTTCCAGCTGGATGGTGAACACTGTCAGAAAAAAATACAGTTGCAACTTACAAGTGGAACTAAATTGATCTAGCTATTTATTCTTCTCTGGAAAGGTTTCCTGGAAGTGTTTTGCGATCGCTTCGAGAATTCGCTTCGTTCGAGTGACACGAGGTTTTGAGGTTTTGTGGTTTTGCTCGGGGAAGGAGGCATGCTGAGGATCGTTAGCAATCCCTTTGTTCCGAACTTCAAATACAATTCTCTTAGATGTGAGCAGGCGAGTCCGCTTCCAGCAATTTTCTGTGCCATTGACTGTTTGACTGCACCATTGTCTTCCTTGGGGTCGAAAAGTCTTGTGGAATGTCATGACGTCGAGGTCCAAACACTTGGAAGAAACCGGAATTACTTTTATAACTAGTAATAGTTTTCACTACATCTGCCCCCGCCTAAGATAATACGGATGGCAGTTGAGGTGTTTTTCAATTAATATGTGCCGCACATTGTGATGTCTTCATATTATTTGACATGTCAGTTAGGTAGGTAAATGAAAGTGAAAGATGCAATGAAAGGATGGGCAACAACAAAGAGCCTTTATTTGTAATTTCCATCAACGTTTATTTGATAGGCTATCAACTGAAAAGCAATTTACATAATTTTGGAAAATGCCTTGAAAATATGATAATAAAGCAGGAACAGGAACATTCAATGACTAGAATTAAGGCAACATTTCCATGTGGTTCTTTCTACGGTACCTTGAAATACCATAAAATAGGAACAAAAAACTCGCTTATTATATTCGGATCGCTTATTATTATTATCTGTGAAGAAATGTTCTAAAAATGATTGAAGATTGTTTGAAAAAGGTGATACTGAGACTATGCGTTTGCTTCCTGTGGCCGAGTCTGTCGCCCCTGTTTCTTAATTCATTTGTGTCTGACTTTTCTCTTGGTCTGACAAATCGTCGCCCCTGTTTACGATTTGCGTCTGACCCCAGCAATACGATTTTCTATCAGATACTGTAATCTTTGATTTTCAAGGTAAAAGGTGAGGAGTATGGGTCTATGCTGCTTTGAAACGGAAAAAAAAACGATCTGAGTTGCTATTAGAAAAATGTTTTCCTGCAATATTTGCCAATATTGAGCCAACTCAACCCTGGCGAGCGAGCAATGGTTTACTGTTAGAAGGGAAGCAGATGTGATCTTGTAACCTTTTGTTTTTCGGTAAGTGTCAACTGTATTTAGGGCTAGGGGACTAATTGGGGACACCGTAGTCAACTCATACCAAATCGTAGGTTGGTTTTTGAGGAGAGGGGAAAACCGGAGTACCCGGAGAACAGTCTCTCATAGCAGAGTAGAAAACCAACATACTCAACCCAAACGTGACGACAAGTCTGGGAATAGAACTAAGACCATATTGGTGGGAGACGAGTGCTCTCACCACTACGCCATCCATGCATCCTTGTAGCGGCTTTTGTTGTTGTAAGCAAATAATCTTGATCAGAGTTTTGTCCCAGCTTATACGAGGGATTTGACATCCTCTCTTTCGGTCAAAACCTGGGCACCCAACTGCATTTTTTAATTTGCCACTTAAAATGGTTTCCGCCCCTCTCTTAAGGATTTTGCGCAATGTTTGGTTGCATGATTTTGAAAAGCTACGCAAGATTCCTTAGCCGGCTGAAAATGTGGCACAGACTACTTGAAGAATGTCATAAGAATATTTGTGATTGATTATGTGAAGCTGAAAAACGGAACAAAGAACTTGTTATTCCTTGAAGCTGTTGCTTTAGCAATGTTTTCAACGATTCCAGTTTGCATTAAGAGGCCATCCGCACCTGCCCCAGGGTGGGAAATCTTGCTACTTTTTACCGTTGTGTTTCTCCCAGGGAGTGGAACTTTGAACTATTTTGGGGAAAAAGTCAAAATCCCCAACCCTAGCCCGCCCCACTCGCCCGGGCTTAACATTGATAGGTGCATAAAGAGGAAACAAATTTATACTATTGTTTGTGTGCACAAAAATTGCTTCCAAAGTAATCAGGGACGTGGTAATTTTCGGAAACGAAAAAAAGGATCTGTAAACATGCAACAATTAATGAGACTATATGCTAAGAACGGGATGCTTAATACTGAGAAACTGCAAAGAACTTGCATTCTGGAATTTTGGGTTCAATATATACAAAATTAAGACATTGCTACAACAAACCACTTATCAACAGTTGCACATGGTTGCTGCCGATAGACAGCAGTCATAGCCTTGAAACAATCGAGACTTTTGGTGCCATAGTTGGCTCGCATCAAGAAACAGCCTATCCGGAATCCCCTTACACGAGCACTCGAAGTCTAGCTAATCAGCGGCTGTCTTATAACACATGAAATTCGCATGGGCTTTCTCTATTGTTTTTCCTCTCTTAGCGGAAGACTCGAGATTTACAGTCAAGTTGTTGTGTTTCTTTTTTCGTTTCTTTGATCGCTTTTGCTGATCTGTTTACAGTTATGATTACGTCTATTCGAGAAAGCATTCATCAAGGTCAAGAAGTCTTCAGTGAGCATTTCTAGAGGCAGACAGTGTGCATTTAAGTCATTTTAATTGATCGGATTAGGTCGATTCATGGACACAAACAAATATCGACGACATCTATGTCGTAGAGATCGCATGTATTTCATTTTACTAACTAATAAAATGGTACCCGATACCAATAGTCTTTCAATAAGCGAGTTAAATTAACTGATATTTAACAATTAGACCCGTAGCCCGCAAGGGCTATAGGTCAATAGCCCATGAGGCGAAGCCGAATGGGTCTACGACCCGTGGCCCTTGAGGGCGAAGGGTCTAATTGTTCAAGTATCAACCAACCAGTCGGATAAAAAAGGCAATAAAGTTAGCACATAATGCAAGTTGAAGAAATACTTATTTGGGAATAAAGCGAAAGAAAGCGTCACCCTTTTCGTTACTCGAGGACTATTACTAATAGTCCTCTAGAAGCGTAGCCAATCAAAATGCAGGATTTGCATTAGTCCACTAGTTGGGTGATACTAAACAACTTTAGATGTTTGCAATCAAATCATATTATACATGTAAACAAAAATAAGTATAGGAAATCGTATGAAAGCGAGTGAATTTCGTGATTTATGGGTACGAGTGATGTTTTGAAAGTTCTCGAAACTTTCAAATCATCACGAGTGACCGTAAATCACGAAATGCACGAGCAAGTTCATACGATTTTTTTCTTATTATTTACTCAACAAAATCGCTCGATCGCTTTGTTTCCATAGCAACTTTCGAATTGCACTCCATAACCTATTTATGCATTCGCCAATTACGGTCATTGACCAATCAGAAACGCGATACTTTGTTGATAATAATTGATCAAATCCTTGCCACATCACTGTATATTAATGTTCTTCAGGTTGGAAATAAAATAAGTCACATTAACTTTGAAGTTCCCATTGTCGTATTTACATTCAAACATGCTATTAACGGCAGCAATTACTTCTCAATGAAAACTCGTAACTCTCGTAGTATTACACAGCATCCCCGTACAGAAATCAACGGTTCCGCGAATTGAACACGTATACCAGTAAAATTCAAAAGAAAAAAACGGAAAATCAGTCAAGGCAGGTTCTTTCAATTTACACGTATCCACTGATACAAAACAACTTGCCTTGTCGCTGGAGAGAGTTTCACTTATGAGGCCATCGGTCTCATGACAACGGATTTTAAAGAGAAAAGATAGTAGCCCCTTTTTGGCAGTAAGTGGCTGTTTGGATAGTTTTCATCACTTATCACTTAAAATTTCGAACTTGATCAAAGACGGCTCCCGCATTGATTGGAATTACTTGAAATATGCATGTAACATCTCAGGTTTATGGACAGCCAATAAAAATTCCCCGAGGTTTGCCACCTGCCAGCTAATTTTAAGGTACTTGCCCACCCGTAGGTCAAGAAAGGAAAATATTGCATAAAAAATAACAATAATTTTCTTGGTGGCAATTGAATCGACGAAGGAAGTCTCGGAGTCCCAAGAAAGCAAATTCTAAAGAAAGAGAAACAGCAGGTAACGTATACATTTAAGTGAAGTAAGGAACAAATCTTACTTGGCACAACGTTAGTGCGATGTGCTGTAAGGTTGGACCCAGATTTAGGTTCCTACACCTTTAAGGAGGAAGAAAGTTCCCTTTGGCTTTTTCATGAAATTTACGACTGCAAATACTCAGACTTCAGGAAAATGATGCTATCCAATGAGTTCGTTTGGATACAGGTCATACCGATCAGATAAAAATGGCGATTCGAGTCTGCTTAGTACACAGAACGCGACAAGCAGGTCTTTAGAATCTGGAAACTTTCATGAAAAACACAGCTCATTTCAATTATTTCAAAAAGGACATAACTGTAAAGAACGCCTCGAGAACAGTTGCTCTCACAGAGACGGCTGTTCCTATTGTCAAGGAAGATGACATTTTAGATGTCTTTTCGTATTTTCAAACTTCATTTTTTAGTAGCTTCGCTTAAAATAGTATTGTTATTCATTCATTCGGCCGATTTCTGCCAATGTTAAAATAAAGAATTTCCCCATTGAATAAAACAGATTCTGATAGAAAATGTTTGGGTCCAACAAACACGCTGACCGCTGAAGCCACAAACAGACGCCGTAGTCGGTTTGGCTAAGGCGCCACAGCAATCTGCTGTAATATATACATTTTCACCGAAGATCAATGAAATTTCAATTATAGAGTAGATAGTTTTTTTTCACGGAAAAGTTCTAATTATAAAGAATGAGTGACAACGCAGATAAATTTCAGCAATGGGGAGACCACGAAGAAACAAAAGCCCATGCCATTAGTCGCTAGGCAACTCGATTGACTATGAAACTGAAGGCAAACAACCGCGAGTTTCTAAAAAACATTGAATAAAATGATCTTATCCACCCCAAGTCTGCTTATAACGCTTGAATTGGCAATTATTGCATTTAACAAGCTTGTAAAATAATCGCTGTTTTGGAGTAGTTGTAACTAATATCATTGACAAACTGAGAAAAAATTATGCACCCACGTAAAGCTGAATCTGGGTGGCTTGTGACAGTTCAGTTATGATACTCGTTTCGTATTTACTCAACTGTGAGTCACTGGTATTTGTTCATTTGTTGTTTAAAGTGATTAACAGTAGTTTCAAAACTGCTTAAAAAATGCACGAATTTCAACCAGATATTGCATCGTGCAAAACAGCATACAAATATGCCACGGTGAAATGGAAATGAAACCTAAGTCTAGTAAGATCATTCAATAATCATTGTCTTGAAATAAGAAATGTCAGCGGCAAAAATGATCAACAATGATGCACGCATTCAGTACGTTTTAAAGAACAGGTATTTGAAAAGTGAAAACAAATTTTTCTTGTTCGAGTGCCTGGAATTATTGAAAACATGGTTTTTCAGCTTGGCCCTAAATTCATGTCAGATATTAGAGCAACATTTTGTAAAATGCAAAATAAAAACCATCGGAAAACTTGTAGTAAAAGAAAGGTTTACAGTATAGCATACATCATGCAACTGGCCAAAGAAATTGAAAGCCTTCACCAGTGGTAACTGGCATGTATGAAAAAAAAACACTGGCTGGATAAACTAATTAAATAATTTTCCCCTTTCCATGGGTGTAAATAAATGTATCAAAAAGATCACGATGCAATTTCATAGCAACTGACTCAGCTACTTAGAAACGGTATGTTAACGCAAAAAGCGTGCATTCAGAAATTTCCATAGTGTCTAACTGAAAATGGACGACTTCTCCGGGTGAAGAATACATAGATGTCGCTTAAACAAGCCAGATATTTTCTTTAAAAATATTGTTTTCTTCGACAAAGAGCTGTCTTAATTAAGGAAATGTTAATATCTGCGCTTCGCACGTCTACCACTGGTAGACGGAGATTTCGAATTTAAATAATTAGTTCTTTTGGATGACATGTTCAAAGGAATATTTAAAACGGGTATTAATTAAAGCAGAAGAAAAAGACATGTCGGTCACAATGCACTACAAACAATGAAATAATATTAAAATAAGCATTGAATCTTAAATTGCAACTTGGCAAGAGAACTTTGCTTTTTATTTTCGTAGATGCATTATTAAGGAAGACAGTGCATAAGGATGGAGAATTCAAGCGTACAAAACGAAGAAACAGGACTTACTGTGAACGTAGAGGGCCAAAGTCAGAAGCAAACGGAGGAAAGTTACAGGCAAGAAATCGAAGATATTGTGCATGGATTTATCATCGAAAAAGACATTTTGGCTCAAAGCCACGAAGAAGAAATAAGGCGCATGAAACAACACTTTGACCTCGAAAAAAGGCAGCTTCTCCAACAACTCGAAACTGACAAAGAGCAAATGATTGCGGCTTCAAGAATACGCGAAACTGCAACAACAGCGAATGCAGAGGTATATTTTGCCCAGCCCGAGGCGCTGATTTCCAACGCGGGACAATCACAATCGCTTTCCGAAGCGTTGACGAATTGTCGATTGCGGAGCAGCTTTCACCGAAGATCAAACAGCGGTCACGACATCGACGAAGTTGATTCGAGTTTGATTCGTGAAATTGCCGAGGTGTATCTGAGAATAAATAATGGTGCTTTGACGAGCCAAATGCGACCAGAACTTGATCTCGAGGACAAATACGAGAGAGAAAAAGAGGTGCTAGAAAGATCATTTCAGTTAGAAAAACGCGAATTGAAACGAAAACTTGAGGATGAGTCCCATCAAAAAATGGAACAGGATAGGATGAAATATGAAGCAACAACAGCTGATTTGAAAACAACGATTTCCGAGCTGCAGTGGCAGAAGCGGGAAGCGGACAATCGGCTGCAGCACGAGAAGGAAAAATGGGAAATGACAGTGGAAAGAGAGAAAAATGAAATAGAGAAGCGTCATTTGCAGTTCATTCACGATACCAGAAGGAAGTTAGAGGATAAACACAGCCGCGAGCTTGAGAAACAGAGAATAAAATATGAAGAGAACATTTCCGATCTGCAGACTGACATTTCCAAGTTGACAATGCAGTTGAGGGAGCTAAATGAAAATCTTAGCTACGAAAAGGAAATAATAGTGAGCAAGTTTGACAGAGACGTCAAGGAAATGGAACAAGCTTTCTTGGAACAGAGAAGTTCACTGAAAGGAAACATGGAAGCGGAATTCTTGGTGCGACTCGAACACGAAACTTCGCTGCTTAAAGCGATCAATGGTAAGTTAAAGGAGGATTTGGAACACATGGAAAAGGAAAAGAAAGATGCAGAGAAACGAGGTAAAGAGGAAAGCAGAAAGTTAGAGGAGAGATTTGAGGAGGAAATAACGGAAATAGAGCAAAGACAGTCTGAGGAGAAAAGAGCCTTGAAAATCAAACTTGAAGAGAAGTATCAGCTAGAGCTTGCTAGACAAACAGGTGACCTGGAGGAAACTATAAAAGAATTAAGTGACGAAATCGTTCTTCTTAAGGAAGAAAACGTAGAAATGGAAATAAATTTCGCTGAAAGGCGAAGCGAACTTCAGAGGCTATTGGAAATGGAGAAAGAAGGTATACAAAGAAAAATCGA
The DNA here is from genome assembly GCF_036669925.1 of Montipora capricornis. Classification (NCBI taxonomy): domain Eukaryota; kingdom Metazoa; phylum Cnidaria; class Anthozoa; order Scleractinia; family Acroporidae; genus Montipora; species Montipora capricornis. The sequence continues at coordinate 12,275,813 of NC_090884.1, read as the reverse complement.
CAACGAAAGGGAGGAAATGCGGTTTCGAGTCGAAAAAGATATTTCTGAAAGGCTTATGTTGGAGAAGCCAACCCAAAGTGAAAGTCTTCAACATCATGAACGGGACATGCTAATGATCCAGGCTAAATACGAGGAGCTTCAAATGCAAATGACTGCTATGCGACAGGAAAGAGAAATGCTTCTGAGAGACAAAGCACATCTGGAAGGGAATCTAAAGAAGAGCAACGAGAAACGTGCAATAGAAATGTACGATGGAACTGGGAACCCAGAGGGAGTTCAAGATGGCGGCGTGAGAATCAATGAGATGCTTAGGGAGAAGGACAAGGAGCTAGCAGGCATCAAGTTTGAGAATCAGAGATTAGAACTTGCCCTTTCAGCCAAAAGTCGCGAAAAAAGTGATCTGGAAGATGAGATAACAAATCTGAGGAGGCGTTTGTCTAGCAATGCGGAAGACTTTGGTGGTATCCGACGTACTGACAGTGAACTGACATTTGAACAAGAGGTCATGAATAGGAAGGAAGGGGAAGTGGCAACACTGCAAAAAGAAAAGAAGGATCTTGCAAGCCGTCTCTCCTCATTGCAACATAAAAATGACGAGCTGGAAGATGAACTTGCAAGTTTAAGACGCAAAAAGCTAGAGGTTGAAGATGAAATATCTGCACTTAAACGAGACAAAACTGACTCAGACAATCAAGTAGCATCTCTAAAAAAAGATAAAGCAGAACTTGAAGAACTCATAACCCAGTTAAAGAGAAGGCGAGAGCAGCTAGAACATTCTATATCCAAACTAAAGAGAGTCAACGTTGAACTGGAACGTGAGATTTCCAATCTAAAAATGCAGAACTCTACCCTGGAAATAGAAGTTCACAGACAGTTTGATGATCAGTTGGAAAACGGCTCTCAAAGTGTTCTTAACAAACAAATAACGCAAGATAGCATTTTACCAGGAGTCACACGGGAAAGCAACGACTCACGTGTGCTGGAAATCTACTTTGAAAGGCAGGACGCTTCTGTTTTGGATGAATTTAAAGATATCAACGACAGCGAGCTCAAAAGAAATGCCAAGACGATGCAAAGAATGATTTCAGACCTAAAGAGGGAAAGAGATGTGTTAGTGAGCGAAGTGAGAAGACTATCTGATGAAAAGAGAGGCCTTGACAATGGATTGAGAATTCAATTAGAAAACCAACGCGAGGGAACTAAGGCGAAAGATAAGCGCGATGCCACCCGCGCACTCCAAAAACAGCAAGACGACTTAGAAAAGAAAATAGCTTCACTTAAAGAAACAGAGGAGGATCTGAAAGGCAAAGTGTCCCAACATAAAAGAGAACTTTCTGTCTTGGTAGGGAAAGTTAACGAATCAAGAGATAATCAGCTTCGATTGCAAAAAGAGATGAACACTGTAAATTATGAGAACCACAACCTTAAAAATGCGACTTTGGGAAAAAAGAATGCAGAAGAAAAACAGAAAGACAGTCCTCGGCGCGGGATAGATGGCAACAAGGTTGGTAAGAGTGCAGATGAAGAAATTTTTGTTTTGAGAAGGGAAAGAGACGCACTTCAAAGGGAACTGACACACTTCAAGGAGGAATTTGTGCTCATTCAAAAAGAACTGTCAATGAAGACTATTCACAGCAACGAGAAATCATTCGAGATAAACGAACGAGAAATTTCCGAGTTGAAATTAACGCGTGCTGAGCTGGAAAGGGAAATGTCTGTTCTCATGACAAACAAAACACAACTAGAGGCCGAGATTTCTGATGCCCAGGACTGTGTTAAACAAGAGGAAATCAAACTAAACAATCTAAAAAGAGACAGAACGGACCTTGAGTTGCGTATAACAACCTTGCAGAGCCAAAACACGAGATTAAAAGCCGAAGGATCTGTTTTGAACGATGAGAGACATAAAGACGAGAACGAAGTGGAAAGATTAAGAAAAGAGAAAGCTGAACTGAAGAAAGACGTTTTTAGTCTGCAGATCAAAATGCTGCAAAGTGAAAACACACCGCTAGACGTTAACGGAGCGGGCTCGAGAGATGAACAACGATCACTTTATAATAATATGGAAAGAGTAAGAAGCGAAGAATACACGCTCAGTCTGCAGAACGATACAGGTATACTTGAGGTTGAGGAAAGGGATCGAAATGAAGTTGGAAAACTGATGAAGGTAAGAGATGAACTCGAAAAAGACGTATTCAGTTTGCAAAATGAAAAAGGCAGACTTGAAGCGGAAATTTCAGTGGTTTATGTTGCATGGGAAACAAAGACAATTGAGATCGCTAACCTACAGAGAAATCTCCAGGAAATGACAGATCACATGGAACTTTTGAAAAAGCAAAAGGAATACATGCAATCAGAGATAATAGAGTTACGAAGTACCGAGGAGCTGGACCATGCAGAATTCCAAGAACTTCATCGAGGCAAGTCAGCGATAGAGATTCAGTTGATGGGACTAAGTAGGGAACACAAGAACCGAAGTGAAAATAGTGAACTGGGTGTAGCAGAATCGGATGTTCAAGAGCGCTGGCGATTCGCAGTTGATGACACATTATCCTCACAGGTTGTGACGATTTTTTTCATGAAATTAAAATGATTAGCATGTTGATAAATGTAATATATCTCTTCCATAATTAGTATCCTCAAGAAAATGATTCGTTGAATTAAAAGAGGTTTATAAAGAAAGCCTTCTTGGACAAGCTTCAAACAGCTGCTGCCAATCCAATACCATTAATGACGTAAAGTAATCAAGTTACGATTCTCGCAGTTATGAACAAATTTTTTGCAATTGCGTAAAGAAGCCTAGAAAAATTCAGGATTTCAACGGGGTTTGAATCCGTGACCTCGCGATACCGGTGCGACGCTCTAACCAAATGAGCTATAAAGCCACTGATGTTGGGAGCTGGTCCTTTGTGGGTTCCAATGTTCCCATGAGGAATGAATCAACGATAAAATGATAGATGAAATGGATCATATATGAACTGCGGATATGAAATCAAGTGAAGTTATGATCCTCGCAGTTATGAACGCAATTTTTGCAATTGCGTAAAGAAGCCTGAAAAATTCAGGACTTCAACGGGGTTTGAACCCTTGACCTCGCGATACCGGTGCGATAACAGTGCATTCAGCAGGTGCTAAGGCAGGAAAACATCATCATCAGCATCATCAGCGGCCCGTTTGTTTCGTCAGGGCCTCTGATGTGGCGCAAAATACTTTCAGGCAACCAGTAAAAAAAATAATGTAAAGTTAGAGAAATATTGCAGGTCAGACGAAAAATTGTCAGCTATTCACAAGAAGCAAATACCTGCAAAAAGGGCAGTGCGTAAACAGCCTGAAACCAGTTGTATTTTTTATGAAGCCACCGCCTTGTTAGGGCTTATTGTACTTTGCTTCCCTGCAATTGTTGTAAAGAGCCTGTATTCATTTACTTCGTTGTTATCTTTTTACCAACTTGTTCCCAACCTCAAATATACATGGACTATCTTGATGTCAAACTCCTACTAAAAGACAAAAACACCACTTTGCAGGAACATATGGAGACAACGAAACAAGACCTGCAGCTGGAAATATCGAAATTCAAAAACTCAAGAACCACGAGGAAAGCGAGTTGGAGAATTTACGAAAACAAAAATCTGAGCTCGAGATCAACATTGGTGACTTACAAAGAAAGAAACACGATATGGAAAATCTGACTCTAACACCAGAGCAATACGAGGTGCGAAAGGAAGAGGATCAAAGCTATTTTACAGACTACCGAAAGGAGCACTTTGGAGATTCAGAATACTTGCGCTGTGAGACACAACAGGAGCTGAATACTTCCCATCAAGATTCAGGTTCATACGACAGGTATTACAATCTGGAAAGTTCAATGAATAATTATAATTCCAAGGAAGGTTGTTCTCAATCTTCGCAAGTCTTGGCAACTTCAACCCCGTTGAAAAGTCCAGGGAATGCCGACGATGTTAAAGACGATAATCATATTACATCACTGAAAAGAGAGAGGAGTGAGTTGGAAAGCCAGATTTATGACATGCAGATGCAGTTGGAACAGCTCCATACAGAGGTGACGGGATTGGAGAACAGAAAAACGATTCTAGAGGCAATACATGGAGCATACTCTCCCGTCGAAATGAGAACAGAAATGATGAATGGGTATGATCTCAGCGTTGGTGTTGATTTGGATCTAAGCACTCCAAGGACCATCACAGAGGTAAGGGAGTGAGATAATTTGCTAGAATTTGATGAGTAAAAATGACAGAAGGAAAGAAAATAGAGTGAAGGAAAAGGGATTGCCCATAGCAGTAAGTGTATTTCTTATCTACCGGGTTCTTTATTAAGCCGTGAATATAAGTTCTGCATTTTAAGTATACCGACAATGGAAGTTCAAAAATTTATGGATGGTTTGAAGGTTCGAGTCATTGCTGTTATCTAAAGCGACGACCAGAATGTCCCGGACGTAATGAAAAAGAACCAGAAGTGTGGATCGGCAACTTTTGGTTGATCTTTTTGGCGTCCAGGCTCGGGTTGCTCGAAGCATGGTTAGCGCTACCCAGTGTTAAATACCATGGATAGCTCTCAACGGTTAGCGCGAGCAACGTCCCCTGTGCTAGCTGAAGCTTAATCTCGACCACTGGCAGATGAATTCAATTTAACCCAGACTGTTCCATCAGGACAAACAATTAGTAGACATGAATGTGAAATAAAGTCAGACACCTTTTTGAATAGTCAAGGTGTCCATCTGGTCATGCATTGTCCCCACCCTAATTGCGTTCAGGCAATTAACATAAATAACTCAATTATTGAAACAAGCTCTTTAAGTCTTTAAGTTCTATCGCCTTGGTGCGAAAGGTTTGAAAAAAATATTCAATTAAACTCGTTCTATTCTTCTTAGCCAACTCTCGGCACGCTCATTATGCCTATACCATTCCAAACAAGAGAAAAAGCGATTGTTTCAGGTGAAAATTTTCAAGAATATATAGCAAAAAATTGACTGACAAAAAAGATACTGTTTCAGTTTTAATTTTGCACCGCGGCAGTACACCCACGGCCAAACTGGAAATGGCAAACCTGAGCTCAAAGGAATCGTTAAAATTAATAAGTGAAAACGACCTTGAGGTGCGTATATTAAAAACCCTTTTGTGTTTTCGTACGTAAGGACAAGAAAGATAATCTGATCCGTGAATATGAGGACCAGATTCAGGGACTGAAACACACCAAAGTGGAATTAGAACAAAAAGAGAGTCTTTTGGAGTGGCAACTGGAAAATATGAAACAAAAGTTGGATATCCAGGAGATCTGCCACAGAAGAGAAATTAGTACTTTAAATGAGAAGGTAAGATGGTAGTTAACGATCAAAATTTGAGTTTTCATTTTAAATTAATAGAATTTAGTAGATAAAAGAAACATTGAATAGGAAGGTAGCACTACAAACCTAACACGTGATCGGAAAATTTCTTTTAAGATCTAAGCTAAATGGCTTCATACATTTCTTCCATAACTTTCTTATTTTCCACTTCCTCCCTTCTTCGACCTTTCTCTCCTCTTTCCAGATTTATGCCCTTTTCACCTACCTCCCATCAACGGTCATCTACCCTCTCCCTTCCTCTTACATATCTATTCCTCCTCCTTCTCCCCCCCCCCCTTCCTCCTCCTTCCCTCCCCCCCCCCCCCCCTCCTCTTGTCATCATCATCATTATCATCCCATAAGTTCATCATTGATATATTTATCTTTTTGGACTCTGTTTCACTCCAGTTTAGTAGAGCAGGTGATCATAGTCCATTGATGAACTGCAATGGGATCTAATCTTCATCACACTTGCATAAAACCATACTACCCATAACTGTTCAAAGGAAGATGTTCACAAAGATGTTTCTTCTCCCTTTAATTTTAAAACTTCCCAGGAGAGATTTAGATGAATTTATATCAGTTCTTGCAAATGACTTTTACGTTTTCTTGAATCAGAGACATTGATGCTGTTACAAGAAATACATGTATGCTATGCAGCCCATAATTTATAAAAATATCCCTATGTGTAAGTGTGAATTATTCGATGCCACGAGTTTATTACTATATACTGTATTTGTTATAAATTATATCAGCGAAAAATGAATTAAGAATATAGTGAAAAGTGAGGCAATGCCAGTGACATTGGTATTGTAGTTCATAATTTTAAGTAGTGCTTTCTTGAAAGTGGAAATAATCACAAATCAATTCTCCAAGAACAGCAGCAACAACTTTATGCTACCTACAACCATATAATTTGCTCCATATCAAACGAATAGCAAGGATTAAAACGTAAGACACTCATGTGTTATAATTATTATTGTGCATATAATTATACAACTGGAGTCAAAAAAGTATCAAAAACAAAATACAAAAGCTGGTTATTAAACGTACTCATTAACACCAAACTAGTACAAATTATAATTTTATTGCTTGAGTACCTTGCCTACTATGGGCAGCTTCTGCAAGTACCGGAGCAGAAATTATGTAAAACAAAAGAAACAAAAGGCAGAAAACAAAGCAACTCCAAATAATCCCAAGAGACCAAAAACACAATGCTTTCCGGTACCTGCAGAAAGACCCCTACTCTGATAATCACTGATCACTTGAGAGTCTGCCATCTGCAATTTACAATATGCTGGTACATTGCAATGGGTGGATATAATTGATTTCGGTATTAGCAATTGAATTTCACAATAAATACATCTGTTAGCAATTTTAAGACTATGGACAAATGGCTGTTGATTCATGGATGTTATCAGGTTTGTCTTTAAAACATGCAAAATGATTTGCCATCTTTACTGCCTTTAGCCAAATGAATGAGTCAAAAACTCAAGGCATTGGGCCACCAATACAAGTGTATATACCAGTACCATTGTTTGTCTTATTGACACATTAATTAAAGCTTTAAAACGAATCTTACCTCATATTTCAGAACCTGTCATTCAATGGCTTCCATGGCAACATACGAGATGACAGCTTGCAGGAATTCTACCAGAAGCTGTCTTATTTCCTCACATCAGGTGAACATAGCAACAAGGAAATCATGGAGGAAATTGAAAGGCAAATTTCAAACCTTCAACTGAAGGTAAATCAAATTAGACTGAATGAAGTCCGCCAATCCACTGGGGATGTGAAAATCAAAACTGTTGCTTGTTCTTTGATCTGTCATGATCTGTGAGTTGTGAGTGAACGAACAACGCATATTTAATCTTAACCCTTGTGGCCTCAGAATGAACTCGCTTCAGTACTGTTTCGACCTCCAGACCGCATTTGTCGGCCATCTCCTCGGTAATCTCGTTCCCAGGGTCTCTCTTCTCTGCCTCCTTTGTCTCCGAGTCAACGACAAAGGAGCCAGAGAGGAGAGACCCTGGCAACGAATTTGTCTTCTCGGTCGCGTTGGTCTACCATAAACCCACTAAGTTGAGAACAGATGAATTTGCGACGAACAGACATGTCATAATTGCTGTCTTCTCGACGGAAATTTTCTTATGTAAACGGTCTTTTTGCATTCGCGCTAAGAAACATAGTCACGAAATTTACGTCACGCATGCGGTCACGCTCGTAATGAAAAGTTCATTGAAGAGGAAACCAAAGGTCGCTGTAAACATAGTATCTTTTTCTTAGGAATATGTCGACAAAAAGGATGCAAAAGATGACTTGACTTCCCAAACAGTAAATCTGGAAAGAGACAGGTCTCTACCAAAAAATAAAACCACACTTGCAAAGCAATATGCAAAGCAATTAAAGACACAGGTGAGAATCGTCTTTCATAATCGTTCTTTACCAGTGCAATTTTATGAATGACTTTTGTCATTGACAACCACACCAAATTACAAACCTGAGACACCTTGAAGATGCCACAAAAAACTTAATCTATCTTCTCTCCTACCTTTACCATTCCGGAAACGAAACACTATTTCTTTTTTTGAAATAGTTTCTTGTTGGTTCTGGTAAATTGAACGCAACTCTGGGTTTGTTTGTTTGCGTTGTCATGGAAAATAAGCCTTTTTCTTTTCGGATTTTGCGGGGTTTTTTTTACGCTGAAGAATCCATGAATCCGAGATCACAAATCCGTTTTTGGATTTTCCAAAAAAAACGCATCCTAAATTTACGTTGGAAAGGGTTGACTCAAGGAATTAGTGAAAATAGAGGCTCCCCTTGATGACCTCCTGTCAAGGCCCAGTCTCAGCCACAACCCTTTAGTGTTCATGGATTCTCTAGGTCAAAGACAACAGCACGGAGTCAGTCCCTGTGTCCACGTGTTTAGGTGAAAACTATGATTTCCGCCAAAAAGTGACCGGTGTGGTAGCGATGTCTCTAATAGGTTATTAAAGAGTGCATATGGCTCAAATATGGCCACCTTCTTAGGATGAACAGCCTGCATTAGTCAAGGAGGACCTCGCCTGGTGCAGGAACTGTGATGTAGATTTAATGTTGATACACGTGCAGATGACGATGGTTTTAATTGTTTTACATAAAACATCAAGGCAATATGATCTTACTGAAAGGTACTCACCAACGAAATCATACGATAAGATCGTTGAGTTCCCGGGAGGGGGGGGGGGAGGGGGTGGGGAGGAATAATCGGGAGTTCATTATTCCATTATTATTGCTCGAAAATTTTCGCTATTCCATTATTCCAGTGAAAAAGAACTCATTATTCCGTTGAGAAGATCTACTTATTTCCGGTCGACAAGGGGATAATTATTCGAAAGGAAATCGTTATTCCGCCCCACAAAATTTCCATCATCCTTATTCCATTAGCCCTCTAACCCCTTCCCCCCCCCCCCCCCCCCTTCCTTCCCTTCTCCCGATTGTGTTGGGAGGTTACAAAACAGCCCGTTGCAGGTTGGTTGTCCATTCATCCATTCTATACCGACGACTTTCGTGTTGGACCGAGGTTTCACTGTACCTTGTTATCGTTGCTGTTTTGCAAAGTAAGCGATAGTCTGTGGAGATTTTAATTCTCCGCCGCTCACAGTAATCACTGATGATGAAAACTACAACAATTGCTGATGATAAAAGTAATATTTCCATGGCTCCTTTTACTTTTGTTGTCACAAATGGTGTCAACGAGTTTCCAACCGTTACACCCGATTATTTATAACTATGAATAATTTAATTAAACGAATTAAAACGCTCGCATTGCCACGGTCTGAAACGGAAAAGACTTCTTAATGATTCACTGAAGCCCATATTTCGTACAGAATACAATACAGAGACGATTTTCATTTCATTTTCTTTTCAGATGGACACTGCTGAAAATCAACTTAAATCCTGTGAGAAAGTAATCCACCGATTATATGGTGAAAACACAGATCTCGCAAAACAGAATCAAAATCTTGAGGGAAAACTCAAGTCGGCAGCCCATTCCCAGGAGACACTTCAACGCAAAAAAGTCCTTCTACAAAAGCTTGTGGAAAAACTCAGCAGTCACATGGGAAAGGATGCGATTCAACAATCCTATTTAGTTTTCGAGCTCGATAAAGGTGTATCCATATGAAAGAGTTTTTAGATTTTTAGATTTGACAAACTCTTGTGGGTGGGGTGGGTGATAATGGTTCGTGTGTGGTGCGTGTTGCCCTAGCTCACTATCATGTGCCAGGAGCCCATGATAAGTAGGTGCCTCCCTATGCACTATATCCTTGAGTCAACCCTTGCGAGTATCTTTCTATTTTAAGAACTAACCCTTCAGCAGGACACTACATTTACATCAATTTACATCAATTTGCACAATTTCCATACATTGTTTCCGCTATTTTTGTCTTCGTTTGAGAATACCTTTATTCTGATTGGCCATTCTAAACAGCGCGTGCAGAGCGGAAGAACTCGTGGCGTTCTAAAAATAGGAAGATAGGCGCAAAGGGTCACTCATAGGGGTTGTATGGGAGAGGTAAGCTCCTACTCATGGCGTCCTGCGAGTGCGCATGTGCTCCTCACATCATCGACAGTTGTGTCATTTGCTTTGCATGCAGAGAATAGCAAGGAAATGTAACATCCAAATTATATAAAAAGGATCAGTAGTACCTGTGGATGTGCAGAGCTTTAGTGGCAAACGGCAAACGTGAAACGTCACTCTGAAATGTGCGTTTGGCCTAGACTGAGTCAATCGAATTCATTTCATTTCGGCTCTTTTCTTATAATTACGGTAACCTGTTAGCTACAGCAATCAAACAAGTTTGGTTTTATACATCGTAAGCAAAAGTCTGCCATTTGACAATTGTTGTCAGTAGGTGGAGGTTTAGTGGTAATTATTTTCTTGTTTAGTGTCGCCGTACTGAGCAATCTCAGAGATGATGATCTGGGGTATCATTTCACTTTACCGATACGGGAATTTATCAGCTTGCTCAATTCTTTGGGAATTTTTTGTTTTCTTCATAATGTGAATTTTTTATAGCCTCTCGTGCCTAGCATGTTTTACTGATAATGGAACGGTTTTATATAAAACTTAATAAAGCAAATTAAGTTCTGTCAGAGCATTTTTCAGTGAAAGGATGCGTGGTATTAAATTACATGAAATGAGATTTCGTGATTGCCTTGGCTTCGCATGCATACGCTTGGTGATTGGCTTAAATTAAAAATTCCTCGCCCTCTTGAAAGCCAATCAAAAGCAAGAACTAGGCGGTCAGCGCATGTTACAAGTAAACGCTCTATTTTGCTTCCACTTCCTTAATAACCTACTTTGATTTTCTGCATCGGCTGTGATTACATAACTTTAAGGTCGGCACACATGTACACTAAGGGACATGTAGCAGGGACAGGGACATAAAGCAAGGATAAGCCATTTCGTGTGTACCCATAGGACGCATGTTGCAGGGACAGTACGCAAATTTGTGCTCACGAATTGAGGCATTTTTCTCTCCGTAATCGTTGTGCTCCCTCTCCCATAGCAGGGGGTTATCTTTGTAAATCATCAATTTTAGCGGTTGTTACGCTCCACGACGTTTCCTCAATAACATCGCCTCCTTGAAAGACCGCTACTGAAGGTACATGGGATGACAACAACGACATTTTATTCAAGTATTCACTACTTTCACAAATCCCAGAACACACCTCTTTTACACCTTCCCCCCCCCCCCCCCCCTCCCCAAAAAAAATCTGCATAAGCATTGTTTTCGACTTCTCTTGGGACATTTTCACGTCCCAGGAGAAATTGCAAACAATGGTTATGCAAAAGTTTTTGGGGTAATAGAAGTGTATTATGGGATTGTGCAAGTCGTGAATGCAAACAGATAAGCGTATCAATGTAAAAGAATGAAGGGACAAATGTAAGAGAAAAATACGAATTCACGCAACCCGCAGTTAGCAATAGCTAGTCGAAGATAGCCAATAGCGCGTTTCATTAGCTCATTTCTAATTTGTAACGGACAGTTTGCAGACCAGCGCAAACGATGCGACATTAAAAACTGGGGTCATTTTGTCCCCGCTTCATGTCCAACGAATTCAAACCTGCTGAATTTCAGGCAACATGTTGCTGGGACAAAAGAAGTTCTACGCGAGAACGGGCAAAATGTTTCCTAGTGTGTGCCAACCTTTTCGACGTTTCTTTCGCGTCTCATAATTCAAAACCGAGTCATTGGTTTTGTGCCACTAAACTCTGACTGGCCAAACATAAGTAACCGGGTCTGATGTAATTGGTTTTTATCGCCCAGCTCAATTATGGGATTAGCGTATTACGTCACGCGCAACGAATGTTTTAGTGTGCTCGCATAATATGGATGAATAGGTCCTTTTTTGATCTCTCAGTGAAACATAAGAGATAAAAAGTATTTCTCTGTAAAATATTTCTGAAATATTTCGCTCTTTCCCTGACAAGCGAGATAAATTTGTAACCACCAGACCGGGCATGCATTTTCTGTGACGAGGAGATGAAAACTGAACTTATTATCGTGAAGGAACCTATTCGTCTGTCAAAAAGCAAAGCTCTCGCTTTTCTATCGTTGGTCCTTTAGAAATTCAACCTTGCTTTATCACAAGACGAAAAACCCTATCAAACTGAAAATTTGTGAAAAGACAAATCTTCAGCTGTTCTAATAACTAACTAAACTAAAATCTCAAAAGGATTGACAATTCCTTTTTTTTTTAGTTTTGATGACGTCACGTAAAAACCAAAATTGGTTTCCTGTCACTTCCCTGCTAAGTGGTGTCTTTGTGCACAGAGTCTTCTGTGCGTATTTTGTTAGGTTTGAGGGGTTGGTCGTAATGCGTAGATTTCTCATTCTCAATTCTCAACTCATTCTCATTCTCAACTCATTTGACTACATTGATATAAAATACCAAAACAATATCGTGTACTATTAGAGTTACATATTACGCAAAGACAACTTGAATATCCTGGCAAAACACAGCTAAGTTGACAATATGGAATAAAGCACTGTGTTACTGCACTACCACACGTACGCAATGCATGCCTATTTTTTCTAAAGATGACAGGAATGTTTTCTTTCTGACAAATGATTAATAGCCTGGTATCCAGGTTTTTAACCTTAGAAAAAGACCATTTTTGTCGTATCAACGTGTGAGTCAAAAGGCCTCTGCTGGCACGACTTCTGGGTGACCACTTAAATGGTTTTAATGACTCCCAACTTGTCTGGAACGCTGCAGTCCGATACCACCCAATTCAGCCCCTTCTGTTTTTGAGTACCACGTACCACAGGCAACCCAGTGTACACTTATGGAGCGTCTAGTTTATTTACAACTTGCCTTTTTACGTGGGATGCCTGTGGCAGACCACGTTTATAATTCGCTTGAGTGTCATTTTCATATGCATCGCAGTCAGGCCAGTCTTAAACGTCGCATGTGCCGAATCTAATGCAAATGAGCGAAAACAATAGATTTTTTCTCATTTGCATTAGATTTGGCACATATAAAATACGACGTTTAAAACGGGCCTCAGATACGGTAATTAGCCACGGGCCTGTCACGAAACTCTTGGCTTGATACTGTCAAGTCGGACAAACAACACTGATGCACGTCTCTTTATGTTTTTTCTCCCTAAAGGTAATGGGAAAATCTCACACGGACTTCCCAACGCACACAACTCTTCGCTTCTTCGAATTACAGCGTCTCCGGTCTGAATTCGCAGAAGAAAGTATACTTCAAGTGATCTTCGTCTTCTCTAAAAGCAACCAAAGAACCACCTAAGCCTCCTTTAAAATCGATTCTGTCGATCAAGCGCAACAGAACAGTCAGGAAAGGGAGAATAATATACCTCTTGCTTTCATTTCCGGTTCCCATCGTAAATAAATGTAATGAAAATTGCTTTTATAGAATGTGAGCAGATGCAAATAATACAAGGAAGGGTTACGCTTTTACAAACGTTGGCCGTGTAGCACTCTATATTTCAACAGACTTAACTGATTAGAGTGTACTGTGAAGTGCTAGTCTTGTACCCCATATGAACCATGTGAGCGTTAGCCCTACTAATGGAAATGGCCCCACACAAGGACAGAGAAAAACTCTGACCAGGGTGGGAATTGAACCCACGACCTACAAATAAGATCAATTCATGAAAACGCCAGAAGTCGGAAAGGAAATGTTCGATTCTCATCGCAGTTGACCGTCCTTAGCGCTTTTACCACTTCCCTTGTGACTCTCAGTAGGTTTCAGGGATCAGCAGTGACATTTGCAACCAACCTTTAAGTTAAACACAAACAGCATCATTCCACGTAAACGCGACCAGGCGTCTTGTTCCAGCAAATTTTAGTTTTTGTCAAAATTACCAAAACCCTTTCATACTTGTCGTCTTTTGCACCTCTATCGGTAGGGACCTCTTTGGCTTGGTTTCAATTAACTCTGGCTTGATCTGATTAGCGTAGCTCCAAGTTGAAAAAGTAAATATTTTGAGCAAGAGCCCGCGTCATGATATGTTTTATTTTCAAGGCAGGTGTATTTCCGAGGTGGTGGTGTTTGGAAGGACCGATGGACCCTCCCTCTCGCTCCCTGCTCCGGCAAATATTCATGTGGACATCGTAACTCTATCTTATCCAATGGCACTGTTCCCCAAAGTTAACATGGTAGTCGTTGGTGAGATTGCAAACTTCAATTTTACTGAGTCACATCGCGGTTGATGTGTCTTTGAGGACTCCTTATCCATGTGCAACTATTTCGTTTTCTGTGCAACCAAAATGACAATGTTTCCGGCCAGGCTTGAACTGGCGACCTTCCGCGTGTTAGGCGGATGTGATAACCACTACACCACAGAAACCACTCGGTTCTTTATGCGATAAAATACGCATCATTTAGCCTTTACACCGGACAAGCCAAGAGGAAAATGTTGGCGTCGTTCCCACACCGGGAATCGAACCCGGGCCACGGCGGTGAAAGCGCCGGATCCTAACCACTAGACCATGTGGGATTGCGCGCTTTGTTCTGCGAAGTTGCTTGTCGTTTGATGACGCAAGTAATTTATTGCCGCAGAGAAACCATTGGGTAACCGATGTGGAGCATCTAAAGAATTGTCCAAATGAGGCTGCATTTCAGTCTAGGTCAGTTTTCCTTTGCATTATTAACTGTGCAGAATACTGCTTTAAAATGGGCAAGAGGCAATAATTGATTTTTCGAAACACATATGTCTCGTACATGCTACTTGGATGGAAGCTGGTATTCCGGAAACATCTTCATCTACATATGAAAGCACTCGGCAAACTCCCCATTTGATTTACGGCTCTTTCTGCTTCAGTGGTCTCATACACCACAGGCCTTTTTAGAGACATCACCAGCAAGCCGGCCACTTCTGCTGGAGAGAACAGGACAGCTACAACACCGGTAACGTCACCCCCTACTCTTCTCCAATGTAGTGTGTGAGTTCTTTCACGTCTCACACGGAACTTATGAACATAGAAGATATCTATGAGATGGAATCTACGGTTTATAGTGCTTATCCAAGAAGACGTGAACGAACAAGATGTTGTGATTGCACTTGGCTGATTGTCACGGAAAAAAATTCCTTATCGCATATACGGTCTTTTTCTTCTAGGAAGAAGGTCTGAGGGAAAAGGAAAAGACCGAGAGCTGAGGGTATCACTGCTAAGAGACATTAGCGGGAGCCGGCCGGAAAATTTCAAGACAAAATCCATTTGTCAGCGGCGGCAAGAAAAGAAGTCTCCACGAAAAGATTAAGGCGCTAAGTTTAAGAAGTTTAAGCCTGAAACGAGAGAAACTGGTCAAAGAAGGAGAACTGAAGAGCCAGAGTAGAAGTAGGCGCCGAGGTGTAGAGAAGTTGACGTGGAAACTGAATTGCTGTTGGTTTGTTAAAGAGCTGGACTGCTGGTTGTTGAAAGACTGAACTGTTGATTTGTTAGAACTGAACTTTTAGCTTAATTTTATTCAAATTTCTAGTGAGTGGAAAAGGCATTATTGACTTTCACTGTTAATTAAGATTAT
Source organism: Montipora capricornis (assembly GCF_036669925.1). Taxonomy (NCBI): domain Eukaryota; kingdom Metazoa; phylum Cnidaria; class Anthozoa; order Scleractinia; family Acroporidae; genus Montipora; species Montipora capricornis. Next base: position 12,260,425 of record NC_090884.1, on the reverse strand, counting down.
TAGGAACGTAAAAGAAAGTTTAGGATTAGTATTAAGTATTTTCCTTCAAAACTTGTAGCTTTAATAAAATAGTCTTAAACATTTTATTAGGTATATGTTTTGTGTTGCGAGTTCGTGGGAAGGGGTTTTGTGTGTGGTTATATCTATTATCAACATGGTTTCATTTGCTATCTATTATCCGTTTGCGTTTTCTTTTTACCTCGTGTCGCCGTGCCAGGGGAAGACTCACGTCACACTGATCAACAGGGCACCCATACTCACCTTTTTTTTTTTAACGCTCTGCATAGCACAATTCGCCCTTGTCACACGGCGGCCATATTGTCCCCGGGAGACCAAAAAAGCTTTGTTTTACCACGCCAAGCCTCACCCCCATAGTTTCCACTGCGAGGCTTGGCGTGGTAAAACAAAGCTTTTTTGGTCTCCCAGGACAATATGGCCGCCGTGTGACAAGGGCGAATTCTCTATTTTCGAATTCCCCTTAGTACACTTTGTTTGCCCCCCAAATTTTGCATAAACTATTGTTTTCAAATACTCTTGAGGACACTGCATATTCCCAAGAGCATTTGAAAACAATGGTTTATGCAAAATTTGGGGGGCAAACAAAGTGTATTATGGGGAATTCGAAAATAGAGAATACCATTTTCTGGAATATGGATATTTCATTACCCTTTTTTGGGTTTGGTAACTGGCCATCAAAACAGTTGTGTTTCCAGTCAGGTTTGAACTGACGACTTTCTGCGTGTTAAGCAGACGTGATAACCACTATAATATGGAAACCACCTGCTTGGCTTTTAAACGGCACTGCTTGGTGTATTTTGGAAAGAGAGACAACCGGCCAAATTATTCACAAAAACGTTAAGGGAACATCCGTCTTTCCCACATCGGGAATCGAACCCGGGCCACGGCGGTGAGAGCACCTGATTCTAACCACTAGACCATACGGGAGGGTAGCCTGCGTAGCAGACGTCGAAAGGGGTAGGGGTAGGGGATAGGGGATAGGGAGGAAGGTAAAAAGGGGAGGGGGAGGGAACATACCATAACTGGGAAGGTGTCCACTTTTACTAAATTATACATCTTTCCTAAACGGCTTCAGGTCACAACGAAAGGCGTTTGGGTTTTCCACCCGGACTCAAATTAAAGCTTGGTTTGACTTTGTGTGGTGATTTCTTCTTTTCAATTTGGCTCAAAGGTCGAGAAACCAAAGTTTTCCGCTGAGATCAAAGATGTACACTTTAAGACATAGTGGAGTATTTGCGCCTTCGATCTCTATCATTTTTTCTTCTCATTGGTCACAAATGTTTCAGCGTTCCTGATAGGGTAATCTTAGTGGGCAGTGTCTTCCTGATTATCGCAAGGCTATCGTTTTTAATCAGTGAACCAAGAATAAAGTACTGAATATTGAAAGTGCGTGGCACAAGGAGCTATCTCTGAAAATTTGAACGACACATATCAGTCAATCTCTGAGTAACCATGATTTAAAAGTGCGACATTTTACCAAGAATGGTCATTTGGGCCTTTGCCAAGCTAAGAATTTATCACTTTTTGATGCCTAATAAATCACTCACCTTTCTTGCTAAGAGGCTTAAAATTAAAGATTTATCTAACTTTTAACAAGTTCTTTCGCCTATTGATGTCAATTTGTCACTACCATGCACCCTGCGAGCAGAGCCTCCTTTTGTCTTTTTCTTTACTGAAGAGGACAAAAGTAGGCTCTGCCCGAATCGCGTCACCTCGTTGAAGCCGCCGCAGCCCGAGCTTCTGGACTAGTCAATCTTGTTTTCTCTCGTCAAACCGGTTTTTCCAGTGCGAGCGTCCGTTTAGTGACAAAACCGATGGTTATAATTGAGCCCGCTGTACCATGAAAAACCAAGATGGCGGCGAAATCTGGCATATTAGGCTTGGGTTCGAGACTGTATCCTGGCAACGTGCAGCGCATATTCAATAAAGATCTTACTCTATTCATGCAGAGCCTTTCTCGAGAACGCCAAAATCGAGCAAGCAAAAGAAAGGCTCTGCTTGCAGGGTGACTACCATGATACCGTCGGCAAAGATTCCCTTCTGGGTTGCCTTTCAATACAACGTAGATTTCAGGGGCGTAACCAGGGGGGCTCCTGGGGTGCCCGTGACCCCCCTTTGTGACAGTCAACAACATAATACAAACCATCTTTCTCAGACGTCCGTGGACAAGGGCTTTTTGTCAGCCCACGTCACGGACAGTTGATCACCAGATAACATTTTTTGTAGCTCTGCGGTTTCGAAAATACCGATCTCGTGACGGTATTTTCTGTTGCTCTCCCCAAAGAGAAAAGCGCGAAACGATGTTAAGGGCGAGTAAACCCGGCAGAAGAAGCTATTACGGGTAACCCAGGAAAAGCCTTGTCTGAGGAAATAATAAGCAGGTGGAAAGTTGTCTTCAGGGTTTTTTTTTTCTTTTTCGGCCGTAATAGCGCCACGTGATCGGTATTTTCGAAACCGCAGAGAAAAAAAAATGTTATCCCGAGATCAGATTTTTTTAACCGCAGACTGAAATCAACGGTCCGTGAACGGACATCTGAGATCGTTTGCATGCAGCTATTTTATAGGCCTGTCCTCACCCCCCCCCCCCCCCCTCCCCCCCAGGAAGTAAACAGTTGGTTATTTACAAAGCGCGGTAGAGTTGAATCCGGGACAACCGGAAAAAGATCCAAACCAGAGGCCTGAACGGGATTTGAACCCGGAGCACCCGCATGCAAACCCAACGCCCTAACCACTAGTTCACGCCGCCGCCATTACTCAGGGATTAAATTTACGTTGAATCGGTTCTTGCTCAAAATATTTACTTTTCTAATTCAGGACATCAACACTAGCCTCAGTTATTCTCACCAAATTTAATTTCAATCACACAAATTTGCACAAGGAAGTCTCCTTACCTTTTTGTTATCAAATAAGTCATTAAAAAACTGCTTGAACCTTTAGGTCTTAGCTTGTGACATTTACTTACGATGATAAAGAGATAAGTGATAAAATGTATTTCTGCAATAACTTAATTTAATGTCACCTAAGTCGAATCAATAACGTTACCAATATTGATAAATAAAACACTCTGAGACCATTAAGACAAATCCGTTTTTCAAGCACCGTCTGAATGTGGCATAAGACCATGTAAAGCTTACACAAGAAAAACTAAGATCCCAAGTAATACTTGATAATATTGAGAGTTTACCGTCGGTTTATCTATAAAGAAAATTTACAGTGATTCTAAAATTACTTTTTTTGTGTGTATATATTACAACAATCTTTTTGCAAAAATCAAAACAAAGAAAAGTTCTCTTTTTCATGGCATTTGAAATTGTCATTCTTCCTTGAAAAACACAGCCAAAAGATAACTGCTACTCAAAAACAAGTTTTGACAAAACAGACGAGTTCTGTCAAGTTAACATCCAACACCATTGATGACCCAACGATGGTTACCAAGTCGTCTGCGCATGCGTGTAACACTTGCATCAATCGAGGAAGCATAGTGTTTATCCCTAGCGTCCTCATCAACCTTCTTTCTAGTCAGGCGCAACAGCCCAATGTTGCGTGCAGTGGCATTCAGGGATTCTTGCAACCCCTCTCCTGCCCTGAGGATTTCACGTGCTTCAGTAACCTGGTTGCCAGGGTGGCGCTGATGAACATGTACAGCAGGCCGATCCAAACGTTCACGAGTGGTAAGATCAGAGTATGCTACAGGGCCCTGTAAAAATGAAACAAAATTCTTGTTGTCTCAATTGCGGTGAAATACTGTCGCATCCGTACCTCTGGAGTTATGAGGTGCATAGTGCATTTTTCGATGGGTCAGGCGGTGGGGAAGAATTAGCACCATGTTGTCAATCACAATTGAATCTATATGATAACATTTTGAAGAAAAAGTTACTTGCTTCGCTGCTTTCGTCAATAATTAATTTTATCAAAAAGTCTTTCGTCAGGATTGACAAGATGTAAGGGGAGTGTTGATCACGGTGCCGGGGATTTTACTATTTTGTTCTTCCTACGTGTACAATGTACGGTCAGCTTAATTAAGGTCTTGTTCTATTACAAGACCTTATAATTTCAAAATTTATGTTCCTTATTATGTGGTTTTCCTAACCTACTTTTTAGTTTGTTCATGTAGGGTGGTGTAGTCTGTTTTTTTTTTCCACAATTGGTTTTGCGCGAGCATAGATCGAAGGTGTTCCGCTGTCTTTTCTCTTTAATAAGGTAGTTTTGGACTAGCAATGTGTCTCACACTATGGGATGGGCCTGGCTAATCAACATACCATGTCTCTAGCCTTATTGCTGTGTTGATGATGATGATGTTGATGAATTTTAATGAAGTGTCAAGTCTTGTAATGTCACTTACAGTTGTAAGTGTCTAGCTAGCATTGGGGTAATAACTCAACTGACTTTGATTGAGTAGAGGACCCAAAATACCACACATACCAGAGTGTATCCTAAAGCCATTTCTGTTGAATCATACCAGCGCTTGCTGCGGTAAAGAGCCATTTGAGTCTCACCAGACCCCACCAATAGATGTTGCTGTCATGAAAAGAAAAATAAAGTAGTTTAAGAACTATGAATGATCTTAATTTACTTTCCTCCAGCTACACTGTGAAGGAAGCACCAATTAAACTGGATTCAGTTTGTGAGATAAAAATAATTAAACCAGATTTGAAATCTCCTGTAGAAATTGCTTGACTACAAAACATAATCAATTTGAAATGCCTCAACTCAACCGGCCATGGATCATTATTTGATGTACTTAAACCTTTCCTTCCTTCATAATGTACACCTATATCAGTGACACTCCTTAGGGCCAATTTACATGGTACGATTTTTGTCGCATGCGACAACGGCTTACGAGAAGCCCAAGACATGATTTACAATTGTTGTGTACGTCAGAAAAATGTAGTAGCATTTCAAAACATGTTTTAAAATGCTGGGGCAATCATAAGTCATGTCGTAGGCCTGTCGTGAGCTTGTCGCATGCGACAAAAATCGTACTGTGAAAATCGGCCCTTAGAGTGATTTTACTCTGTCTTAAAGTGCCTATGGAGTAAAAAACTATCTTTTGCGTATTTTAAAGACCTTTAAAAAGGGATGAAGAATGGTCTTGTCTATTCAACAAAATGGAATCCACGTTGCTGTGCGTCTGTTCAGTAATAGATCACAGATGGCGTCAAAATGTGGTAAGAACAATTTGACCTCTTCTGTGATCTATTACTGAACAGACGGAACATGGAACCTATTTGTTTTATATAATAAATAATTAAACTTTTTTCGCCTAAAGCTGCTTTGTGATGGTGACGTCAATCATGCGTCTGTCCTCTAATAGATCACAGGCAAGAGCCAATCAAAATGCGAGAATAACTTGGGTTGTTATATTATTTAGCATATACTGTATGGGTGTTGTTCAAACTTGGCACCAGTGTACATCAGATAAGGCAAAAAGTGAGACCCGATAAGATGTTGCCATGGCAACGCTCTCGTTTCCAGTCCCTCTCTGCAATAAACCAAATATCTCAGATTTTGAACAGATACATGTACGTAAGTACAGGCAGCTGGTCAGACTTGAAATGCATGTGCTGCCCATAATGCTTTACATCACTGTCTAAGCTTACTGAGAGTGAGCATGTCTTATTTTGACAGTAAACGACTAAATCAATCCTGCATTAAATAGACCCAACAGCAAAAATGGTTGCCATAGCAACAGCACAGAGGGTATCATTTTGTGTCTTACTTGACGTAGATTACCGCTGCCAAGTTTGAACAACACCCTTCCAATATTCTTGGAGATATTCTCAATTTAGTGATTTATTACAGTGATGTTAACAGTTTGCTACGACATCAATTTTTGAACAAAAATCTGAATATCTGTGGAACCAGAAAAGATATTCCAAAATAGAAAACACCATTCTTCATCATTTTTTTTCCATTGTAACAAACATCTTTTCGCACAGGTAAAAATGGCGGCTACGAACAAGTTCCTGCTCCCAATCTATTTTGAGGTTTGTACCAATATATTTTTAACAGAAAAATAAATAACAGCAAAGTTGTTTATTTTTTTTATCGTGTATGCGGCGACTACATGTACGTCGTATTACTAGTCACTTTCTTCGTTGCAAATCAAATCGTTCCACAAGTCTTAGTTGCACACAGATACATTTCGCTTGCCCCGGGCCATGGGGCAAGCGTTAAGTGTCGAACACTGTGTCTAGTAGGAGTTACAACTCCCACACTCTGCCTTAATTTCACATTTTTTGTCATATAGCTAAAAAAAACCTGAGATTTTGCACAGGGTGATAATTACAATAATGTCAGTATGCACATTATTAACTACCCATGAAAAGGTGATGTGTGGGGCTTTTGAGGGAAAATACTGTAAACCTTGCAACAGTTTGACCCCTTAAAGTGCTGTAACAGAGATACACTTACATTTTGTACATACATGTAATGGTAGTTGTTGCTGTTATTTACTCGAAGATAATTTTATTACAAGAAGGTATGCATGTGGGTTTTAATGTATATACACACCTTCATAGTGACTGTCTCAGCAACTTTCTGTGTCAGTCCGTCATTGACAGACTGATGTGCCGCCTTCTGCAGCTTCACTGTCTGTTCAATAGCTTCAGCAACTTCTTTGCGCAGGTTAGCAGATCTCTGCCTAGCTTCTGCTGCAGTGGAAATCACCCTAGCACACTCTGGGCTATAGGGACCCAAGGGTTCAACAGGTGGGGTCAAAGGCTTTTCGGCCTGCCCCTCCTTGATGCCAGCCCCACGCACGGAAGACACCGCATGACAGATGAGGTCCAGTACCCTTGACCTCTCTTGTAGGCTGGCAGTCAGTCTTTTTCTTGCTCCATCAAGCACTTGAAGTTGCTTCTGGACTGAACGCAACTGTGCTTCCAAAATCCGTTTCAACTTTAACAAATGCTTACGCTCAGCAACAAGAAGATCATCTGCACCATCAGGATCCTTGTTGAAAAAAAAAAAAGTGAAAGTATGATCAGTGTATGTCTGTTTTTCTGACTTTTTCGACAAACCAGATTTTAACTCATGGTACACAGTCTGGAGAATCCAGTTAAGCATCGCAGGGCTACCATTACACCATACAATCACCATTTAAATTCTGATTCATATTATTATTGGTCCCATGTGGGCATTTTTGGCCTGAAAAAAACTTTTCAGTTTTAGTATCTGTTGCAGCTACATGTATTTCCATTTCTAGCCTTTGGTTTTTGCTTTTAGCAAAATTCACGCAGTTTTTTGGATCTGGAATGTGATTGGTTTTTGGTTTTTACTTGGTTTTGGTTCAGCAATATGCATGTCCGCCACGTGCACATTATCAATGGTAAGATATAACTCCTATTCCTCAACTTGGCCCCCTAATGCAGATTCAAGTTCGCATGCTCCATGTATTAAGAATGGATTAATTTGGTTACCGTTTTAAAAACTTGGTTTTGTGCAGTTTTTGGTTTTCTTCAAAATGTACATACAATGGTTTTTTGGTTTTGAGCAATTTTTTGGGCAGTTTTACAATTTATTTGTTTAAGACCCCAATGCTCCTATTTTTATTGCAAGTACAAGGCTGCTGCCTAAGAAAATTTTAAAGGGGCCCTCAGAGCTAAACGCTGAGAACTTAGGAGCCCAACATATGAAGTGAAAGGTGTTGCTGTGAAAAATTAAGGCGCCCAGAGCTATTCTTTGGGAGCCCCAGGCTACCGGGCTCCTGTTAGACAACAGCCTTGAAGTAAATCCTTGGTAGTCCAATTTACTCAACCGAAGAGGATCTGACCAGCAAAAGCCTTCTGTGTAAATGTGCCCAAGTTAGCAAAGAAAAAAAACAATATCAATTTGTACAACTTATAATTTGAGGAGAAAAAAAAACTTATTTCTTAATTTCTGGCTTTTTGATGTACTAGAGAGACTAAAATAAGTTTGCTCAATTTTAAACATCCTCAGAAAAAAATGGCTGAAAATGACTTTTTTAAACAAATTATGTGGTATCAAAGAAAGGAAGGAATCATCCTCAGCAACCATCCATATAAACATTAAAAATTAACTGTGAGGACTATAAGTCAGAGGGAACTATTATCACAGCCCTATATAGGGAATGGCTGAAGAAACAAATTGAGTGAAAATAAACAAACAATCAAAACAATGGATTCTATCACTAATAAGCCAATAGAGCTGCATTCTATACTCAAAGGATTTATGATGCTGTTTTTTTGGTTGTCTCAAATTGTCCAAATAGAAAAAAACAGATCCGAGAGAGTTAATTTATGCCTACGATGAGCTCTTGAATTAAACATGATTTCATCATCATTATGTATCCCAAGCCAGGGGGACAACAAACAATGAGAAATAATAACTTGTTAATTTACGACCCATTGTTTCAATATTTGGCATGGTTATGTGATGCCATGATATAAGTTTAATAAAAGTGAAAAATTCTTCTTGCACATGAGGTGAGTCTCTAAGCTTACAGTTTCTGCAAAGAACCAATTTCTTTTAAAGTCAAACCTAGAAATCACCGTTAAATTTATAAAATACATTAGCTGTCAAAATTAAAATTTAATCATCAAAGAGTCCTAAGTTAATATATTTTCACTTTGAAGAAATCTAACGCTCTTATCAACAGATGGTGGTGAAAGACCTGTTTCCTGCAATCGATACAAAATCTTCACTGTCTCTTATTTTCCATTAACTTGCATGTGGCCAATTGAGTGGATGTCAACTTCATAATAGTTTCAAACAGTTTAAAAGAATAATTTTGCCCCGGGCATAATTTTTAATTCCTGAGACTTCAATGAAGTGCTTCGAATTCCATGGTATCTTAGAGCGAAGCTTATACTCCAGAGCCTGGGCAAAATAAGTATTATTTCATCGAAGATCGCAAAGAATTTTAAAACCTCTATCGTGTTACCTTTTCTCGGAGTGGTCTTGTTTGTCGTTGAGTGGTAGATCTTGTATTTAAAATGATATCTTTTCTTATATGTTCTAAAGTCTTCTCCAGATCTTCCTTTCCCCTCAAGAGAGATTTAATTTCTTCATTAGTATCCAAAAGACTCTCTCTAAGCTTGACTAAGACAGCCCTTGTCGCCCGACAGTAAGCATGGATTCGAGCATTACTTTGTTGAATTGTTGTATCCCTGATGGATGGAAGCGGGTCTAATTGCTGCCCAAGCTCACAGGCCTTGTCACTGCGATTCACTACTGTTTGAGAAAGCCTGATGTTTCGTATACTAGCACTTTTCCAGCCATCGGAACCTATGGTAGCTCGACTAACTTCCATTTCCTCAAGGTATCTATCGCTGTCGTGGAAAATTTCCCCGATCTGTTGTGCAAAAAGCGGCAAAGCTCAGACTGTGACCATGGCAACTAATAAGCCTCGCTTTGGCATTAATTAGCCCGGATATGCGGGGCATCAAGGTATTTGTAACCGCTACCCGCTTATCGCTGTTCTAAAACGTCGGTCATTCTGCATGTTTGCTGGTGAAAAAAAAAAGCAAAAAAAGCCATGAAGCAGCCCACAATCTCCGCTCTTAAAAAGTACCATGTACCACACAGATTTCCTAAGCTCTGTCAAACAATGTACGTGACCTTGTGTACGTTCGAAAGCGTGACGATTTTTGCGTGACGCACGAGGGCGGTACAAATAATCGATCACATTTTCTCGCGTTCTTCTTTCACTTGTTATTGCTGTTGGATTTCACCTGATGTCAATTAAAATTTACCGCAAAAATAACCGATTGGTCACTTAGGGCGCTTTCCATTTGACAGAACTGACCGGCCAGACCGGGCATTTCGAAGGACTAACTCTACAACTCATCCAAATTAACACACGTCGAGGGTGACATATACTCCCCGAGAAGAATGTGACGGATTATCATGCAAGTGTTCCTTCAAATTGTTTCATTTTCTTTGCAAACTGACAGGTCTGGCCGGCCAGTTCTGACAAAAGGAAAGCGCCCTTATTGTTTAATCGGCGCGACTTGCGCAATTTTTACTTATTAACATATCTGACACATAAATTAATGCGAGTAACACAATACACCAATTCACATGGATTACTCGGCGAATAATCCCTCGAAAAAGAATTCACTGGGACACTGATAATGCAATCGGTTTACTCTAGTGAGCGAGATATTCAAGGATGACAGATATTCAACTGTGTCGCAACAATTCAGGCAGCTTGCCTTAGTATGTACAAAACGAACGAACAACCGAGAACGGGCTTTTCGGTTGTGATGCTTACCTTAATCTTTTTGTTTACAGTTTATCGCATTGGGCTACAAAGGAACCCGCGAAGCATAGATTTACAGCTGGCAACACGGATCATTGGGCAAAGATGAAGCACAAGGTATAAAAATAACAGAAAGCATAGCATGTATCGGTGAAGTGAACTCGTGCTTTCTCCATTCAACTGCAACTACTCGGTTGTTAGGGAAGTCGTACGTTTCCAAGCACATTATGGCGAGGATGTTTCTCTTAAAAGTCTCAATGGTTGAGGAAAACTGTAACTTACATTGAAACTGGGTGGAGGACTTTGTGCTTTTGTCCCAACTAAAACTACTTAAATTTTAGATTTATTATTAAGTGCAGTGGAACCTTGATTCGACGAAGTGCTGACACCGGGAAATCAGAGTTTCGTTGCCTCGAAGTGCTTTTCGATACATTTTTCTTTTGGTGGGGTCAGGGAAATGGTTCATTATACCGGCAAAATCGTAATATAGTGGTTGTTAGAATGGACCGAGGTTCCACTGAATCATGGCGTTATTTAGGTACACTAGTATACCGGTCATCTTTTTTTCTCTTCCGATCGGTAAACTGCGTTGCAACATCATCTTCCTTTGGGAAAGTAAGTGGTGGAATCAAAGTAAAGAATCCTCGGATAAGTGAAGGTTCGTGTACTGACAATGACAACTTGGAAATTTTCTTCCCGATGTCAGTGCTATTTCAATAAAATTGGCCAGTTCAAGCGGTTGAATATGGGTCGGTTCTCCGCTGAATGCCCGGGAAATTGCAGGTGTCCTTCTACTAACTGTGCACAGGTATAGTCAGCAAGACTTGAGCTGGCCCACTGTATTATCACCGCTGAAAAGAACCGATTCTAGAGACGCCATGACAATCGTTCTGGGACGAGCTTGGACAAACATGTAATAATTTTGTCTGATAATGCGAGCCACCGGGCGTCTTCTAGAGCCGCCCGAACTCTATCGAGCCACCTACCCCACACCTCTCCCGCTTTTGACCTACCCACCTTGGTGGCAATTGATCTTCCACTGCTTCAGAAATTCAATATGGCGGCTAAAAATTTGGGGAAGGTGGGGAAGTGCCGCTGGGACCCTGGAACCCTTAGCCAAAACCAGAGCTACAGTCTGCAGTTCAGCTGAATTTTGCTACCCTATACCAGAGTAAACTCCCACCGATTTCCGTCTAAATTCCGATTCTTGACAGTTAATAATATCCAGAGGTGTTTCATGATAGCCATTTATTGACACTGTTGAGGCTGAGTTACATAAACTTAAACTTTGCCGATTTGATTTTTTTATATTCTTGAGTGGGAATTTCTGGTTTCCTTAGTCTTGATAAAATCTTCAACCGACTGGTCAGTTTCGTGAAAAATGATAGCCTATTCTAGACCGAAAGGCTATGATTTATATGCTCTATCTTAGAGTAAACTGCTTGAAAATCATACCCTTCACAGCGGCACATACCTATATAGTCCAAATATGGCAGTACCCCCCCCCCCCCTCCCTTGGGGGCCGTGACCACTACAATACCTCCGGGCCGCCTCCCAGAGATTTCAAGGAACAAGGGAACATAGAAAAATATAACTTCTTGGGAATATGGGAACTGCTGAGTTTTAGTTGGGACGAGGGAACGATGATTTTCTACCTTTTTCTCCATTGTTTCCCCAGACTTAACCACCTAGTAAAAGATGAGGCAGCGAACTTGGCGATCTTTTTTTACTCAAACATGTCAGGACGGACATAAGAAGTTCATCATGTTCTTTTCTTTTTTCGTTTGTAAACCCCTATGGTTTTGGGAAACTCTTTCTGTTTAGTCAAACTTTTTGATGGAACAAAAATATCTGGAATTTAAAATTTAAGTTACCATAAAAAGCTGTTGGTCAAAGTGGTTTGCACTAAAATTGGAAACACGAATTAATTCAGGACTACATTTTCACGTCTTTTTGCAATTCATAAAGGTCACTTCATTCATTTTCTCAAATTTCCTTCTTTTCGGTTAGGTTGCCTCATTTTCAATTCGGGACACGACGGGGCAGGTGAAGACGTTTCGTGGAGATCGAATGCGACATGAGCAGCATCCTGGTCAGTGAATATCAATTGAAATATTTCATGAAGAAACCAGCTTTAAATTTCTCTCAAAACCCTGCCCTTGCTGTCAACCTCGTTCCCAGGGTCTCTCTTCTCTGCCTCCCTTGGTCGTTGGAAGAGAGACCCTGGTTGCGGCTGGTCACGTGACCATCTATCCATCCAAAACCGCAGGGTGGGTGGGTACTCAAGTACATTTGGTCGAGAGGACGATGAAATACCATCCGGGGAAAGGTGAAGTTGAACAATTTTTGGTTTCAAAATGGCTCTCGAGTTTCTGAGATGTGTTCAGAGGTGGAAATCCTAAGACTTTTGATTGTCCTCGGAGCAGAGGGCGATATCTCAATACATCTTTTAAATCTTTCGCCCATTTTACTTTCAAATGAAGCTTGACTTTTGTCGATCTGGTCCTGGAGAAGCTTGGTGTTGTTTAGTCTCCTTAAGCATGGCCTACAGACCAAGTGAGGAAAATCTCCTCGAGGCAGTGACTTTCCGTGCAACGTTTCGGCCACGGCGAGAATACCGCATTTCCTTTCACTGAACAGGTTATTACTGTGATCTCTGTCACATACAGTTGCGCAAACCCTACATAAACTTGAGTCAGCAGAGTAAAAAACCTTTTTTGGTGTTTGGTTAAGCGCGAAAACTACTGAGTCAAGCAACATACCGCTCTCTCCCTGCCTTAGTAAATTTGTCACTGTGACAATCAAAAACCCTGTTACCCCACCCTTCCAGCAGATTTTTTTACCACCCATGGGTGGTCACGTGACCAGCCGCAACCAGGGTCTCTCTTCCAACGACCAAGGGAGGCAGAGAAGAGAGACCCTGGGAACGAGGTTGCCTTGCTGTAAGAAAGAGATAATAGGGAGCTTACGAATCGACGACGTTTGCACGACGACGCCGTTAGATTGCGTGACATGACCTCTGCGCATGCCTATATGGGCCCTCGCCAGAGTCGCGCCAAAGTCGACGACGTTGGTGAGCGCGATTTGCCGGCGTCTCGAAAATAACAGGACGTAAGGTTAGTTGTTAAAGTTTTCTGAATGTTTCTCTCGATGCTTCAGGTTTTTTTTCCAAATAAATCATTGATCAAGTATCAATCAAGTTCTTGGCACATGTTTTTGATTTTTTTCTGTTTTCATTCAACTGATTCAAGTGAGCACCTTCTGAAGGTACATGCATAAGGCAGGTACCGAAGCTACAACTAAACCATTGTAGATGGTGCCACCGACCGTAAATCAAGTCCTTCATATGGTTTGTTATGATAGAAAGCTCAGGAACCGGTCTGGCAAAATGACAAACCAAATCTCCATATCGACAAGGATATGCATAGCGCTTGAGGTACATGCATAAGGCAGGTACCGAAGCTACAACTAAACCATTGTAAGTGGTTATCTCATCAGGCAGCTGCAGCTGTTCAGCAAGTTTATAAATGTCATCCCGGTAGAAACGAAAGTCGGCCTTGCACTCGTCGTTTGTTTTCTCGTCCAAATCAAACCTTTCATAGTTCCAGTACGGAAACTCTGGATTTGTTGACTTGTGGAAATCATATAAAAGCACAAATTCTTGTTCGTTTATGAAGCTTTTTTGATAAGCGTATGCAATACAAGCTCTCGTTTCTCTGAAGTTAGGCATTTTGGTTCAAATAACCTACCTTGTGAAAAGAGAAAAACAAACTTCAGAAACGGCGGGAAAATTTGCCACCCGCGAACAAACGTCGTCGTCTTTGCTGAATCGTAAATTCAAATTTCTACAGGACGACGACGCCGGACTATGACCTGACTCAACGGCGCCGTCGTGCGAAAGTCGTCGATTCGTAAGCTCTCTAATTGAAGGTGATGACGCCTGCATTTTGGGTTCTGTTTAAACGTTTTATTTTGACCTAATCATGTTCTTTTTATTCCCGCAATAAATCACGAGTAAGTCCCCTTGGAAAGGATATTGGATAACACCGCGCTTGCCTTGTGATCTGGCCGGAGATCCTGGGTTCAAGACCCGTTTTGATTACTCGATGAATTTGATCCTCAGGGACGGCGGAGGGTATTTTGTATTTGGGGACGGGGCGGGGGATAACAAGCAAGCGCCGTAGACGCTAAATTGTACGGGGGGTCTTGGGGGAACTGTCCGCCAGGAAATTTTGAAATCTTGGAGCTCGGAAATGCTACTTTCAACATTTTCGACGAGATATCAAAAAAATTAACGTGGATCAATCGTAAAATGACAGATGTTTTACTTCTTATTTTTATTGTTTGCTTGAAATTGGGGCGCGGGGGGGGATAAAGCTCCCCCAGCCCCCCGGCTCCGCCGTCCTTGTTCAATTTTGGGCTGCACTTATAAATAGCCAACTGGTTTGCTTCAGGCCAGTTGGGATTCCTAAAGTAGTTGTTGTTCTGTTCTGTTGTAGGTCCTATGCTTGCAGATAATTATTAGCTACTAGAGTATTCTGAAATCCGAGCTAAAATAAAGCATTCGTGTATTTATGTACACGGGTAACAACGAGGAAATTATGACTGCCGCAAAAACGGGCGAAAGATGTTTTGAACTCGTCCACGCTTCAGCTCTGTTCAAACATTTGTCTTTTGTTTTCAGATAAAAAATCTGAAAAGAGACTCCTAAAATTCAGACATGAAATTGATGGCACTTTAACGCGGATTGGCGGACCCAATTTCAGTGATATTCTTGTTAAAGAGCTTCATGGTAATTTGCCTGGTGACTATCATAAACCGCGCCCACTACCGCCGAAACTCCTAAGGACAGCGGTGAACGCCAGGGCCAGAGAGGGCCACATTTATTGGTACATGGAAAAACCTCCGCCCAAAAGTAAGTTATGATTTGGATGGTATAACTTGGCTGGATAACCTTAGTCGAAAGTTGACGTGGTTAACTGTTGTATTCGTACAAAACGAATAAATTGCAAATAAATTGCTTCATCGCTTTTCTTTTGGGAATATGCCAAAGCTAAAATGTCTGGGCTCATTTCTCAACCAATTGGAAGCAAAACCAAGAGGTTCAAGACCAATAAAACCATGCTCACGCGCTTATAGTTGTCTCGTTTCAACTGCTTTTCTTTGATGTTATTGCTGATGGGAGACTTAAATGTGTGCGTGATGTTGGCTAAAGAAAGAGAAAATAAAGTATC
>NC_090884.1:12234948-12239948 GCF_036669925.1 Montipora capricornis | reverse complement strand
AAAATCAGAAGGAAAAAAGGAAGTTTTTTTTTTTTTTATCACAGGTGCACTTCAGTATTATAGACGAAAAATATTTGAGTTTAAATGCACTTTAAAGCTACTTATCGTACTGACGAATTATGCTGTTGTCATTTTTTTAGCGTATATGGCTGCGTTCACACTTGGTGCTCGAGTACGGTGCCCGAGAACGATTCTTGATGGGCACTAATGTGAACACACACTTTTTTCAAGTGCCCACTCCAGAATTCGGGCACGGTGCCCGTGCCCGAGTACAAGGTCTCGACCTTGTACTCAGGCACTGAACTGGGCATCAACATATCGGGTACACAGCACCATTTTGTGCCCGGGCACAAGTGCTCGGGCACCAGGTGTGAACACAGCCTATGAGACCCATAATGTGTCTGCTTCAGTAAAGAGCTTGGGTAAACCGTTTTTAGTGTGTGTGAGTGATAAATCCGCCTAGTATGAAGGCCGGCGTAAGAAGTATTACGCGGCTGGCCAAACTTTTTGTTTTAGAGTGTACACTAAATGAGGTTAATCTTCGAGAAGAGGTATTTGATTTCAATTCTGTAGGTCCACACCTAATCCGCTAAATCTATTGGCTCAGTTTCAAATAAAAATTATAATCATCGTTTTATATGTATTCCATGTATTGTTATTTTTCCAACCATATCTGGAGGGTCTTGTGCTTACAAGCGTATTCAACACAGGCGCAACTTTCGTTTCCATTGTAGATTCTAATCGGCAGAACAAGCAGTGAAGCTTATAACGTCTCCCAAACAGCATTGCAAATTAGTCCTGAGTAGCCCCCAGGAGATTAGGAGATTACCCTATGAAAGTACCTCACTTAAGGACGGTGCCTACTAATTGAAAGGTATTCTTGCCCCGGTTTATGATTATGCTGGAAATGTAGATCGTAACATGTGTTATTGAAATCCAAAAAAAAAATTGTTGGTAACTACGCATTTTTCAAAGATAATTCATGAATAATATTTATAAAAAGCTTTAAAATACAAAGCAATGTATAGCGTTCTTTCTCAAATTGAAGCTTAATTATCTCTCAAAAATGCATGGTTACCTCAAATTTTCTCTTTGGATACCAAGAGTACTTACGAAGATCTGCTTTCTCCGGATAATTGTAAACCGCGCAAAAATATTCCTGAATTAGTACGCATCACTGATAGGAAACCCGAGTATCTCGAGATGGGCAGAACGTATGCGCAGTAACAATAGTAGGCACCGTCCTTAACTTTACCTCTACTGAATTAAAGGCGTAGGAGCACCCTTCACTTTCAATCTTGCTCACGAGGCATCATGAACCCTTGGGAGTATTGAACTGAGGTGTCCTGGGGTCTCGTTGGTCATGTGAAATTAGGGAGCTTACGCAAGGGCGACGCTGACGCCAACGTGAAGGTCTGATGATTGATGCTCATTCAAAATGGATGGATATCCATTGTGTGAATTCCTCCAGCTCCAGTGCCACCGTCGAAAAGATGAGGGCAACCTTCGCTACCCATGGCTTGCCAGAGATGGTAGTGTAAGATAATGGGTCTTGTTCTACAAGTACTGAGTGAATTCAAGTCATTTCTTCAGAAAAATGGAATCAAACATATTACTTCTGCTCCTTACCACCCAGCGTCAAACAGCCTCGTGGAGTGAGCTGTACAAACTTTTAAACTACTAGGCACGAGGAAGCAAGGTGATGCCACTGTCGAGACCAAGTTTGCTCGTTTTCTGTTGTGTACCATATTACCCCTCACAGCGCCACTGGTGAGTCGCCTTCCCACCTACTACGACCAGATGTGTGGGCAAAGGTCCATTCAGCACAGTCAAGGCAAAAGAGACAACATGATCAACACAGTCAGATGCGCCAAGTAGAAGTTGGGGATGCTGTAAATGTACATAACTACTCCGAAGACCAGGGACCATGATCCAAGATACTGGCCCGTTGTCTGCAAGAGTGGAGCTGCAAGATGGAACCGTAGTTCGTAGACAGAGCAAATTTCCCTTTCGTAAACGGTCGTTGCCATTTCTCAGAACAGTCGTTGCCATTTGAAACGGTCGATGCCATTTATAACGGTCGACTACACACTTCACTTCAAAGAAAATTAAAAGAAACAAACTAAGAAAAAATATTAACAAAAATTAAGACAAAAAAGGGAAAAAAAACATTTATAAAAGAAAAACTGGAGGAAAAAAAGAGTCCGAAAATTTCAAGACTCGAACTCGAGTTCTTAGCCCTCACCCTAAACAGAACCCTAGCCCGAACCCTAACTCATATGACCAGCGAGACACAACTCCCAGTAATCGCAACCTTTTGAGGGAAATAAGCGTAGACACCACGACCAGTTAGTTACCCGTCCTGCGGGAGACCCTTCCCCCGGCCTTCCAGCCTCTGTGCCAAATCCCCTAGTGGAGAAAACTGGGGATCCAGGATTTTTGGTCATGATGTGAACAGTCCCGAAATCAGCCATGAAGGAAAAGAATTACCAAGCGGACAGGCCACTTACTCAGGACAGGACAACCCAGTGAGACGCCATCCAGCGAGGAATCGCAAGCCTCCCCACCGCTTTTTTAATGCATGTAACTCATTCACTTTCCCCCCGTGAACTCTTAGGGCGCGGACTTTTGCTTTGTACGATTTTTTGTTTTAAGGACTTAGGGGTGAGGAATGAGGTATCCTGGGGTCTAATTGGTCACGTGACGTTGTTGTGTTAAGTCGACGCCATGTTCTCGGTTTTGAGTTTATGTTTTGACAAGGCTTTTGGACGTTAATATATCACAGGAACCTAACCTTCATTGTGGGTTGGATCTCAGATGATCCCAAAAGAACTTCACATCAAGATCAAAGCGTGCGTGACTACCATGACATATCGTATTTTTTTTTTAATTTTAAAAGGTGCCGTTCAAAGTCTTCACTATGGAGGTCTAGTATACTGGCGACGCACAAACGCATACACCCTCAGCGTCGCACGTCCATAATGAGAGACGTCCGCTCAGATCGGATTTTAACTGAGTGTCATAAAACTAAGAGGGCATTTCTTCGGCCATTCACAGCAAACACAGACTGTATCCAAGTCCATGACAAACTAAAGAAACCGGTCGTAGTGTACAAACATGCTCTCACCAGTAGCTCATAACTAGGAGAATACATCATCTTCTCAAGGGTTGCACACAAATAGTTGAAGAGTCAGTGGTACGCCATTTCTCGCCAAGGAATCAAATGTAAAGAATGTAAGGAGTAGACTCGTGCCTGATGCAAATGATTTCAAAATTATAGTGGCTTTGGTGTGGCGGAGTTGATTGGAAGTGTTTAGTAGAGAGGTTACAGTGTATTTTTAGCACGCAACTTTTGCCCCGAAATGCGCTGATTGAAACTTTTCGCTCTCACCTCGATGTCGTTCCCAGTCCATTTTGGAATAACCATCGATGATGGTGCTTCGCCCACACTCATTCACGGTTTAAAAAAGGCGCAAAAATGTATCCAATTAAATGGCTTTATTTTGCAAAAGACGAAACAAAACAAAAAAAGAAGGAAAGAAAGAGAAAAGGAAATTGCCGCACCGACAGCACGGTCGTTTTCCTTCATTGAGCCTTTTCTTTGTGACGTAAAGAGCCTGAAGCGAAAAGACAAACAATAACCTCGTCTAGCCCAGTATTTTAAGCCTCGACAATAAGGTCCGTTTCAGGCCCAGTCCACACCTGTACGTTTTGCGTTTGAAAGCGGAAATTTTTTTTTTGTCGTGAAAAATATTTCTGTTCACGCAAAACGTTTTCGAATCGTTTTCACCTGTCCATACAGATGCGCTAAAACTATTCGCAAACTGACCCCAATGCCGCTGAAGAAGCATAACCATTTCTCGGTACAACGAGCCCGCTAGACATTGTCGTCACCAGAGTCTGCACATGACCCAAGGCTCTGGGAAACTCCACTTTCGTCACCAGAGCCTCTGATTAATCCAAGGGTCTGGGAAACTCTATGCGGGAGAACATGTGCCGTCGGCTTCTTATGGCGAAAATTTGGCTATTTGAACCTTACGGCGCCTGCTCACTTCTCGTGCTAACATGAATGCACCAATTACAGAGGCTTTTGATTGTTCTTCACGAAAACCAATAAGAAGACACTTTGCTTCAGGGTTCCCCAGAGCTCTTCTCTCCCGCAGTCAAGAGAAGAGATCTGGGGTCGAAATTGTGGGAAACTCTAGATAAGAGAATATGCGCCGTAGGGTTCTTATAGCCAAATACTGGCTATTTGAACCTTACGGTGCCTTCTCACTCCTCGTACTAACACGAATGCATCAATCAGGGATGCTTTTCATTGTTCTTCACAAAGACCAATGAGAAGACACTTTGTTTCATGCGCAAAAGAGAAGAGCTCTGGGGTCGAGATTGGCCCGCTAGACAGAAATTCGCGCTGTTATATATTGACTCGTTTCGTTTGTCTGTTACCGCGAAATACATTTTTATGCAAGGAAAATGCTTTTTGAAGATGTCGCAGTCATATGCAGGACAAAAACTTGGTAGGTCTAAAGGCTGACTCGCTTGTTTGGACGGATGATGAAGTCGAGCTGCTTCTGAAAGTTACAATCGAATAAGACCTCAAACAAAATTTCAGGTTCATCGCCATGGGTTCGAATCCCATTGAAGCTGCCTGGATTTTTCAGATGTCGCTAAATGCGAGAATCCCTTATCTCAGTTTCGGCTTTAAACCGCACTTTAAACATATAGATCATTTTAGAGCGAGTTTCAATCGAGTGTCGTAAAACCAAAACCAAATTAATTACTTTGGCCAATCAAAAAGGTACGGAGACAATCCGGTAAACCAATCAAAACTCGAAGTAATTACACGTAGCCGACACAAAGCGCGGGAAAATGTGCACGCGTAAGCCACGATTGGTTTTGGTTTCACTTATGATTGGTTGAAAAAAATGGCGCGAGGGCTTTGAACCAATCACTGAGTGAAGTAATGCAAAACCAAAGCAATTCGCTGATTGCTTTCG
>NC_090884.1:12209948-12229948 GCF_036669925.1 Montipora capricornis | reverse complement strand
TACGTAGAAACGAAGCGAAAAATGGCGTCACAGTTCGAGTTTCTCGGATCATGGTGTTTAGATTATATGATAGAAAGAACATACGATTTTTCTTTTTATATTTGAACTGAACAGTGTTGTTTTCGGTGAAGGTGATAATCGAAGTTATGAAACAATTAGCGGTTGTGAAAGAAGCGGCTGAAAAGACCCAGACGTGATCGGGACAAGGACCCGTGATCTTGCGATTTCGTTGTACTAGCTCTACCATCTGAGCTATCATCGCACCATCTGAAAGCTGGTCCCGTCCAGTTCAAGCTTGGATTCTTTCGCAGCAGTGCTCACAGGAAAGTTGCTTCGTAACTGCGATCATCACTTTTCACTGAGATCTGTTTGGATTACTGATGTCATAATGTGTTATCTAACAATTCAGAACAAACTTTTCAGTCTGCTCAAGTGGGCGTGAAAATAAACCCCACAGGAGAGTAAATCACATGAAATATTCGTTCTCTTGAGGGAACAACTTGAATGGTTTATCATTCTGATCATTCTGTACGAAAGAGAGGCATAATAGTCGGAAGTGAGAAGATTAATAGAGTAGGATGGGATTTTAAAATTGACAAAACTCTACAAAGCGTTCTACCTTTAAGTTATTTAACGTCGGCCATTTCGATCGCTATCAAGTAACATCACGGGCACTTTCAGAACAAATGGTACATAGACATTTCTTCGTGCCAAACGGCAAAAATGAGATGTTTAAGTGTCTATAGTGCGTGTACTGTGTGTTACTGAGAAATAACTTCAAATTGTGGGATCTCCGATTTGCAAGTGGATTTCCTGAATTATGGCACTAAAAAAACACAACTTTGCTGAAAAATAAGGAGAGGTCTTGTTTGATCTTTGGTTTTGACTGTTTTGTAACACTTGGAATGATGTTCGGCAAACGTTTCACCAAAGATCGCAAAGAAACGTGACAATTTCCCCGTAAACAAGTCAAGGATTTTGTAAACAAATTCTGAAAAAGAAGACGTGCCAATTTTTTTGTCTTTTTTTTGTTTTTGACTGATATTGTTTGTTGGTCTGGTCGGGAAGGGTAGAAATGCTTCGTATTGTTCTAAAGAGAAAAACGGACTCTCACACTTTGTCATTTGCATTAGCTAATAATGGCAATTGTTTACATTGTGGCTAAATCAGAAGACCAATCTGTCATTAGTTTTCATTAGCGGATTTTAATTACAGTTATCAATAATGATGTCTTTATAAGGCAAGGGCTGTGACAGCATCGATTTGAAACGGCTCGATAAACTATCACGAAGTTAGTCAAAGCAACAGGATGAGCGTTTGTCCAGCAAACACCGCTTCCAAAACAGTAAACAGTGTCAAAGTTGTTCTCGTTCTTCTTTTGCCTTTCCTCGGTAAAAGTGAAGGAAAATTGAACGTCTTTCTTGAAGGCAAAGAAGTCTCTCGTTTTCTTTATGGTAAGTACCGATGTTTCTTCAAACAGTTGACTGAACAAACATGGCCTCCCATCGTTGATGAAATCACAGCTCTATTCTTAACTTTTGATGCGAAAGCTACATCCACCTGAGCGTTTAATCGATATTACATTTGTAGCTTTTCAAAGGAAGAGAAAAGACTAACTCTTTACAAGACTGATTTATTAGTGAAGTGCTTTTGATTGATTTTTTCTTTATTGTTGTTTTTTTCTCTTGTCGAAATCGGGATCACAAATCACTGCAGTGTCACTCAAGTTAATTTAGGAAGATTCGACGGGCGGACACAAGACCTAATCAGTGGTTTGATTACCGAATTTAAATTAGATATTGGTCACCGTGAGAACAATTCATTTGTCAAACACTTACACCGCCTTTAAATAGATCGACGTTGTTACCTTTGCAAGAGTTGCAGGGGATCGAGATCAACTCGGATTTGATCATTGGAGAGACATCGGTTTACTTCAAATCAATTGGAATTGGCAATTGGCGATGGTGATTGCTGTAAGTCCTTTCAACCGAATTGAGATCATGGAATTAAAAGAAACGGTGGCCCTAATATATTAAGGCTTGTATTTAGCGGCAAAGTTTGGCTTTCGATGAAAAACTTGGCAAACAATTTCGCATAGAGAAACTGATACTGAATAGCTTTATCCCCAAAGTATGGCTGCAACATTTCTGGAATTCCTGTTTGTGAAAGGAAAACTGATTGGTTTTCTCTTGAGTAGATCTCAATCAGTTTTCTATGTGGACAGGTATATCGTGACATTGCAAAACGCCTTAAAAAACTACGTAAATCGTACGACATCTCGCTACTCTTGGACTGAGCTCAATTCAATGTAATGAGGATTCGAAATGGCGGTCAGAGGTGAATACTTCTGTTTCTTTGACAAGATTGACACGTATATGTGCATTTGATGGTGCCAAATCACTCTCCATTAATACATGATTCCTTTTTAATGTCCCTCTTCTTTGACACGAAGACCCCAAATATTTCTCAGCTTGCAGCCTGCTGTTTCTTTACTGTCGTAATTTTCAGGGAAATAAATCACTTGAAGCGATCACTTTGCCTCGAGAGAATTTTTTCTTCTTTTTGCGATTGTCAATCATTCTAAAGCTGTGTTCAATGTTGTGGAGTGATATTTAAGGTCTTGGATGAAGGTAGAGTATAGAAACTGAAATTTGTCCTGGTACAGCCTGGATTGTTTGGAAGGTTGAAGCGCGAGAGTCAAATTCCTTTCAGTCACGGACAAGAAAATAGATCGTTTTTCTCACTATTTTAAAAAGAAAACTTTCTTTAAGTCAAATTGATTCTACGAACACAGCAATAATTCAACTGTAATCTTTTGAAATAACCCAACAATTAAGAAGGCAGTAAATGATCATGTAATGAAGATTAATAGGAAACAAATGAAAACAACATTTTAGAGGTATCACACTTTGACAATTTTTCACCAACTGTTATTGAAAGTGACACTCTCTTCCTTACAATTGATACAACGGAAATCCCACTTAAAGACTCAAAACCATCTAACCGAGATATCCAGCTGTTAAATGATTCTACCACTTTATTTTCTTAGATCTCAACACGAACTTGTTCTTGGTCAAAGATGGAACTGTCGCACCAATATTGAAGACGCCGTTTTTATCAAGCCTAATTCCTCCCATCGAGCCCTACATTAAAGACCTCAAGTTTAGATTTAATGCAACAGAAGCGGTACGATTGTGTCATAAGACGCCTATATCATGTTATTAATGACATATTTTGAGACAATGAAATGATAATATTATTAACGATAATAATACTATTATTGATAATAATAGTACTAATGATAATAATATTATTATTATCATCCGATAATTATTATTAAATAAATGGGCAAGATAAAACTATCTTCATACTAGCTATGGATGGTTTCACAGTAGTTAGTGCTCCACGGAAAATAATTAGTCACTGGAGATTTTGTTCCTACCCCATGGGTTGCGGGACGAACTTTGTCGAGACATGGCTGATAAAAACAATCAACTTACGAAGAACCGGCGTAAAATTCTCTGCTGGAGATGAACATAAAAAGGATAAATCTTTACGCCCTTAGCAAGCATAATTTGCCCTTTGCATCTTTAAATCTCTCTTTTAATGCGCTATCATAAAGGTCAGCACAACAAGTTGTCATTAGGCCAATGACGAAATTTGTTTGTAAGAGGGTCGGGCCTGGTACAGATTTGACTTTGTACCTGTTCGTCTTCTGCTTTACTAAATTTACGTA
Source organism: Montipora capricornis (assembly GCF_036669925.1). NCBI lineage: Eukaryota > Metazoa > Cnidaria > Anthozoa > Scleractinia > Acroporidae > Montipora > Montipora capricornis. The sequence goes on along the minus strand of NC_090884.1, from coordinate 12,226,212 downwards.
ACTTTAGAGAAGCACAAAAAGGGAAATTCCGACGGGAAAATGGCGAACTGAATAGTTTTGCTGTCGGAGATAAAATATATCTTGTTAACGACGAAGAGCACTCCTGAACCAAGTATAATGGCCTAGAGTAGCGTAAGTCTTCTATTGCTCCGTGGAAGAGCATCCGAACAAATGATGGGAAGATCGAAGGTTCGATTCCTGCGAAGAGCGCTCGGCTTTTTCCGACTGAATCCCCGAGTCAACCAACATCGCAAAATAAATCTCTTCGTAATCAAACATATTTGCCACTCAATTCAGATCCCTTCAAATTCCTGGTCTGATTGAATAATTCTGTGTCCTACACATTTTTTTCTCTAGGTTCGGTACAGATTGAGCTTTCAATCGAGCAACGAAACCATTATGAATCATCCCATGGCAAGTATTCCGCTGAGCGGCCTGGTGCCCCAGAAGACCAAAGGTAAGACAGGCCGAGCATTTCTTGAAAGTGGGAATAGTAAGTTAACCCTCCAGAATGACTTAAAGCTATGCTACACGAGCGTACATGTGTTTTTTTTTCTTCTTCTTTTCATTTTTTTTTTTTTTTTTGCATTGCAAGATGCAACGAATATTGGTTGTTTAACCTGTTAACATCGCACATTACCAACCTGCAGCAAAATATTGCCTCAAAGACTGCTGCTTCGTTTCTACTTTTCGCGGCCTCGTACGCACGTGCAACACGTTGCAGCATGAAACTTGTTTCCGTAGTCGCCAACAAAGCAAATATTGCGTTGCGAGTTGAAAGAAATGTTGTGCCGTAAGTATATAATCTCTTTTTGCTGAGCCAAGCCCAGTTATGGGATTGCAAACATTCAAGCATGAGTAAATTTACATCAGAATTTTCACAATATAGATTCAGTTAGTGTCGTTTATTTTCTTTTCATTCGCCACAGTTGCAGCTCCATGAATTTCATCCAGAAAATCAGATGTGTAAAATGAAAACGCAGTGTAGAATGTGATATCCAGAGGAAGATATCATTTCGAGACGCTACCCCGCTGTAAAAGCCATTAATTAAATGAAAACTATAGTCTGCCAGACAAGGAAATACTAATAACTGAATCTAAGCAAATCTTTTGACGATAGATGATACAATTACGGTATATTTTACGTCTCAAAGAGACATTTATCACCCATTCGCAGATTGCAAGATCGATGACATACAAATTAACATTTTTTTCCTCGTTACCAAATATCTAATACTTGTAAGGTCTATTCGGAAAAATGTTCCATCCAGTACTCAACATTTTTACCCAACAGTAACTATTTTGTACCGTATGTAAATAATAATAATAATAATAATAATAAATGTTTATTTAACCGTCCTCTCGCAGAGCAAGCTCTGAATTACAGGGAGATTAGGAATAACGTACAAATATTTCACAGTCACAAAATCATTTAGTCTATTAGATCCTGTTCTAAGAGGGCGTATTCTGGTGCCCGACATCGTGCAATATTCATGTTGGACAATGTTGGAAATATTTCAAATGTCCGAACTCAACTTATTGAAGAAATTAAAACTGAGCCCTGATACATAATGGAAAATCTCCTTATATTAATACGGCAATATGGCATATAGAATCGGTTAGAACTACGAGTATTATAGCCATGAACCTGATTCGTACGTAAAAGATTACTGAAAGAGAAGTTATTATAAGAGTACATAAGTTTACCTATATAGGTGCAAATAATAAATGCCTACAAACTTGAGAATTTTTAATATGTGCATCAAAAGGCTCCTTATTTAAAATTCTACCAATACCACCATCAACCGTCAAGACAGTCGAGTGCATATGTTCGTCCATGTGAGAACACAACTTGAACTGGTGAAGTCTTGGGCCGAAGGACATCAATAGTCCCAAATGTCAAATTATGGCTGACAAATTATTAAACTGGATGGACCATAGTGATCAAAAGTAAAATATCGCTTCCACGGACTTCGTTTGTGTCATTCAGTTTGTAGTTAGCATGTATGCAAACAGATTGGAAAAAATGTAAAGTGAAGAACAGTAAGGCAGTAGGTGGGTATCATGGCATTGGACCATGTCCTATGAAAAGTACAAACTGATGCGTTGCTGTTGGCGGTATCTTCTGTCACTTGCAATCCCGTCCAGCTCATGCAGGTTTCCGTTTCTCGAAAGTTTCGATAACTTTGCAGGCCCGAAAAGCCGTTTATGCAACTGCCTTCATAAACTGCAACTGTTTGTTTTCATAAAATGGTCTTCATTAAATGGTCTTTTGACATGTTCTCCAGGTAACGAAAAGAAAAATGATTATGAAGGTTGTCGACTTAAAATTTGTCCGTTCTTAAAATAAAGAGGGAATTATGATATCCGAAGTTTCGGGATTTTCGAGAAACGAATGTTTTGGTCTGGCAGCCAGTCAACGCCAAAAGTAGCCTGTTCCAGGCTCTCAGATAGTCGAGAAAACGAAAAGAACTACGTGTGAAAAGCGAATGGGGGCTTGGGTCGACGACATTTATTAATTGCACGCAAGTCTTTTCGTTTTCTCGACTATCTGAGAGCCTGGAACAAGCTACGCCAAAAGATACCTATAGCGGCCTACGTGTAACTCGTCCTCAAAGTCCGAAGATGCATTCAAACGGTTTCAATGTGACCTCAGCAACAAACGGACTGTTGGAGGATAGTCCTTTCCTACAAAAGGCCAACATTTTGAGAAATTTCATTGTGAGTGACTGGAGACAATTGCCAGACCCTATAGCTAGCTAACGACACCTGTCGTGAGCATGCGCGCGTTTCTGCACAAAGGACACTCTCATCACCAGATCAGAGCCTTGGATCGACCCAAGGCTCTGGGAAACTCTATGCAGGAGAACATGTGCCGCAGGGTTCTTACAGCCAAAATTGGCTATTGGAACCTTACGGCGCCTGCTAACATGAATGCACCAATTAGAGACGCTTTTGATTGTTCTTCACGAAAGCCAATGAGAAGACATACAAAAATTTGGTTTTATCAACGGAGTTGATAATGTAAATTGGCCACCGTACAGAGATTCTAAAAGCTGACGTTTCGAGCGTTAGCCCTTCGTCAGAGCGAATCGAGGGATTATGGGTTACGTGTAGTTTTTATAGTAGAGTAGGAGCTACGCTATTGGTGGTAACATGGCAACGTGAAAAATAGGAATATATTAGTTAAATGAAAAGCGTTCGTTCATACCGTGAGGATTAAGGGTGCCGATTTGAAAGATGAATTTTTGTTCCAGATTCTTGCGGCTTTCCGTCGTACCTAGATGTAGGGAAAGGCCGCAGATAGCCATGTGTTTTTTGGAGTGGTTAGGCAGATTAAAATGGCGAGCGACTGGCTTGGATGCATCCTTGTCATTCTTCTCAACATCGCGAAGGTGTTCGCGGAATCGGTCACCTAGTCGTCTACCTGTCTCACCAATGTATAATTTATTGCATAACGTGCAGGTTATGCAATAAATGACATTTGCGGAGGTACATGTGAAACGATCGGTGATCTTAACAGATCGCTTAGGTCCCGATATCTTGCTAGTGTTAACAATGAAAAGACAAGTTTTGCATCGTGAGCGCGCGCATTTGAAAGTGCCGGGTTGCTCGTTAGTTTTGAGCGCGCTTCTAACTAAAAAGTTGCCTACGTTTTTGTCGCGTTTGAATGAAATAAGTGGAGGTTGCGAAAAGATTCTACCAGTCTCGGGATCATTTTGGAGTAATTTAAATTACTAAGAATGATGCTTTTGACTGCGTGATTATGAGGATGGAAAGTGAGGGTGAATGGAATTCTGTCATTCTTATCTTTTTGTGACGTTTGTAGTGATGACTGTCGATCAAATTGTTGGGCGCGATGATGGCCCGCTTTGACCACAGAGGCAGGATAGCCACGTTTTTCGAAGAACTGGCACATCTCCTCTGATTTGCTGGAAAAATCGGAGTCATCACTACATAGACGTCGAAGTCTAAGAAATTGAGAATAAGGGATGGAGTTCTTGACATGTGATGGATGTGACGATGAATACAACAAATAACTGTGTGAATCAGTAGGTTTGTAGTGCACACTAGTACATAGCAGGTTGCCTCTAATAGAAACGTTGATATCTAGAAAAGCCAATGAAGTTTCCGAAATTTCCCAGGTATATTTAAGAGCCGGATGAAAAGAGTTGACGGAGGTTATAAATTGATCGAGTTCTTCTCTGCTGGATGAAATAGCGCCGATGCAGTCGTCGATGTAACGGCCGTAGAGTTCAGGTTTGGGGCCGTTGTACTGACTAAAAAATTGGTGTTCAACATATCCTACAAAAAGATTGGCATAGCTAGGTCCCATTCTTGTGCCCATCGCTACACCATTAATTTGTTTGTAATAGTTGCCGGCGAATGAAAAACAATTAAGCGTTAAAACTAGTTCGGCAAGGCGGAGGAGCGTTTCCGAGCTAGGTTCTTTGACAGTGCGTTGATCGAAAAAGTGTTTAAGTGCTTGAAGACCTTCGCTATTAGGAATGACTGTGTATAGAGATGTAATGTCCATGGTGAAAATAAGTTTGTCTTGGCCGGAGAAATTGAAATCGCGGAAAATTTGTAGTGCGTGTGTACTGTCTTTAATGTATGATGGCAAAGATTTGACGATAGGCGTCTTTTCATTGTTGACACTAGCAAGATATCGGGACCTAAGCGATCTGTTAAGATCACCGATCGTTTCACATGTACCTCCGCAAATGTCATTTATTGCATAACCTGCACGTTATGCGATAAATTATACATTGGTGAGACAGGTAGACGACTAGGTGACCGATTCCGCGAACACCTTCGCGATGTTGAGAAGAATGACAAGGATGCATCCAAGCCAGTCGCTCGCCATTTTAATCTGCCTAACCACTCCAAAAAACACATGGCTATCTGCGGCCTTTCCCTACATCTAGGTACGACGGAAAGCCGCAAGAATCTGGAACAAAAATTCATCTTTCAAATCGGCACCCTTAATCCTCACGGTATTAACGAACGCTTTTCATTTAACTAATATATTCCTATTTTTCACGTTGCCATGTTACCACCAATAGCGTAGCTCCTACTCTACTATAAAAACTACACGTAACCCATAATCCCTCGATTCGCTCTGACGAAGGGCTAACGCTCGAAACGTCAGCTTTTAGAATCTCTGTACGGTGGCCAGTTTACATTATCAACTCCGTTGATAAAACCAAATTTTTGTATACTACTTCCCCACCGACGCAGCACCACAGTTTCTTTAGAAACTACCCCTTCATCAATGAGAAGACACTTTGTTTTAGGGTTCCCCAGAGCTCTTCTCTCCCTCAATCAAGAGATGAGATCTGGGGTCGAGATTGCACAAAGGAGTTCGAAGGACTTAAACTCATTTTAACTGATTTCCTTGAACAGGCTTCAACGACCTTTCAACATTACGTTTACCACAAATCTGCTAAAACGCGCCCAAATTTGTGAACGATAAAAATGCAAAACTCATGAAACGTCTGACTGAATGAAATGAACTCTAAGGAAGTCTTTGCCGTTTCAGATGTTCAAGTCGTATTATACAAAGACCAAATACACTAAACTTAGGCGCACTCAGCAGTGCTGACATCTGGAGCTTTTGCTTAAAAGTGTGTTACAGTTTATTTTCGAAAATCGCGTGTTTGACGTCTGGGCATCGAACTGAAGTGCATCCGATCCGGTCGTGTAAAAGGCACCTTTGATCAGACGTTCGATGGGTCGACATCCTGTGGTATAAATACGGCTATTCCAAGTATTCAAATTGGGCACTGTCGCCAAGAAAATAAAATTGAATCCTTACTTGAAACCCACATTCGCCCAAAAGTCATTGTGGTCGCTTGTTCTTGGTTTTAAACGAAGTATTGTCAAAAATACGTTATCTTATCGGCTGTGGGTTGATATTTTACTTAGGATAAGAGACTACACAACCCAATGCACGTATGAGGAATGTTGACCCACGATTTCCTTTTCTATCTCTTTGCAGGTTTTCGCGTTAAATTTCCATGTAGCGGTCAGGTGACAGGAGAAACTCTGCTGACCATTAACATCAGCTTTTTTGAAGTCGCCGGCAGTAAAATATGGGGACCGCTTAGCCTCGTCCTGAAGCGCTTTTGTGTGTCTGGTGGGTTGACCGAGCCGTTTTGGAACGTTTTGTTTCCGATGACTAGCAGCTGTATCATTACCCTGCGAGCAGAGGCCCTTCGATCTTCCTAGATAAGTCGGGAAGAGGAAGGGACCTCTGCCAGCCGGCTCGACTTTCTTTGATTTGCCGCTCATCCAAATAAATGGATGAGTCAGTCCAGTTTCAACTTGCCAAACCTGTTTTTTTTATTTGTGCGCATGATCAATCGCCACGCGTCATCAATATTTTTTAAATTTACAACAGCGTGACAATTTTTAAACTGTCTAAATTCCCATGAGCATTTTTTCCGTATGTCGGTTACAGAAGCTAGTTTACCAGAATTGAGAAACCTATTAATTTTTTCAGTAAAAATTAAAATGGCAATTTAAAAACTTGAACTATCTTGAGGAAATGATTCCTTGGTTGTCGTGTGTTTGCCAGAGTTGTTCGAAAATATCCGTTACTGTTTGTTTTGGTTTTGTGGTTTTGTGGTTTTGCGGTTACTAGTCAGGCGTGACTGACTCCCGAATACGTTACGTTTGAATTTTTAACGCATGCTCAACACGAAATGTCGAGCCGGCTGGCAGAGGTCCCTTCCTCTTCCCGACTTATCTAGGAAGATCGAAGGGCCTCTGCTCGCAGGGTACTGTATCATTGGTTTCCAGAATTTACTATTCTTCTATTTCTTGAACCTTTTTACACAGATAGAGAGCCTTCAATTTCCGTTCCTCGCGTGAATTCATCTGAAGAGGACGTTACGCCAATTCCACCTCCACAACTTTGTAATAAAAGATGCAATAAGAGACATGTCATGAGGCGCTTTTGCCTCAACGATTTTGGTAAGTTGTATCTCAACTTACGGTTGGTTTCGTTGATCTTTCTCACTCCACAATATCCCTCACCAGCCTTGTTGGTTATTTTAAGCATTATTATATTATTCTTAAAGTATGCATCGGTCATTTTTCTTGGAACACAAACTGAATGAAAATGCACTTGCTAGCTAGTGGCAACAATATCCAAAACCTTCCCCATCCCTAACATGATATCCCGTCCCTTAATAATTAAATCTCTTTTGCGCTATTCAAAGTGATCAAGGCCCGCATGGAAAGCGAGATCCTGAGAAATGGACAATCGCATTTACGTGTTCGGGTGCAGCGAACCTTCAAACAATCAAAGGTGAAGATAAATACCAGACAACTGCTGGAAAAACGAGGACAAGAAATTACGTGCAACTGCGGTAATCTGAGGCCAAACAGAGTCTACGTTATTTTGGGTAAAGAGGACAGGAGAAAACGAGTGTTGTACTTGGACAACTTCTCCACGGCCCTAGATTGGTCAAGAAATGGCAAGACATATATTCGAGCGTACAGGAAGAAACCCGACGGTTGCTCAGAACGACCACAGTAAAAGAAGAAAGAAGACTATAACAAGATTGCAAAATAAAAGAAACAACACCTACATTGTACATTTACAATATTACGAGTAAACTTGGCTGTCGGAGTGCATGAGCTTTCTTTTAAAGCCTGTCGAAACGAAGAATGTTTAGCGGTAATCATGTTTTATGACCAAACATACTTAATGTTTCACGGAGTTTTTTCCAGTTTCTCTTGGGACCATTGTAGGTCCCAAGAGAAAAAAAACAATGCTTACGCAAAATTTTGGAGGGACAAACAAAGACTATTATGGTATTTTTTATAGTGGCTAATAGACCATTTTCGAATTCTCACGGCTGGACTGGATCTAGCATGGAATGGAGGCTAATGCGGGGAAATCTTTTCAAATGCAAATTAATTTGCCCGCATTAGCCTCCATTTCATGCTAGATCCAGTCCAACCGTTAGAATACGAAACTGGCCTATTATATGGCAGAATGCAGGACTAAGACGTAATGGTCTTTGGAGCTTGTAAAAATGATAAAAATACCAGAAAATAAACGAGGGGAGACTAGGGGCTCAGTAACGAGAAGGAAACAGAAATGATATTTCAATTACATCATTCAGAAGCAAATGCTCTCAGCTATCATCAAATTATGGATCAGCCCCCTCGTGTCATCCTTCGGGTCCTAGAACATTTTTCTTTTCTCTTTGCTTTTGGCGTTTCTTCGCTCTCATGCTTTGAAAGATTAACAAAAGCGTGCTCTTCGTTCGCCATCTTGAGAGAAGTTTAGCTCGTGAACTAGATAGACTTAACACGCATGCGCGCGTCAAACGTGCATTATGCATCTGCCCAAAACATCCTTTACCGGCCAAACGCGAGATTAAAAAAAGACACATTTAACAGTCTTCTATAAATGTTTGACAGATTTCAAATCTTACGATAAAAGGTGTGAAAACATGTTCAAACAACACAAAACAAGGTTGCCAAACGGAAAATGTTTTGCCAGCCGTAAAATACTTAACATGTATGTTGTTTTTCTTCGAAACATTTCCCGGTTGGGCAGGCCTTAATGTTACAGTTTTCTCCCGTTGGTAGGGTTAGATGTTCGCTATGATTTACTGACTGTGTATTATATACTGACCAGAGTCTTCAAAAAGAAGGCGGCGCATGAAGAAATATATGTGGTTATGTATTGTTTGCCTTTGTTACAATTTCTTCCCGTTGGTAGATTTAGATGTTGACTATGATTTACTGACTGTGTATTATATACTAACCAGAGTCTTTGAAAAGAAGGCGGCACGTAAGAGATATATATGTTTATGTTATGTTTTTTTTCCCTTTATGTTACAATTTCTTCCCGTTGGTACATTTAGATGTTCATTAAGATTTACTGACGGTGTATTATATACTGACCACAGTCTTTGAAAAGAAGGCGGCACATAAAGAAAGAATATGTATGTTTATGTTATGTTTCGTGGCCTTTGTGTTATTTCTTTCCGTTGGTAAATTAGATGTTCATTATTTACTGACTGTGTATAATTAAATACCGAGCAGAGCCTTTGAAAAGAAGACGGCACTTAATAAACATTTGATTTCAACTGATACGACAGTTTAAATTATAAAACGACAAAACAGAGGTATAGGGTATGGCGTGAAGAAAAAAACATCACATATGTAGGCGAATTTTTCCCTTGAGAGCGGGGTGGTTTTGTAGACGCTTCTTTTGATTACGCGGCGGAAACAACACTATAAATTAAACAAGCATTGGGTACTTTGCTCAAGCGTCAAATGCCCATTTGTGCCGGCATTACTTGACCGCCACAGCTGACAAATGAAATATCATAGACCTCTTTCATAATGGCGGCCAAATAACATATTCATTCGTTTCTTCCTAGCCTCGCTACGGCGAGCAAATTTCAAGAGAATTTTTGTTTCAAAATGAGGGCAATGGGTCTAATTAATATAACTTTGAACCGCTATAGCGCTGCTAAAAAGAGCATTTCATTCAAATTTCAAGAGAATTTTTGTTTCAAAATGAGGGCAATGGGTCTAATTAACATAACTTTGAACCGCTATAGCGCTGCTAAAAAGAGCAGTTCATTCAACAGAAAATAAGGCCGTTAAGGAAGGTATGAAGTCCGTAAATTCGAATAATATAAATCTTCTCATGTTGCTTCTATTTTCGCAGCAATTTGCCTAGCTTGTTCCAGGCTCCCAGATGGTAGGAAAAGAGAAAAAAAATGCGTGTGAAAAATGAGTAGGGGCTTGAGGCGAGGCAGGGCCCCGCCTCGCCTTGACCCGAGCCCCCACTCCCTTTTCCCACGCAGTTGTTTTCGTTTTCCCGACTATCTGGGAGCCTGGAACGAGCCACAATTTTCCGTGATGGTTTCAGAAGGGTTTGTATGGAATCTTAAAAATTCGTTTATGGTCGTTGTAGCCTGAGTCTGTTCTTTATATTTCTTGAAAATAATCTCAGTGTAAATGCCTTTTAAAAGACGCTATCACTGTGGAAATCCGTCTCTTTTTAGCGGCGCTACAGCTAAGCGGTTCAAAGTCGGCCAAAATCCCATACATTTACTGTAAATTCAGCCGTGTTTGCCCCCCAACCAAGATGGCGCCAAAAACCGTGGAAGTGTCTATTGGCTTGGTTCCTCACAAAATAATGCCCTCCTAATTTGGGACATGACGTCATCCATTTAGCTTGTAGCCGTGAAAATCGAGATTTCTAGGAAGATCCTACTCGTCCTGCACTTTTTTGAGCATCCGCTGTTAAAAGGTGGCAATGTACCTCAAAAATTGTTATTTTTTCACAAGCTTTTCAACAAAATGCAACCTGCACACTTTGAATACAGACCACGAGACAAGTCTATTTTGATAATTGTTTACCAATTATGTTGCTATGGTAACCAAGAGGGTGGGACTGAACCTGCTGGAGAGTGTCCTTGCTATAACAGCTCTAACTCCAAAAGTTTTCAACAAAATTCAATAAAATTTTCAGGGAATAATGTTTAAAGGCATTATAATACAAGGAACTAAAAAAAACTATCATACTGCACAAGCATAAGAAACACCGTCATTTTAATTATAAGAGAATATATAATATGTGAAAATTTCAAAATGAAAATTTTGATATTAAGAGCCATATGGACCAAATTGGCTAATTTTAGTTCATTGTACGCAGAACTATATTCACTATTTTCACTGAAAAAATGAGACAAATATGTTAAATTCCCAAAAATATATCAATGTTACAGTTACAGCAGATACGCAAAATTCTTAATTTTGAGAAAAAGGCTTTTAAAGTTGATCTTTTCATTTCACAAGATTTCTAGAAAGGAATGAATTGCTTAAAATGTCTAAAAATACCCAGAGGCATAGTTCACACCCTCTGCCTCCTTTCTTTTGTCCTCTTTTCTCTTTTTTAAGCCTCTGAGCACTTTTCTTCTCTTCTTTGTGTTATCAAGGCTTTTCCTCTGAGATAGGTGAACACGTGCTTGATCCTCCTGTTTGCAACAAGTTTCAGTAAACCTTCCTGGAGGAATGCCAAGAGCATCAAAAAGCTTCAACACAACAGAACAGCCAATATTGAAGTGAGCAACAGCATCATACAAGCCCATTTCAAGAATCTCTCGGCCAACATACACTTCTTTAGGGACGCGCTGCCAGACCATACCATTCAAAGCCTCATTCTGGTTTTGAGTTTTTCCATGCAAACATTTTTCCAGCAAGCTGTTTTCACTTAGTCTAACATACTCTGGTTTTTCCTGTTGGCTTTATCTCGTTGGTACTTGCACCAACTTGTGCTGGCAATGGAGCAGTGGTCATGCAATGGGCGGGACTCGCTGGAGGCACAATGCATAAAACTGGCATGGATGGCCTTTTTCATCCCTGTCAAGTTCCCCTACGTTGGCACGAATGGCAATACCATAATAATTCTGGAGCTTGTCAATTGCTGAATCCGTTAGTTTGCCCCTCCCTCCCAGTCCTGGGTTTTCGCGCTCCAACTTGCGAAGTGTTGTGCCCACCCTTTTTTGCACATGGCCGATGCACTCTTTCTTTTCAACTGTAATTCCTGAAGCTTGGTACACATCCTTTACTCTACTAAAACTTTTGCTATCACCATCTCCGTAATATTCTGTATAACGCAAGTTATGCAGTTCCACAGAGCGCCTAAATATACGGTTGACACCTTCTGGTTCCATGGATGGTGCAGAACCTTTAAAATTGGCTTTGCAGGTGGTATGGTCTGCCTGCCATCTCCGATATTCCTCACTGTTCTTGTCTAAATGTTCATGTAGCTCACACTGCTTACATGCTTGGCTAAGGTCGTTTCGCCAACGTGTCAGTTCGCCAACGACCTGTTCGCCAACGTATGAAGTCGGTTCGCCAACGTCTAATGTCGGTTCGCCAACGCTTATATGTCAGTTCGCCAACGCCCAAAACCACCTTTTTCGTTGAAAATAATTGTAAATTAGATAACTTGCAATTCACTTCATGAGAGGGATTGTTGATGTGAACCGCCATATTTGTTATTGAATGCGCCCCAATCCCCCCTCAAATTTTATTAGCTTTCTTTATTGATAGTTTATTGCTGGTCATATGCTTTTGCAAACTTGGTGGCTCCTAAAGGAACCGTTTTTTGATTGTGATTTTTACTGACTTCTTCAGTTTCCACGGGTGGGGCCGTTGAGATGTGAGCACGTTTTCAGCAACTGTGCGGCGGTCTTCTCTTTCCTTTCGTACTTCTCCCAGCTGTCGAATAGCCTCGCCTGCACGTTTCGATACTGCTTCCGCTGGACCCGCTTCAGTTTTTCATCGGACACAAGCCTGATGGTGACGGCTGTAAGTCTCGCCTCCCTGTCCAGGAGCTCGATTAAGGAGTACAGAGGTAATCCACACTGCCCGATCGCACGACTATTCAGAGCGTTGTGCCATCCCTCGATGTCGTTGTTCGTTCTGATGGCCTGCTGGTACACGCTCCAGTTTTTTGGAAGGAACACCGCGCTTTCAATCCACTGTCGTCTGATGTAGGCGACGAGGTTCTGAAGGGGCTCTGTTTGCGCTTCAACTTGCAGACGAAGGAACATAGGGCTGATCTGGCGGTGAGGCAGGAACGGAAGGGCCATTAACTTTCTGATGTACTTATACACCGCGTTGTCCTTACAATTGGCTCTCTGAAGGCCGAGCTCTTGCACCTGAAAACAAACGTAGCCAAACACATAAGTTACCTAGTTAAACACCTAAGTTACGTAGTTACCTCGTTTTTATATGTTCAGTCCAAACTAATTGCGATAACGTACCTTCCTCCACACGGCTTGCGTCCAGTGGAAAACGCATCCCTGAATGGACACAGCTGGCAGGATCGTTCTGAATGCCGCCCACAGCGCCTTTTCAAAGTCTACGGTAACTTGTTTGACGGCTGGCTCGCTTGGAAGTAGTTTGATGATGTTCTTCAGTACCTGGAAAATAATGTAACAAAACGCTAAGTTAGTCACACAAATGCTAGGATATTGATTAGTAGGAAGAGGTTTAGATAGTTTTACTAATACTTGGAAGCTGCATATGCATAACGTTTTCGAGTTCGATTCCTTAATATAATACTTGGAAACTGCATAATGTTTTCCCAGTTCGATTCCGAATGATGCGCTATGTCTTTATCTTTACTTTAATGCTCAATAGACTGCATAGTGTTTTCTCAGTTTTATTAATTTATACCTAAACAGTGATTAATACCTTCTTGTAGTCTTTTTCTTTCTTGTTGGCCATCAGGACAAACACAAGCGGGACTTGCTTTGCATATTCCCCGGATCGGACGAAAGCATTCACCGTCAGTAGCTGCTTGAATTCGCTCCGACGAAGGGCTAACGCTCGAAACGTCAGCTTTCCAAATCTTTCACGGTGGTGGCTATTTGACCTTTATCAACTCGTTTTATAAAATAAATTTCTGTTTCAATCTCCCACCGACGCAGCACCACAGTTTCTTTAGAAACTAAAAATTTTTGCTTACCAAGGAAAATTTGACTGTCTCGTCTATGAGATGCTTTTCATCAAGCAGCAATTCTAGTCTCAACACGCAGATTCCACGCAGACTGATTCCATTCACGGAAAGCTCTTTGTTTAAGAACATTCCATCACCTATTGTCGTTTTAGTATTTAAACATCTTTTATCTTTCACTTTTTTGACTTGATAATGACGTTAGCCAAACGTTGAAACGTCGTCTACAAATTTCAATTACAACTTCTTAAATCGCTGAGTTCTCTAAATGTCCTCCAAGTCTCTTTCGCTACGCTATGCTTAAAAAATGAGTGTATAGTTACCTCATCCACTTTTGCTGACGCTGACTTGAACTTCTCCTCCAACGCCTTACTCTTCACCAGGGAGACTATCTTGGCTGCGGTTGCTGCCCCCACCTCCACTGTATGGTTGTGATTATGCTAGCCAGGCCTGAAAACCCCGTCTCGTTCTGTCACTGACGCCTTACAGGGATTCCCTTTCGGACGAACCGTACACTGCCAGTATGACGCATATGGTCGTCGGGAATGAACGTTGTAGCTGAAATCAAGGCTATCAATCAGGCTGGTCTTCCTTCTTTTCGTCCCGCTCTCGACTATCTGGAAGGTTACGGGCTGAATTTCTGCGATGACTTCGCCAGGGCCGGGTCTTCGATTGACAACTCCATATGTTGTGAAGGCGGATCATCTTTTAAATATAAAAGAGGGAAACTTGTATTAAAGGGGCACTATACTGTACCAAACCCTATAACATAACACTGACTACTTTTCCTCCCCTTGCTTGATCGCCAGAAACAAGGCCGGTGTAAGATATTCCATTTCTAGTCTTTCTAGTCTTCTAGTGTGTTAGGTTTGTTTGCTTTTGAATTGGAGTGAGGAACTATCATACCCGTATCATGTAAACAAATACAGAGCGCTAAACACGTTCCAAAACGTTGGGGGATATTCGAAAGTTTAATTTTCGGCTGAAATAGTACCTTTTTAAACTGACTTTTAGTGAAAATTCGGCAAAGAAGTCTGATCGATATCAGCCGAAAATTAAAATTCCGTCAAGGATTCAACACCGACAACCGATTTTTGTTAACTTTGGAATATCCCCCAAGGTTTTGAAACGTGTTGCTAAGTGAGAACAGGGATAAAATAATTTTCTTGACAATTTTTGAAAGCACAAATACCAATTACTTCGAAAAATCGGCAAAGTAGAAATTGTAAAGCTGAAAATAGACCGAATACTGGTTTAATATTAGAAGAGACACCTTGATCTGGAACATTAAAACCTAGGACGACCACCTCACCTGTCTCATTAACCACGCGGAGTTGGTTTTTCACCAAATGTCGTCTTAGATTTTTTTTTTGAAACTCGTTCCGGTAAGCGCGCGAGAAAATGAGGTTAACAAGTAAGGAACGCTTAATTTTACAAAGTGAAAAAACAAGCATACCAAAAGATGGTGGAATGTCAAAGGTATCCATCTCTTCCTCGATTCTGCTACTCTCCGCAAGTGGATCAGTGATCTCACTGCAATATAGGCATCGCAAACCACCTCTAATCCGGACTTAACAGCATCTCTATACTGCTGTCTCGAAATTCCCGTGTTGCAACGTCGATGTTGCCATTTGTCGCAGCCATCGCACAGGAGCGCTTTCTGTCTCGCTGTTACTTGCTCATTGCAATAGATACAATAATAGCTTTCCATGTCGAGTGACTCTTGTAAAAATATTTGATCAGCGAAAATACTTCGATAAGATGAGTGGGTTGAATTGAACAGAAAATCACAGCCCTTTTATACAGCAATGCCTGATTACGCCCGATCGAAATCGAAGGAATTTGATTGGCAGATATTGTTGGTGTTATCTGTTCTTTGTTGTAGTTACATATCATTAAACGTTTAAACAATATCCTATTCAAGTTGAAAATTTTCTCACCTCCTTTGCAACATGCCGCACAAGCGAAGTTAATGAGCTCACATTAATACAATACAATACATACTTAATTGACCGCTCCCAATAGGGCTTTTCAGGGCCAATGAAACACAACGAAACGACAGAACAGAACAACAACAACTGTTAAGAATCTCAACTGGCTGGAGGCAAACCACTTGGCTATTTACAAGTGCGGCTGGGAAGTTGAACCAGGGACTACCAGGATCAAATTCAACGAGTGGTCAGAGCGGGTCTTGAACCCGGGATCTCCGGATCTCAAGGCAAGCGCCCTAACCACTGGGCCACACTGCCATTGTTTTTATCGCGTTTCTAATTCTTCTCGTAACAGAGAGAAAAGATACCGGTATAGAAGCAGGCTGTAGGGGGAACATTTAATAGTTGAGTGGGGGAAGGAAAAAGTTTTGCCGCAAATATTTAATCAGTGTTTCAAGCACTGAAAAAACCTCTGAGAGAGTAGAACAAACACGTAGGCGAAACTTGCGGGAAACAGGTGAACGCTTCTAAGCGCGTAATCAAACAAACATATTTCAACTCGATGGCTCTTTAACTACGCTAATGTTTAATAAAATGGTTTTACAGCCGGTTTATGTTCACAAATAAAAGGGGCAACCCTAAAACCCGGAATCCGGAATCCGGATTCACAGGTCATTGTTTTACTAATACAGAGTGTAAAAACTATCCTAAACATTCATAAAAGCTAACTTTAGGCCTAAAAACGTTTGTTTAGGCCTAATTAGGCCTAAGGTTAGCTTTTATGAATGTTTAGGATAGTTTTTACTCTCTGTATTGGTAAAAC
>NC_090884.1:12174948-12202448 GCF_036669925.1 Montipora capricornis | reverse complement strand
TTGTTTAGAAATGATCGCAGAAAACACCAAAGTTTTTCAAACAAAAAATACTTTAGTATTTTGGAGACTGAATCAGTCAGGCGTGCCAATTTTTGTGTTCAATTATTAGGACCCCGTTTTGCTGAAAACTGTTCTTGTGGACAAAATGTTGCTCTTTACTAGCCCAAAATACGAAGAAAGAGCTGAAATGTTGCCCAAAATGCGGAAAAGTGCTCAAATTTTGCTCAAGAAACGGAAAAGTACTAATGGAAGAGTGGTCGAAATGTAAATCGAAAGAGCTCATTTACGCGTGGACGCGTGACGGGAAAACATGCTCTAATTGGCTGCACACGTGACAACTTTTGCCTTCAATCACTCTAAGTTTGAGAGATGTTCCTGCAAGTTTTCCGAGAATGGCGGGAAGACTGGACATCGAAGACTTTTTCTAAGAAATTGACCCTAATCTGATAAAGTATGCTTCAAATACTTTCGAACTATCGCGCGCAAAAGTTTCAATCGCTTGCTTAACGGCTGCCAAACTCAACTTCAAAGAACATGTTTTCCCGTCATGTGTCCACGCTTAGTATTTTGACTTCGGGACTGCAGTGTCTGCAGTTGCACGACGTTTGAAATAGGCATTTGTTATGTTCAAAATCTTGACCTATCGTCTTTGTCAGCAACCAGGACTCCGAGCCTGTACTCCACATTTCGAATTTCTAATAATTTTCATTGAAAATAAGTGCATTTAAACCATGCATAACGAAATTTTCTATGGGCCTGCACAAACAAAGGAATTTCAATGTTACAAACATGGATTTCACCCAAGTTTTGTGGAATTAAAACTGTTATTTTTTTTATCCTAAGGAAGTCATATGAAACCATGAAATGAGCTTAAAGGTACTTTCAGCGATAAAACTGACTGCCAAATAAAGCAAAGAGCTTGAATGGTCGTAAAAATACTTCAATTGTCTTCTTCCTCTTATTTGTTTATCATGTTTTGACAAAAATGAGCCAATCACAAACGCGGACAAAAATAGGTCGCGGCCAATCATTGAGTATATTACGGAAAACAATTCAAGCGGGCGAAGTACACGATCAGCAAACTTGTGAACCACATTGATCTGTGGTGACCGGTTAATACACAAGGCAAAACTGGGGATTCAATAATGCATCCGACGACCGCTTCGTTCCTGGGGGGACTTCGCATGTACAAAATAGTGCTGCTTGGAGAAGGCGGAGTGGGAAAATCAGGTATGATGCTCAAATCTGCGTGACTTGAAGTTCGCATGACCAAAGGAATTTGGGTGCAAACATTCGGAAATTACTCATGATTGCTGGCCGAAATCAGTTTCTGATTGATTTGCTGTACAACCAAAAACCCTTTTGTTATCACTTGAAAGGGGATCAATAATGAAGTTTTAATCCGTTGCAAACAGACAACATCACTTGAAGGAACTAAGTACTACGACTCTCGATTGCTCGCTTCTAGTAGCAACTTTGAACCTTCTGTTTGGTTAAGCCAAAGGTAATTGCAGTGTTTCAAATACCTTGATTGAAGAAGTCGCCTTGTACGAACTAAGCGGTCTATACGTTGTGAAATTCGTGTTTTACATGTATGTTGTGCTTTAATCCGCTGTTTTCTTGTTCCGCCCTATTTGGTTCAGACTATTCACGTGTTTCCACTCGATTTTCGAAGAGACATTCCAAAAACATTCCTAGTGTGTGTTATTGAAGTATAATGCAGTCGTAAACATCAGACTGTCAAATTGGTGATGCGAAATGCAACTTCATTTTTGCAGTATGTTGGATCTTATTTTGATCAGTTCAAGAGGGGAAGCAACAATTATTACTGATTGCGATACTGGCCTGGTGTTTATTTCAGTCGAGGCATGACCACTGCTCGGCAATAAAACAGCTAGTTCTGAGTTTATAACTAGTCAACCATTTGCTATGTTGTCGGTTTTGGTTAACTTGGTGACAAACGTATGCTTAGTCTTGAACATTCAGTTATCTCAAATCGACAAAAACAATCCCGCGAGACGCGATGTTCCGCGCGTGTTGACGCGGGCGGAATTGAGACACCACAGAAACCGTGTTTTTTACAGGATTTGCTCATGCAATCTTGTTTACTTGCTTTTTTCCTGTCTGGCACTTGTTTCAAATCAAATCAAAAATGGATCGGGGAAAGACAGTGAAAATAATTTTAACTAATGCTAGGAAGTTGTAGACAATGAAAGCAGATGGAAAAACAGAGATAAGACTTCCTGGTTTCCTGCATTAATCTAGTGTTGCAGCCCAGACTGCAGCTGTTTTGAGACAATTCACGTTGCAATGAGGGCCTTATATTACTAGGTCTACTAGCTGTATTACAGTTGGTCAATTTCCATGTCACTGAATAATATAAGAATAGTTTGTCAAGCAGACCATATCTCCCAATACCTGTTGTTGAATGTTGAAAAATTATAATCTTTTTATTCAGAAGGCTATTTGCTTTTCTCTAATGTTCAGCACAATTTTACCAAGTAAAGCTGGAGTTACCTTCATGTATGAATTTCCCAAACATGTTTGCTGCTTGAAGACATATGATATATGGGACAAACTTCGAAGTGGCAACACTTGACAAAAATTGGTTGACAAAAATTATTGTGTTTAACCTGAAATGTCTCACTGGTTGCATTTTGTTTCACTTAAAAAGGTGTAACTATTTTATTTGGCAGCTCTGACTATGCAGTTTGTGTCCCATTGCTTCTTGGATTACCATGATCCCACTATAGGTGAGACAAAATTATCTTTACATATATACTTGTACAGTAAATCTTAGGGGAGGTGTTGAATTTGTAAGGCTGGCCATTAATATTGCTTTCCAACCCTGTGACAATAATGTAGCTGTATTGGTCCACTGCGTTTTATTTAAAAGTAGAACTGACTAGCCCATGTTTATTATAAATACATGACGTATCAAATACTTGGATGTGAAACCTTTCAAAATATCTAAATAATTCCTTGGTGTAAAACTCTCTTTTCAGAATGGGAAAATTAACTTAGCTACATGTATGAAATGTGACAGTAAACCCTTACAAGTAATTTCAGAGTATTGATCCATTGATTGTGGGCTATTCCTTTGTAATATTGCACATGCACAAAGAGTAGCTTATTATGGAGTTAAAAAAAATTAAATTAGTGATTATGTCTTTTGGAGCTTTCTTGTATTGAGAGCTCTTGTGGTGTGGTTAATGGTTCCTTGACACTTGATTGTCTTTGACTGAAAACTTTTTCTCTTTTATCTCTAAAACTGTTTTTATTTCCTTGTTCTCAAGGGATGTCTTGGTTTTGTTTTCCCAAGTCTAATAACATTGTTAGTGTTTCCTTCTTCCTCAAAGCCCCCCAGAAGACCTTTCGGTATTGAAAATGGGAGTTGTGCACTGACATGGTCACTCTTCATTAATTCTATTTATAAATATGTAATTTATGCATACATCTGAAGAGTGTTTACTACTTTTACCAAAGTCCAAGCTAAAATTGGATTATTGAGCATTCTTTGACTCTAATTCAAGTGTCATTTATTTAGTGAATTTTATAATATAACTGACAAAATCAACTGGAGAAATTTTCAGACTGACTACACATGATGATTTAAGCTTTTCATCACACATTGAACTTATGATGTTAAAAATGTACGTGGCATTTAATGAATCTTGGAACAAAAACATTCTTGATTGTTATCCAAATATTATAGGAATGTTGATACATGAATTATTCAGTTAAATGTCTGTTTCATTTAGCAACACTCTTATGTTAATGAGCACTTAGATTAAGAATATGATTTTTAACCTTGTTTATTCACAGGGAGTTATTGCACAGGAAGTCACTACTGAACTGGTGTGCTTCCAAGTTAAAAGAATGACATTCAGACATAATTCTTGTTTGTTCACTGGCAATTTTAAGCTTTAAGCCAATTAAAGGTTATTGGTAATTTTTCAACTGAGAATTGTTAAGTGACCCAAAGAACAAAGAACATACTTTTAGAGTGACATGTCACCAAGTTGTTTATAATCACACCACCAACTTATAGCTGTACATAAATCAAAAATCTGAATTGAAATGCCATCAAAATTACCCTTGAGGCGATCAGAAATGTTCATGGCGTAGTGAAAATCGAGCCATCTTTAGGTATAGGAACATGCATCAATGAACATCTCAACTTCCTCACCTGAGGAAAACTAAAATCAAACAGGTCTGGCAAATCCTCCATATTAGCACTTTCAGCAGTGTATAAAAAATAGGTCCGCAATGCGTACTTGTGTGGCTTACAAATTACAGTTGCAACATTGAGTTCGCCCTTGGCAGCTTAGTCACGTTTACTATTGGGCTTTTTACTGCAGGGCTTTTAGAGCAGTTAGTAATGATAAAGTGGAATAGTGGATAGGTCAGTAGTAATGCAAAAAGCTTAATCTTATTGAGGTGACTGAGTTCATTATAATTTTCTTAATAGTCTTTTTCAGCATGACAGTGATTATCCAAAAACTCCAAAGCACTAAGCTTGATTGAGAAGTAATTGTTATTGTCTTTTTCTGATAGAGGATGCTTATCAGCGTCAAGCCGTAATAGATGGAGAGTCAGGACTGTTAGATATTCTGGATACAGCCGGACAAGTAAGCAGTTAATGGAGTTTTCAATTTTACTGGAATAACTTTAATTGTCACAATGACAAAAAAGAAGAAATGCATGTGTATCATGCAATCATGAAAAAATGTGTGCCACCCGGGGCTTGCATTTGATTGGTCAATTCAGGCTTTCTTTGATCATTGACCAAGCAGCGTGCTTGGTTTGCTACCTCTTTTTTGCAGTGTGTAACCTGGAAACTGCATTTATCTTGGCCAATCAATATGGATAAATTTCTCCATGTATATTATTATTATTATTATTATTATTATTATTATTGTTATTGTTATTATTATTATTAAAGTGGACAATACTGTTGCATCAGTGGTTTTTGTAACGTAATTACGAGAAACAACGTCCTGTAGACAGTTTTTTGTTTGACCCCATTGAGCTCATTGAGGTAAAAGCAATATTAACCCCCCCCCCCCCTTCCTTCTTTCCTGGGTTTGACGATGTGTGAACTTCACAACAGTGTTGATGTGATGTTAAGTGATGTGAATTGAGCAGTACTGTCCTAAAATTAAAAACACACTATTTTTGTGTGATGACTAGACTTCCAACAGGGTCAGACCTAGTGCATGACTTCATAAATTACAGCTTTCTTGTGTTCATTGAAGATAGTGGTTTAATAGAGTGCACTTAAGTGAATCAAAGGGAAAGAACTGTCTCAAGATTTATCTTCAATTAAAATTGTAAATTATGGTGATGTGCATGCATGGAGCACCATGGATAAGAAAATAAGGTAACCCATCTGTGCATTGAGGTCAGCCTTTTTTGGTAGATACTTGGTGTCTCTTTTTCTATTGTAACAGTTTCAAATTTTTTTAAACAAGGTATAAAACGTTCAGTAATTACACAATTACCCTAACCTAACACTAACCCTAACGCTAACCCTTATCCTAACCCTGAAGGGTTTACTGTGTTTAGATAATTTTGTCCAATAGATAACCACTTAATGTCAAAATACACCACGTATCTTTCCTTTTTTAAAGTTGACCACTGACCGGGTATTGGTTTTTGATTGGATCGCAGGCTCAAGTCAGGTTAACTTATTGTAAGAATAATTAATTTTGCTCTGCTTTTAGGCTTGGGTAAATCTATATATTATCTTTATCCATTAGTCTCATCTGTGTGTTGAATATCTTTTCATTGGGATGTTGCTATCAATCATGTATCTGTTTTGTTTTCCTGCTTACGTAGTAATGACTGTAAATTCAACAACTGACATTTGGATTTCTAACTTTTCAGCAAGAGTTCACAGCAATGAGAGAACAGTACATGCGCAGTGGGGAAGGATTTGTCATAATGTATTCCATCACTGACAGGCAAAGTTTTAAAGAAGTGTCGCTAGCCAAACATCAAATTGAACGTGTAAGGAGATCAGAGGATATACCGATGGTTCTTGTTGCAAACAAAACTGATTTGGAAAGCAAAAGAGAGGTTACAACTGAAGAAGGACAAGCTTTAGCCCAAGAGTTTGACTGTCCATTTTTTGAAACGTCCGCTGCTTTAAGGCAATTTGTGGATGATGTTTTCCACTCGTTAATCAGGCAAATACGGAGGAAAGAACGAATGGGATTGAAATCAACCCAAAAGGACAAAAAACTTCGACACAGAGCTGGAACCATTGTGCAAAATATATTCAGGCGTACAAAGAAAAGGGCTTAGATAATTAAACTAATTTTGTTACATACACTGGTAAATAATAATCACCGTCTTAAGAAAACAATGAGATCCTGCTGTGTTTATTATATGTCTCTGCTAATGACTCCCTCCAGTTTGTTCACTGTTTTATGTCCTGTGTATTATGCTAACTGGTATTTCCATAGTAGTATAAAACCAAAATTGCACTCACATGATAATAAATGACATATTGCTTTTTATTATATGAACAGCAATGAAAAGTGATCTTTTGCACGAAAACATATATTCACACGCGAAAAGATCACTGTTGCTATGGTTACAGATAAAAATCATGCCTTTCAATGCCTTTTGTTAAATGATTTAGTATTTCATTGGTGTTTATATAATAAATAGAATATTACAGCCATCTAATATCCTTTATGTCTGAATTATCATTAAGTAACCACCAAAATGTTCTCTTCGTGGACATTCTTTCTTTTCCTATGCTTCAAAGGGGTGTGAGCTGAGAATCTAAATGTGCCTTTAAGTGGTATCTCCTGAATAATAATTAATTGCACAGAGTTCCTTTACAAAATGTCATAGAATTGTCCCTCTAACTTTACTCTGAAAGGAAATGTACATAGTGTTCTGTATGTCCAGAAATGCACGTTGATTTTTTTTTTTTTTTTTTTGTCACACTTTTAAAGTATCCCCACCCTGCGGGCATAGCCTCTCTAAAACTCACTAGAGGACAAGGAAGAGATGCTCTGCAGAAATCGTGTTGAGTCTTTTACAGTGCGATGCGCCTCACCATGGCTACCTAACAAATTTATTTACAAATTACCTGCCAATAAGGGTGTGCAAATTTGATTGACAGTCGTGCCCCCTTGCAAAGTTTGTACGGTTGAAAATTGAACACCGTTGCATGGGTTGTTGAGCTGACATACACATAGTTGTCAAATGTGAAAGTTTGTTGGGCGTGTCGCACTGTAAGTCACTGCAGACCCGAGTTTTTGTTCGAGTTAAGAAAGGCTCTGCTGGCAGGGTGAGTGCCCCCTTGCATTTCTCCCCAACTTCAACGTCACTTGTGTCCAGGGTTACAGGCATTGTTGTCACAAAATGCCCCTTTCACCTCTGGTTCTCAATTTAAGACAAACAGCTGCATTGGTGGACATAAGTGACATTGACACCAAAAGAACCATGGTCATGACATTTATCAACATGAACAAAGCAGGCGTCCGATGACACGCTCTTTCTCTCCCAAGACAGCAGTCTGTTCGCATTGACTTTCTGTACCATCAATTCACTGATTTGTTCTCTTTGAATCTGCTGGATATTATTTGTTGGCCATGTGAAGTAGAACAAGTAGTTTCACGGTAACTTGTCAACTTGTTAGATTATTTTAGCAAGAGGCCTAAGATTTATAGAAAAATGTTGCTGTAGAAAAATTTTAAGTGTACATTCAGATGATTGTATATTGAAAAGTAGAAGCTTAATGCTCGCTAAAGATATGTACAATGTAGGTATTTCATTTTTTTATAATTTTGCATGCACAATGTAGGTATATAAATATTCCATTTACTTTTATTTACATTTTAGTATTTTAAAGTTACCTAGTTGAAATTGTTTCATAATTGACAAGTCATTATTTATGGTAAATTAAGGACAGGTTTAAAGTACAGGTCACTTTTCACAGGTCTCTCGTTACAAAACCTTTACTAAAAGTTAAACCTCCAAACGATGTTTGGGCCTAAGGTTACACAAACTGAAGGTTTTGGGTTGCTTTAGTGTAGGTAAACAATGACCTGTAACGAGTGACCTGTGGAATATGACATTTTAAACCAGCCGGTAAATTAAAGGCCTCATGTTCCCTTACTTCATAAAGCCAGTGCAGTGTACAAAAAGAAAGGAAAAAAAAGATCATTAAATTTGATAATTGTAAGTAAACATTTCGAACAATAAAGGACAGAGGAAGAAAACTATTTGTCAGTGGAGGCTAATTAACATCCTTTCACGAGAACACATGAACCCAACAAATTGACCTGCCAATACGCCATTTCAGAGTTCATGTCTGCCTCATCTTCAAAGCGAGTCTAAGTGCGATGAATGAAATCTAAATGTCCCACTTAGACTCGCTTTGAAGAGGAGGCAGACATGAACTAGGAAATGGCCTATTGTGTGGCTTCATACCTCAGTTAGTAGGGCATTACGGAGTTCATGAGTTCAGACCTGAATTTTCCAGGTGTCTATTAGAGATGATTACCTAGATAAGTGCGAGGATCATTACTTTCTTTAGTTCATTGTTAAAATGTTTATGTCACGATAGTGGATTTTCCTCCTTACCAGATATTCCAATATTATTCACCATCAAGTGAAGCTATTGTCCTCGCAGTTATGAACGCAATTTTCGCAATTGCGTAAAGAAGCCTGAAAAATTAAGGACTTCAACGGGGTTTGAACCCGTGACCTCGCGCTACCGGTGCGACGCTCTAACCAACTGAGCTATGAAGCCACAACGATGAAATGATATATGAAATGGATTATATATGAACTGCGGATATGAACTGAATCAAGTGAAGCTGTTGCGTTCATAACTGCGGGGACCATAGCTTCACTTGATTTCATATCCGCAGTTCATATATGATCCATTTCATATATCATTTCATCGTTGATTCATTCCTCACGGGAACATTGGAACCCGGCCACAAATGACCAGCTCCCAACGTCAGTGGCTTCATAGCTCAGTTGGTTAGAGCGTCGCACCGGTATCGCGAGGTCACGGGTTCGAACCTAACTGAGGCAAAAGTGCTGCCTTTGTAATTTCATCTTCCAAGTCTCGGATAAGGACTATAAACCGTAGGCCCAGTCATACAAACATGTTTTATGTTCATAAGTTCCCTGTGGGACGTTAGAGAACCCACACACTATTCGAGAAGAGTAGGGGATGACCTCCCGGTGTTGTGGCTGTCCTGTTCCCTCCAACAGAAGTGGCCGGCTTGGCGATGATGTCTCTAAAAAGGCTTCTGGTTTATGAGGAAACTAAGCAGAAACAGTTACAAGTCAAAAAGGGACTTTGCCGAGTGCTGGAATATGTAGATGTAGATGTAGATGTTGAGTATTCAAGTGTTCCAATTTCCGTACATCAAAACTTACTTATGTTCATTAACTTAGGTGGCTCACATCTGTTTCAACAATTCCGAGGGAATGTCTAATATTGGAAAGATTAACTCTATAAATCTGTTTCACGGCCGTTTTTATAGTAGAGACGCATAATTCGTCTGAGACGAACTTGGGCATTTTTTTTCAGCGTCTGTTAAATTTGTCAAGTATAAAGATGGATACAGGACGCATAACGTGTCTGAGAGAACAATCCAGTTTAGTGCGTCTTTGAAGACGTACCAAACTAGATAGTTCTTCCAGACGCATTATATTAATAATATAATGCGTCTTGTGCCCGTCTTTATACAGGTGTGCGACAAATGCAAACTGCCCACAAATAGCGCTGATAAGTCTAAGCACCCAAGCTTTCAATAACCGTGATTTGGGGTTAGTCTGCAGTCGTGTCAAGTGTCAGCCACCGTCTTTGTACCAGACGAATTTAAAGCAGAAAAAGTGTTTGCTCAAGTGCGTCCCAGACGGATCATGCTACTTCTATAGTTCGTTTTTTCTTTACACAAGACGGGAAACATGAGAAACGCAAAATTCATCTGGACGGATTATACGTCTCTGGGCCCGGTTGTTCGAAAGCCGATTAACTTAATCCAGGATTAGCGTAAACTTTGGCTTAATTTTTTCAACTTTTCGGTGCAAGTTTCTTTTGGTTATTTTTGGTTTTCAATATTGACTTCCTCTAATGTAAAATTTTGCCAAATATCAGCGCTGTAAAACACTTGGGAGTAGAGAAATAAACTCCTTGGTAAATTTTTAATCTGCGGTTAGCGTTAATCGGCTTTCGAACAATCGCCTGTCGTTTGTGCTTTCCACTTTCAAAAATACCACAATATACACTTAAGGTATGGTCCCAAGGGAAATAGTTTTGTTTTCCCGAGAGTCCTGATGTTTCCCAAGACGAAATCAGCACTCGAGGGAAAACAAAACTAACTAGTTTCCTGAGGGACCATACATTAAGTGCTTTGTTATATATTTAGCCTTTCCCTTCAACAATCGCAGCAAAACATCCGGAGCGGGCAACAACTGCGGAATTGTATCCCGATCGGGATACATTTGAATTTGATCAGGGGCACTTGACCGAGAATCAACCAATCGCAGTGCTCGTTTTGTTGAGTGAAAGTCTAGGTATATAGACCCTATTCATAAATGGCGGCTAAGTAATTATTCTTGTCTTTATGCTAATCATCCTAACTAGCCTCGTAAACACGAGCAAAATTCAAGAAAAATTTGTTCCAAAGTGAGGCTAGTTAGGATGATTAGCACAAAGACAAAAGAATAATTTCTTGACCGCCATTTATGAATACGGTCTATAACAATGCCTATTGATTCTCTTATTCTAACTTGTATCTCTCCTTTAAGAACTTGCTCGATATCTGTAGCTTCACCTGAAGGCTAGAAATGAACTAAAATCAAGCAATCGCCTGTCGTTTGTTGAAAATGTGACACTAAATAGAGCGACTTTCATATGACCTTGAAAAATAAACATAAACGTGAAAACAAATGCAAAATATTTAATTGGCTTATCGAACAAAAACAAGCGAGCGCGAATTTTCATTGGCGTAGCGAACGCGGATGCAAACATCTCTCCACGCCACTTTCTGGAAACTTTGCCTTTGACATCATTTGAAATGCAGTAATAAGATTTGGCAATCGAACTGTTTATTGCCCATATTTGGAGTTTCCTTGGCGGGAATAAGGAGAAGCTCTGTTTTAATCTTGCCAAACATGCTCCTCGAAACAAATTGCATACCTGCCAACCCCTAGAGTACAAAAATCTGGAGACATCTAACAATCTTTGCATTGTAAGAATGTCATTTTCGAAAATATCTGAATACTCTCCGAAAATCACCCGAAGCCCTTCCAAATGTTCCCGACGTTTCTCGGTTAGAACAGCAATTGCTATTGTTCCCATAACCGCGCCCACTTTGCGCCCACTTTCTACCACGTATTGTGCAATTTGATTGGCTGATTACCAATTACGGTACTTGTTAAATATAGCCTAAATCAATTTACGTTTTCCGAACCAGAACAGCTTAAATGAGAGCACTAGAATCCACTTCTTGTTTTATTTTCCTTTTTGACATCTCGAAGATAACGAAATTTATGAAAAAGTGTTGAAAAAGGCCACGGTAGGTATTTTCCGGGAGATTTGGTGCTCTAACCGGGATACCGGGAGATTTGATGAAAAACTTAGAGACTCTCGGGAAAACCGGGACCGTTGGCAGGTATGAAATTGCGAAAACTTTTTCTTCAAGGTCACACGAAAGTCCCTCCATCAGTAGACTAAAGCGGGTAGTTTGCGGATTGTGGCTAAGAACATAGAATATGAAGAGGCATTACATTGGAATTAAGTCACAATTGCTTGTGAGACCGCAAAAAGTTTTAGGATAGCTCACTCTGATTAAACTCTACTGATATCTCTTAAGGTGATCGCATATCGCAAATCCTCTATTATGGTTGGCGCACTTTACGAGGGGTGACATATTAATTAAAAGGGTTTGGCAAGGCGTGGTAGGATTAATAGAAAAGGAGGGCTTATTAATTTGGCAAAACGAGGCAGGGTTCAAACTTGGGTTCCGGAGCGCTCTTAAGACAATTTTAGGAGTAAAGAAGACTCAACGCATTCTAAGGAGGTGACGTGTCCACAAGGTTATCTTGGGCGCCATATTTGCAAGCTCAAGTCCCACTTTGACCAAAAGTGAATTTATGCGAAATTGACGCGATATTGGTGGCGTCAGCTTGAAGAAAATTGAAGTTTCTCGCATTTTTGTCTCGCGTTTTCAAGGTGTTTTGACTTAATTTTGATCCCTCTGCCTTTTTGTTATTGTAAAAAACAAATTGATGTCAGTTTTTCATGCGTCTGTCCTGTTATTGACAATGAATTTCGTCGTAACATTGTCAAAGTAGTCTGCGGATCCACGAGGCGATACAGCTACTTTAAACAAATGGACGAAATTCATGATCAATAACAGGACAGACGCATGAAAAACTGACATCAATTTGTTAAATTTCAAACTGTTATATCTTGCAAAGAAGTGTAAGCAAATTGGACCGCTACGGGCATCACCTTGCACTCATGCAGTTTCACGTCATTTATATGTAAATACTACAACTTCTACATGGGCGTGGCCAGGATTTTTCAAAGGGAGGGTCACACTGTGTCAAACAGAGGGTACTCGCGTTTTCGCAACCTGAATATTGTAGGTTGTTTGAGTAAAAAACGGCTTACAGAGGGGGGGTCACGGGCACCCCAGGACCCCCCTCCCTAGCTACGCCCTTGTTCTACTACCCAACTTTTTTTCTCCTGTAAATATGTTTTCCGTAAACCTATTAAGAGCAAATAAAACCATTAAAAAAGGGTGGTCACCGTGCTCGTTTCTTCGCAACACGATGTTAAATGGATGACAGAGGGGAAGTTTCGGCGTCAAAATGATCATTTTCCGCGAAGGGCTGGGGCGAGTTCCACAACAACACCTTCTTGACCGAGTGTTTAAAAATTTCCTGGTGGGTGGGGGGGGGGGGGGGGTGGGAGAGAGCTGCCTCCAAACCCCCCTAACCCCACTAGGTAACTTGCGCCTTCGGCGCTCACAAGGCGCATTGCGGCACCAAAAATGCCAAGTTCGGTGCTTTCAGAAATATGTCCGCTACTTTACAAAAACTGTCGAAAACCCTGTCTCTGCATTAATGTGAATGTGTCGTTTTGCATCAATTTAATTCTAGTCTCAACCGATAAACTTGTCGGTGGTAGAAGCGAGTGATTTTGCTTTTTAAGCTTTGACCCAGTCCTTGAGCACCTGTTAGGTTGAGCCCTGTATCAGTGAGATGGGTGGCTTTCAAAAGGCACTTTTACTTCGATTTAAGAAATACCTGGTCTTGCAATGGGTAACAGTGTCTATTTACCAATTATCAAGTACACCCGAAAATTCTTCCCAATTCCCAACGGAATTTCTCAAAATCCACCAGTTTCGACTTGTAAATGGTAAGCAGCCACCATCATTAAATTTTGACCCTTTATCTCCCAATGGCCACTTATAGATTTTTACTCTGTCTAATCCCAGACGATTTCACTCCTCAATGGGCGCCCCATCGGGACTTAAAGGGTTAAACACAAAGACACGCTATAAAAGGCGTGGTAGCTTAGGCACATGCGGATCATTTCTCAATGAACCGCAGATGCATACAGAGCTCTGTGATAATTTTGTTCAATAAAAAAGCACTTAACGGCAATGTGTAATAAGTGACAAATCGTTCCCTGTTGTTCCTTTTTAACCATCACCAGTCACTTTTCTCAAATTGGTAATATCTTTTAAGGCTTCTGTCTCTGTTGCTGTTTGTTGATCGCCATCTTGGCTTATGAGTGGAGCTTGAATGATTTCGAACTAAACCAGAGGATTGAAGCGACCCCTTTTATTGTGTGTCTTCGTGTTTAAATCCCAGATTTAGGCTCGATTGCCAGCCGCTGTTTCGGGAAATGAGCCAGCGCTCACTCCCGAACACTCCCAGACTTTACGTTTGACTTTCTAGGTGGTTGTAAAGGGTATCTTCGTGAGCCGAGAATTGCCTTTTTTTCCTCGTAAAACGTGATTTTGTCAATAGACCATATTCTTATTCTCAGTATTACACTGGAACTAGCTTGCTATGGACGCTAATGCTGGGGAATTTGCGAATTCCCCGCATCAGCCTCTATTGAAAGCGAGTTCCAGTCCAATACTGAGAATACGAATATGCATCATAAATATGGTCTATTACCGTGAGCCGTGATTTTTGAGAATACTTATCCGGGAAATGAGAATCGGGTGTTTAATTTACCGTGAACTGTGATTTTGCTTCATGTTTTCGTGGTAGTGCACTTCACACTACGTCATAGGGTTGTAAGAGACGGTGAGTGAGTGAGTGAGTGAGTGGGTGAAAGTCTGTAGCGGCATAAGCCCCGCAGCGCGTGCATAAGTCAGGTCTGTTGGAAGCGTGCTTGAGTTTCAACAAATGAGCCCCAAAAATCGGCAAGAATTTGTGACGCTCATGAATAATATAGTACCTTCTATTTCCAAAACGATGAAATTACCTGGTGATAAATAACGTCATCTAGGAGCGGCAGGAACAAAACATAGGTCTCAGGTCACAGGTCTCTGTTTTACCAATACAGAAAGAAACCTAAACATTCATTAAAGCTAAACGTAGGCCTAATTAGACCTAAACAAGAGTTTTTAGGCCTAAGGTTAGTTGTAATGAATGTTTAGGTTTGTTTCTGTATTGGTAAAACAGAGACCTGTGACCTGAGATCTGTGGTTTGTATCTGCCCGTCTTGGAGAGTGAATTTTTGACTTTGCAGAAACAATGGTCAACATCAAAAGTTGGACGATTGTGATCTTTACGTTGAATTCGCAAATTTCTTGTCGAACTTCAAAAGAAAAAAAACCCAAACTGACAAAAACCCGGTGTCTTGCCGTCATTTTATCACAGATCTCTCCTTTGTTTCGTGAGTTGTTGGTAACACGCAAGATAACTTGATCGCAGGCGGCCGCCGAAATCGATATCACTTTTCGATTTTGCGATTCACTTTTGCAGCCAAAAGTACAATAGACAAACTGAACGGAGCAAAAATCTTCCAAAATGGCTTTCGCTGATGGTAACTTTTTATATTCGCGGCACAAAATTTATGTTGTTTCTACGTCAGCCTCGAAACCAATGTTTCTTGATTCCCTTTTATTTTCTTCAATCTTTCTGCGTCTAGTATTTTACTAGTAACAACATTTCTTCTCAGGGGGCACAATAATGATATACGATACCAAAACAATATCGTGTACTATTAGAGCTACATACTACGCAAAGACAACTTCAATCTCGTAGAAAACAAAACGCAGCTCAGTTGAGAGTTATGGAATAAAGCACTGCGTCATGTTATCGAACCACCACACGTACGCATTGCATGCCTATTTTGTTTATTTTACGAGCAGGAGCCAAGCCCGAGAAATTATAACAATAGACTGTAAATAGAGCAAGGTACGACAACTACATCTGGATTGCAGGATTCACTGAAAAGTGAGCATTCACTGACTAGCCTTGACAGCTTTCCTGGTCAATCAACACGACAAAAACTATGTAGCTTGGAAATTGTCTCAGAAGGTCACGAGACTCTTCCCAATGTAACCGTTATCATAAGTTTCTTTATGGCAGACGGCTGTGCTGTTAACAAACGTAAGAAAATTTGTTTTGTGAGACTCGAATGGTCGTCTTATTGTTTGTGAATTGTGAAACAACCATTTTATTTTCCTTGAAATGTGATTAAGAAGAACCCCCCCCCCACCTTTTCTAGCATTCTGATTGGCTAACTCAATCTTGGTTATCACCCTGTATGACCCTTATAGGGGAACTGATTGCGGCAGACTTGTTGTAAAATTGAAACAACTTTGTGGTCGTTTTGTAACACTGAAAGACCTCAGAGTTAAATGAAATTTAATAAAACAGTTATTCCATTTGAACTCGTTGGGGATGAGTTTGGTTATAGCCAACTAATCCCATTGGCTGTGCACTGTACCATGTCCTATCCAACGCATCATGACAGGATCCTGTAGTTGTTAATATCTCTTTCCATTCTTTCAGTCCTAAGAGTACTACTACCACCCTGGCTATGGACAAACTATTTTCCTTATCAACAGGGCGTCTCTTAGAGAGCCCACGGTTAAAAAAGGCATCTAGTATTTTAAATATTTCATGTCTTGTATGCATTTAACCACAGGTATTTGAAATGAGAAATTCTTCATTAATAATTGCACTAATATTATTGAAATCCCATTGATTAGTTATTTTCATTTCACATACATGTAACTTGTCCTACTCATAGTAAAAAAATGAAGTCCACAGAAAAATATTACCACTATGTGATGATGGCCTTTCTATGTTGACCTTCCAATTCAGGTTGTTGCTGTGCCTTTAATTTTAAATCAGTGAATTTGATCTTCCAATTATTTTGCATTTCTGGGTCGCGAATGAGTCCAAAGGATTGCTCAAAAATCCCGAGACAATTTGAAAATCTATGAACTGTGCCTCCAACTGATATTCTTACCAGTCCATAAGCATCAATTTGGCCCTTAGCTCCTCCAACATTTGCATTGAAAAGAAGTTTTTCTTTGCAAACCAATTCTCGCAACTTGTCACTGACTGCTACTGAACCTTGACATTCATCATTGACCTGTCCTCCTGAAACCATCAGAATTGAGCTCTTAGCATCATCCCAAAAGTGCTGAGGGCCCCATTGTTGTGTAGCTTCATCAGAAGAGGTATTAAAAGAGTTCAAAATATTGTAAAACCAGGGTACAAAATTTGTGGCCAACTCTTGTCCATCGACTTTTCCATCAAAGGTTGAGTTTTTCAAACTGCTTGAAACTGGCAAAGTTGGATTTGATGATGTTGACGGACTTTCTCTTAGATTTTCCCCAGGATCATCATTCTCCTCATCTGAACCCTTAAAAAGAAACAATGGGTGCGAGAAAAACAACAACTGTCAATTTCAACAAATCCTTATAACAACTTATTTTTCTCTTGCTATAGTCAGGGGAAAAAAGCATTCATTATTTCGTAACAACGAACAACAGCAGGAACATCAGAACCTGCAGATGGGTGGTTTTCTAGATATTGGTAAGAAACTGAAAGGAATGGCAGAGACAGTGTAGAGGTCAGAAGGTCAGGAATTCTCCAAGACAGGGTCCGAAATTAACTTTTTTATATGGGCGCAAACTGGCGACTAGATAAACATTTTCAGTCGCCAAAAGTTTTCGCTTGAGAATGCAAGTTTTGAACTCCTTTATGGATACCAGAAAGCAACGACCGCACACTCTTGTGTATGTGTCAAGTATTATTTCTTGCTTTCGAAAGCGGACATTTTGGAGAGAAAATGTATCCGACCTTGAATGTAATAAAGAAATCCATTCTGTCACACACAAGCTGCCATGTTGTTACCGTGCTACATCCCTCGCACCAGCCCCTTGAATCTCTTTTCTGAGTCGCTGTTTTTGCGTCCGCAATACATATTTTATGAGAAACCGCTAAAAAATGTGGCGGCTTGTGACATTATGGAGGGAGTTAATGAAAAAACTTCCTTCATTTTTATTTCAAAAACATTGGCAGGATAAAAAGTCAGACACCTGTTGGCAAACGGCTCTGAACTTAATGGTAGGTCACCCACTGGCAACCAGTTGTGAAATTCTGGTCACCAGTACTAAATTCTTAGTTGCAGGAAGGCGCAATTTCGGACCCTGCAAGATAACAATTCTTGGATAAAAGTAGCTTGGGTGAAAATCGGAAAGAAAGATTGTTCATGCACAGGTCTGCTACCCTGCAAGTACTTGCTTTCTCCTACTACAGCTTCCCGGGAGAAAAACCAAGTACTGCGAGCAACCACTTGATTTTCTGTCGAGTATCATTGCATGAGTTGTGTAACATCCCACGTGATGGTCATGCATGCATGTCTCCTTTACCTTCATTTCTTTCGTCAACAGAACTGCCATTTGGTACATCAAAGGTTAACATGTACCATGGGACAAGACACCCGGATTTTGTTTAAAACCCAATGAAGGATAAAATAACATGGTTCAGACATTTTAATGCGCAAAATTGAAGCTTTATTTGCTGTGTAAATGGCTTTTGAAAAACAGGAACTGGCCAAGTTTAACAACACATCACATCTGAGTCAACACAGATGTTTTGTGCCATTTAACTTTTGTTAACACTGAGAAATGCACAAAAAGAAAAAAAACAAATTCTACCTCTTGTTCACTTCCCCAAAATAGCAATGCTCTTCTTATTAGGCTGGGTTTGTCTGATGAAACAGGCTCAATGATACCATTTTCGGCTAAATATTGATATATGTGATCTCTTTTAACTTTTTTCCTTCTCAGCAACTGTGAAGCTGTATGACTGTATGATAAAACAGCTTCCACAGCCTCTGCACAAAAAAGGGGACAATGAACAATGACAAATTAATAATCATTTCAGTGAAGTCAATACATTATGGTGCCATGGTTACAGGACTCCCAGTGTGCATATACATACAATGCTGTGAAGGTTCTCTTTACAGTGTATATGCAAAGATGTTAATATGATATTAATATCCATACAAAATTCATTACAATCTTCAGGTCAGAGCACCTTTGGCTACTGGATTCATTCTGAATCACCAACTTCATTAGTAGCATCCCTTAAAACTTTTGCTTTAACATACTAGCATGAAAATACGGAAGGCAGTATATTTGAAGCTGCTAAAATGCATGCCTAGATTTACTCAGAAAAGTATTGACGGACCACCAATACAACAGTTTTATATCCTGTATACTGGACAGGAACTTACAATTATTGTACTATTGTGCACTTAACGCATTGACTTCTGGGGATTCCCCACTGACAAGCAAAATCGTCTGTCATTGGACAGAGTAAAATAGTAAGTCTGGCCGGTTTAGGCCAGTTTGGGTGTCAAAGGGTCAAGGCTAATGAATTGGGGGGAGGGGGTCTTCTATTTTTTAACATTTTTTGACAGTCCCCCTTGAGAACAAACAATACCCAAACTAAGATTGAAGTGATCCTCACACATATCAGGACAATTTAAACAATAATGGACACCTGAAACATTCAGGCGGCTGGACAAACAGGACTTGAACCCACAACCCTTGCGATGCCAGTACAATGTTCTCCCACCTTAGCTATGAAGCCATGCGAGAGAGGTCAATTCATTGGGTACATGAGTTCCCGTGAAACTACCTGATGAAGGTAGAGCATTGCACCGGTCTCGCAGGGGTCAAAAGTTCAAGTCATGTTGGAGCCACCTGAATTTTCCAGGCGTATAAATTATATGAGACAACTGCTTAAATTGTCTTGACAAGTGCGAGCATCACTTCAAGTCTTTCTCTTATTGCACATAAACATCTGTGGGGACTCGTACAGGCGCTGTTACACTGTGAAATGTTACATGCAACTTGTCTTGCAACGTTTTGGCGACATTGTGGCAGGACAATTTGCACAAATCATTTCACAGTAACATACATGTACCCTGCAACGGCCAAAATAGTGTTGCAAGACAAGTTGCACTAAAAGTACTGTAGAACTTAATTCTACTTTCGGCAACGGCTCTTTTCTGTATGGTGTGAGGTTTTTCCGTTGTTAGAACGATGGAAGCTCGATTACCTCCACTATTATTCCGGGGCTTACTTACATTAGGACCGCATTCAAGAAAAGCCTGAGTTCACAAAAAAAGGTAAGATCAGTTTTGCAGCGTAGTTTGGGTATTAAATGAAGGAAAGAAATGTGTATTTGAAGTACGGGTTATGTTCATGTCATTCAGCTTACCTCCTTTGTTTTCCGGAGAAACAACGCGGTTTGTTACAGTGTCCGTGAGCGTTAATAAATCCTGCTCAGAAAGTTTGTTCAGAATAGTTCTGCATCCTTCCTTCTCTCTGTCAGACAACATCTTTATGACTTTCCAAAGGCAAACTTTCCGAGAAGCAAGCACATAATGTTTCTTGGAAAATCGTCGGCATAGACTGGGTCTTAACTTATCACTTTACATGACGTACATTATCCCGACTGTGTCGTCATGGGCCTTTTTCATGTGAGCAGACAAAAGATGGCGGAAGATGTGGCGGGGATTTCAAAAAATATTGACGGTAAAGCGATTATGTGATTTTGTTGCAGCGTTTCCAAAGTAATATAGGAAAGAGCGAAGCCTTTTTCCTGCGAGCAAACAAAAGATGGCGGAAGATGTGGCGGGCATTTCGAAAACAACTGACGGTAAAGCGATTGTGTGATTTTCTTGCACCTCAGTTCCAAAGTAATCTACGGTGTCTGACATTTGCAGACAGCAGACTGCAGACTGCAGACAAATAGCGCTGATAAACAGTATTTAAGTCTAAACACGCATTTCAAATAGCGTTGATAAAGAGTATTTAAGTCTAAGAACCCATTTTAAAACGGTTAGCTATTTGTCTGCAGTCTGCAAATGTCAGACACCGAGTTATCTAGCTAGGGAGGAGCGAAGTAAGGTTTTCCGAAAGCTAATGCTAAAATTAGGTTTCGTGGTTTCTGACTACATTAACCTGCGTTGATAGAAGGTCTGGGGTCTACGATAGACAAATTTGAAAGGGATGTGTTGTGGGGGCATTTATCAGCAAGATTCCGGTAAAAAGTCTCTTAGTAATTTCTGTTTCAATGTGATGTTACTGTGAGATTTCGTTGGCTGTTAACTAGTGTGTGGGATTTGATGTCACTGATATCTTTCGGTAAAAGAATTGCCTCAACTCAACATGGCTTGGAAAAAAGTATGAATTTCTAATTCATAACAGAGGCCCCAAGTATCTAAACTTAAATGCCTTGTTGCTATAGGGAAGATATCGTTGAAGTCAGCTATTGTCATTAATGTACCAACCAGAGCCTCATTGGCTGTCGCAACAAAGAGTGTTCGGTTCTCGTGGTTGGCACATAAAAATTTTGAATTTGTAAACAGATATCTTCCCTATAACCAATATGCTGCTACTTCATTGATTGAATTTCTTAACTTATTGTGTACCCTCAGCTCTGCTGGATTAATTAAATAAACAAGTGACATTTTGAGGGGCAGAAACTTTTTCTACTTGAATCAAATGCATTTGCTGCATCCGGTACTCTGTGATTATGTAGAGAACTCAGGTTAGCCCCTGTGAAGAGTTTATGGTAATCAAGTTTATATTTCTTTTGCAATATACAGCCCTTTAGAGCATGTGACTGAATGTGATACAGCTTTCTTTTTTCTGATGGACAACAGTGATTCAAAACAATAATAACTGCTGTCTCTAGATTGATATACGGTAACTAGAACATTGTCACAAACTACAAGCTGAAAGTAAGAGAAGTGTATGCAACTGGATCAAAATTGATGTAGTCGCTGTATTTGATCAAGATATGTTGAGGCAGAGAAGCAAGGAAAGCTGAATTAATGTGGGTGCTAGCCATGTGTAAGACCTTTAAAATTACTAACTGACCAGCAGTCCAGTAATTTTTTAAATTTTTTGCAAAACAAAAAACCGCTAGCAATTTCACAACTTGACTTAGTGACAAAAGCCATTACATGTAGATGCTGCTAAAAGGAATTTTCAACCTATTTATTCTTTACCAGATATACATGTAGGAGTTTGTATCATTATCGCTAAATGCTAAGTTAAACATGGATGCTTCAACTCAAATACTTTTTATTAGCACTTTTAAATGGGTGCTTATACTTAGAACATGCTAAGTCACATTGGGTTGGACTAATTTAATTTTTGAGGAGGAGTTGTTGACTTTGGTCTCCAGTTTAAATTAATAGTTGGTTTCAAAATAATTATTACATGCTTGAAGGATTCTTATTATGAGATCTGTTTAATTGTTACCACAGGATCACAGCAGCTGCAACCAAGAACACCCAGCACAAGAACTACTGCTTGTGGAACTCCAAAGGTACAACTTGTGTGGTTAAAAAATGTATATTGACAATGATGAAATATTAGGAATTTCTTTTGTCTGAAACATCATATCTTCACCTCGCGCAGTGAAGATATTTTTTTATCATTCACATGTGAGGATATAGGTGTTGTCAGGGTAAGTAATGCCCCGTTCACACCAAACCTTAAACATGTTTTGAAGGTGTTTAGTTAATTAAACACGGTTTCAAAGTGTTTTCCTTTTTAAATCATGAATGCCGATTTTTGTTGACTACAAATTTAGCACAGATCAAAGTGTGCTTTGACTCACCTGAATCTCATGTAGAAGCCAGTCCTACATTTTTCTGTGAGTGAGTTTTATCCCCAGTTGGTAACACCCAGGTTAACTAAACATGTCTTGTTAGTGTGAATGGGATATAAGATGATAAGCCAATAAAAAGCAAGCTAATCCCCTTCAAGTTCCTTGTAAGATACCTTTATGCCCTAATTTTAGTTTTCGCCATTACTTAACCTGCTCACACCTCAAACGCCCTAGGAACCCCCTAGGACCCCCCCCCCCCCCCCATTGATGAGTGAAATCATCTGGGGTTAGACAGTATAATCTATTAAGTGTCACTCTCACGGGTCAATGGGTTAACATTTTCGTGACGCAATTAGACGCAATTATCATGATTTGTTTTTTTATAACTTTCATATTAAGTTTCATGATACACAACGTGCTTGTTTTAGTGGTAGGTGATTACTTTCTTGCCATTTTGAAAATATATAAAACAAGCATCTGTGTAACAAACTTAAGAATTAGTAGATGCTTTAATAGCATGCATATATCGAATTATGGATGCACGTGGGAGGTTGCTGAGCACGAGAGTAGCGTAAGAGTCCCATGAGGCAATAGCCGAGTGGGACTGTAGCTGCTCGAGTAATTTTTACAGACCTCTTGAACACTTTTTTTAATTCCTCTGGATTTTATCTTTTAAGAATGACCACAAACCACAGCAGTAGTCTATTGCTCCCCCATCAACAACTTTCTTTTCTACAGAGTGCAACATCTAGTAGCAGCAGATCATGTGGACTGAGAAGGCCGTCCGCTCCATTTGTTTCTCCTATGTTGAAGCGCTGCAATCGAGGAGACTCTCAGGTGGGATTTAAAAAGGGGTTTTGTGATTAACTGAAATGAAATGGAAGGGTCAAAGCAATGTACTTTCAGACCACTTCCTTTGAGGGGCCTTTGAAAAGCTAGTGAAAGAAACTACACAAATACCTCTTACAGGTTGGCTTGGCTAAGCTTTGGACTTCCATGTGCGAAGTAAATTAACTGAGGAGTGAGGAGAAAGTTCTGCTTTTGTAATTTTCTAGATGCAAACTAGTACATGTATGTGTAGAATGTCAAGTGCATTGTATTCTTGGATAGGTCCTGTGTGTGAGATGTTATAAGACCAACATGCTATCTGGAAAGAGTATAGGACACAGAATTTCCAGTGGTGTGGTGTGTGGCCTACTGTATTCTCTCCAGCAACATTTTCTTGGTGTAAAATTTTTCAAACCAGACTGAGTTCAATTTGGTGTATATTCATTTTCATGGTTTGAAACAAAGGAAAATCAAAATCAAGCTCAGGTTTAGATTTTATGAAATATCCATTTAATCGTAACAATTACAAAGTTCTTGAATCTGAATGGTTATCAATAGCCCTGATTTCTGCAATAATAGGACAGTTTGTAATTGGACACCTTGTACATGTAATTGGACAGTCATATGTGTCATCAAGCGGGCACTAGTTGTACTTGAATCAGTTATCTTTTTCCAGAGCTATTAAAAAAATTAACAAAAGGTGAGCGTGTTAAGCTATAAAAATTTTATCACCATCATTTTCTTGTATTTTGTAATAGTTACAATCATTATTATTGATAATACTAAATAGGACTTTTCCAAATGGTCTGGATAGCACAAGTTTTACTAAGTAATAATATTTTTAAAAATACAACCACACCTTTGAGTTTAAGGAACATGTTTTGCATAAAGCGGCATATACATAATTCGTATATACATGTACATGTATGTAAAAAGTTAAACGATTCAAAGTAACACATTTATTACACAAAACAAAAGAGAAGATTTTTTTTCCTGGCAAGGAAGTTCAAAATAATCCATAGGGGGCTTATTACTATGAGCTCCCTCCCGAACTTACGACTATAAATGAAATGCAAGAGTGGCGAAATTAGCTTTAGATTGAATTACAAGCTAAGATAAAAAAGCAAGCAGAACAAGACATGCTAAACATTCAAAAGGCAGCAAAAATAAATGACTAAATAGATGTCTATATGATTGTGGAGAATCAGCTAAGGAGAAATGTCAAAGATTTAAAAGTAGAGATAGTGGCAGCACATTGTACAATGTATACTTTGGTTTACGGAATTGAAATGTCTTGGCCCCTTTTTATTTAAAGCAGAACTTCTAACATTCGTTCGGAAAGGAAATTAGTAGAAAGTATTGGAAAAGGCCATTTCCGTGTTCATGTCTGCCTTCTCTTCATAGCGCTAGTCTATGTGCAAAGTTTATGTGATGGTACTTAGTTCTTACATCTGAATGAAAACTAATTTTCATGTTAACAAAAAATTCGCACTTAGACTCGCTTTGAAGAGGAGGCAGACGTGATGAGACGGCAATGTTGGTGTACAAAACAATAGAAAATGGTTCCACAAGGTTTTGCATGATAATAGAGTCAAATTCCCAAAATACATTTTACAGCATTGTTCTGTTCACCAACATGCCGGCCGTGACGTCCGATGAAAACCCTCAATTTCTAGTATTATATGATTGAATATGATTTATTTAGTTATTGAAAACATCTCCTTGAATACGTCAGGAAGAAAGCCTATTTTATAAAAGTACGGTACATAAACTTTCTGATTTGAAACAAGTAAATATTGGAAAACTTAAGTATTTGAAGCTCTTAAAATGCAGGATCAGTGTGAGCATCAAATGGCTTTTTGGAGATAAAACGAATACCGGTAACTATTTGCTGAAGTTATAACAATACGATTCAAGTTGGTAGGATAAGTTGATGCCCACACTGAAACAAAATATACGAGATAAGGATAAACTAAGCTATAATAAAGGGTACTACGCATCTTGAACTACATTTCTGGGTTTAAGCCAATTTATAGTATTTGTAAAATTTTTATTTTGTTTTGGTTAAAAAACTCAGTGGCTGGTCATGTGTGTGGTAATGATAATACCAACTTTATTCATTCACTTCAATGAAAGGGAAGGATAACAGAGGTATCTGTATCTGCACGCAGCTGGATGTAATTGACTGGGAGCCGATTTTGATGAGGGAGGAAAACCAGAGTACCCAGGGAAAAACCCTCAGAGTAAGATTGGGATTGAATGAAACTCAGCCCACATAATTATGTCCTCAGGGCCAGAGGTTGAACCCGGCTCGCACAGGTGGAAGGCATGGTTGATAACCGCTAAGCCGCCCTGACTTCCCTATGGAGTAGGCTCTATAGGTGCCATGGTAGGTAACTTTGATAAGCTCTTATTGAGAACTGGAAAGAGTGTCTGAAACACCACAACACAAGTCTGTGTTTCACTGGACATTTTTACGGAAGGCAAAGATAAGGTGATTAGTGACTTACTCCTTTGGGAGCCAAAACAAGGAAACAACATGAGGGGCGGAT
Organism: Montipora capricornis; assembly: GCF_036669925.1. Taxonomy (NCBI): domain Eukaryota; kingdom Metazoa; phylum Cnidaria; class Anthozoa; order Scleractinia; family Acroporidae; genus Montipora; species Montipora capricornis. Next base: position 12,176,892 of record NC_090884.1, on the reverse strand, counting down.
CAGCCATCTCGATCAACTGAGAGATGACTCCAGCCTGAGCATAGAAGAAGTAAAGAAAATCAGGTCAGACGGAGAAGAATGGTTGAAACTACAGTAATTATTGGAGTTTGAGTCTGGGTATAAGCCTTTATATCTGGTCAGGTTTCATTTGACTTAATATCTGCCCAGTCCTAGGGGCTGTCACAGTGGTGACAATAAAAAGGGAAATGGGGGGGGGGGGGGGGGACAGGCATTGTGGTAAGAACTAAAAGGTGGGCAGACATCATTGTGGGAAGAATGAAAAGGGGGGAAGGGGGAAAGTTATTTGTTTTTGCATACAGTCCTAATATGTTTTAGAGCCTCAACCAGGTCTTGAAAATCATGGTGAAAGGTGAAAGGTGTAATCAGGGACCGCCCAGAGGGAGGGGCTGGGCTGGCGATAGGCCCCCCTTTTTGTCTTCCTTGGTGTCTTAAACCTCTTCCTCCTCCACTCACACTTCCATGATCCACGCTAAAGCATAGGTACACATTGCGTATGTGTGGTAGTGCAGTAACACAGTGCTGTATTATTGTCAACTGAGCTGCGTTTTGTCTTCCAGGAGATTCAATTTAACTTTGCGTAATATGTAGCTCTAATAGTATATCATTAAAGTGCCATGGTAGATGTGGTATCAGTGCACTACCACAAAAAGATATGCTATCATTTCATTTAATTGTATGCAGTCCCCATTAGTAGAGCACTTGTGCTTCAGTTAAGGCCTTTCGTGCGAAATGGTCGCGTCTCAAAATAGCCCCTTGACATTTAGAGTAACAACACCTTTTGTGACTTAATGCATGCGGTATCAGTTAAGTAACTTTACTTCAATGTTAAGAAATCTTCTGTTTTGTAAGTAGAATATCGGATGGTTTGCAGCGTCTTGTAGAGTGTGTAATGTACGTATTGTCTTGTATGTAATGTGAGTTGAGTATTGTTTTAGTGTATTAGTGTAAGTAGAAAGTAATAGTAATAATAATAATAATAATAATAATAATAATAATATAAAGAGCATCATTATGAGGACTATTATTATTATTATCATTAGTAATTATCGTAGACATTGTAGTATTGTTTCCTTCCAACATTACAGGAAATTTTCAGCACACCCAAAAGAAGCAAACATGAAACACCATCTTTATCAATGACCCCTGAGAATCATACTGAGCAGTGTAATCAAACTGAGGGATCTGTTGAACTGCTGTCAAGGAGACAACGTCTACTCAAAACAATCCAGCAAAAGGAAGACTCGTTGAGAAAGCTGAGGCTGGTGCAGATGTATAGAAATAAGGTACTCTACTGTCACATTAAGTGAATCATTATGCAGTCTTGGTCAATAGCGTAGGACACCTTAAACTTCTTCTACCTAACGTTTAGTTCTAATCATTCATCAATGCCTACCTCTTGCCTTATCTTGGAAGTACAATGAAGGGTAATGGTAAGCTGTCCCTAGAGATATACCGGTATGTAATCTATCAAATTAGGAGAGCTGCTACTGCCTATAACAGATTGTGCGCTACCGTCAGCAAGATGACTGAGATGTAAAGTAGTGCTGTGTATGAAGAGAAACTTCTTTCTGCCTTTTATACTTGAGAAGGTTATTACAGGTGCTACTTGAAAGAGTGAGTGAGAAACGAGATACTATAATTAATTTTCTTTGCTCATTTTGTGGCACACAGAATGACCTTTCTCAGCTCCAAGCTTTGATTGACAAGTGGCGGGCTGTCAGCCAGGATGCTGCTGAAAGACTGTTGGACAAAATCAAAGCAGATCCTTTGCCTACAATGAGCCAACTCTTGGCAAAGCTTCAAGTCAGTAAGGAACTTATCCAATATTCCGAGGAAGATGAAGCATTCTACTGAACTTTGCTAAGCTGTAGGTAAATATTAAACAAGGTGGAATGACGTCATTCATCGGATACATCTTGTTGA
>NC_090884.1:12164948-12172448 GCF_036669925.1 Montipora capricornis | reverse complement strand
GAACTGAAAATTTGGAAGCGATATCTAAAACCCGTCGGGACAGGAGGTCCGACAAGTTATGACTTTGCCGTCAAAATAAAGCCCTAGAAAACCGAGCTTAAAGATTTCGCTTGTAGTTCACGGTGTGCGCGCGCAGCTTATGGCGGGAAACAAGGAAAAGCTGTTTTGAAATTAAATTTCAGAATTCTTTTTCTGGGAAAATACACTTCATATTTACCTTTACCAAGACCTTAATTAATAACATAGCATAACTCGATAGCAAACTGCCTTTACATGCATACAGTCGAATCTCGATTATCGCAATTTTGTCATGAATATTGATTAGTCATGATCAAGATCCGTAGCCATATTCTTTTTAAAACTACAGCGTTGAAAAGTGAAGTAATGACGAGTTTGTTTCGCTTTCAAAAATCAAAAGCAGCGCTCGCATTCGTCGTAACTAATGAAGAACTTACGAATGAGTTCTGATTGGCTTAGAGTTGCTTTGTTGCAAAAATGGACATGCTACACAGCGTCCTGAATGTTTATTCACGATCATCACGTCCTTGAAGTTTAAGGGATCCGTTCTTTCGATGAAAGATAAACAATCTATAATCTTGTGATTAGAAAAGGAGAAAAAGGAACCAATTTGTAAGCTGAATATGGCGTTAGTAAGCAGCAGATATCTAATATCCACACGAACAAGGAAAAGATCATGAAGTTTGCCGACAACTGAGAGACCAGCGAAGGACTGAAGCGTAAATCGCTGAATAAAGTCAATGTAAAAAACATTTTTCATTAATCGTTAATACACTTGGGTACAGGTATTCACAACGCAAGTGACTATGTAGACCATATTGTTTTCCAAACGATTTGCAAATGTTTTGTTTCGCGATTAAATGTCGCTTTCTTAATTTAATCAGTTTTGTTTTCTCATTAATATTCATATTGTCGATTATCCGGACTATTTCATCTAGTCCCAACGAGTCCGGATAATCGAGATTCAACTGTACTACTGCTCTTTTTCTCATGATACCAATTTGAAAGGACAACTCCATCCTTTCTTGAAGTGGTAATAAAAAAATTTCATATCGTAAAAAGGTTATGTACACGGAGCTAGAAGGGCACTTCCAGCTAAAATAGTCCTTGAAGTCTATCCTAGTAAAAGGGTGCATTGGAATAACATTGTATTCACAGGACATGTGGAAAATAAGTTTCTGATTTTGGGTCGGTCGATCACAAAAGGAAAAAAAAAAAAAAAAAAACGAAAATAAAATTGAAAAAGGAGTCTGGAGCTAGGAGGCCCGGTACCTCGGCATAATATCCGTGGAGTCTGGAAACAACAAGGTGTGGTTACAAAGTCAACATGGCGTTGATGGAAAGAAGGAAAAATCGACGTCGTTGTTAAAATCAAACGAGAACAGGTTAAAAAGGATAAACCACCAAAAGTGCACACTGATCTGCCAGCATCCATGACTTTTCAACAGCTGCTGGAACGAATAGTCCCCGATATTTCGCGTATCACGGCTATATGCCGAGTAGGTTTTCAAAAGCGTGGGGAATAAACACCTACAGATTTTGTGGAGGTGGAATTGAATGACGCCATCGGAAAACTCAATGTAACTGGGTCCAATTTCATGGAATATCGTGTAAAAAAGGAAGAAAATGATGAAGAAAAAACACCAGCAAAACGAAGCGCGTTCGATGTGATGATGGCGGCCTCTTTCATCAAATAACTACCTCCAGAAATATCAGAGAACTCATTCAACGCGCTGTACAATGAAGTGTTAAAAGTGATCACTTCGCTGAATCCCATGGCTGGCTTTAATGCTGGAGAAACAAAAACCACAGGTACTATTTCCATTTTTTGCTTTTCTTTAATATAATAAATAGAAGCTGGGCATATGTGTGTTCTTGTAATGAATGCATGAATTTACACCAAACTTGAACTGGCAGTTTATAAATGTTGAATATATGAATTGATTGAGCTGACCCAATAATAAACATTCAACAGGTCATACTATTTTCAAAAGATTGACGAGAGTCTTTTGGTATATTGATCCCCACCAAGTTTGCTGGTCAAGGCATAAAATTTACCAGGAATTGTGACATTGCTTTATGACACAGACAGGTTCAGAGGGTTTCACCAAAACTTCGCTGGGTAAGTACCGTTGTTAAACTAAATTGCATATTTGCGTGGATTGGTGAAACTTGTTAGAAAAGGAAACTTTCTTCCAGCTTATACTTTTTGCACTTCTATAGTGTATTTTTAGTTTTGAATGCTAGAATTAACTCATTTAAAATGAATGCTTTTCCCTCTGGCTGGTTATACTTTGAAAGGTACAACGACTTTAAAAGCAAGAAACAAGGTGCGCCACATGTAAGCCAAACAGATGAAGATGGTGGATGAATTGCAAACCCTTTTGCAGCATACAGTTTTGTGCAGACCAGAATGGAAAAATGTCTATCTGGTTTGAAGCTCCTCAGAAACCAACTCGCTTCTTAAAATAAAATTTGTTTTGAATACTTCCTTTTGGAAAAAGCTCACGCATTTGTTTTCTATTATTATTATTTTGGTTGTCAATAGGATCTCGCGATATTGTGCCATGGATTAGAGAAGTACATGGTTTACCTTGAGAAACAGAATTCAGTGATGGCTACACACCACAAACAGTTGATGCCAGCTCGAAGCCCTTTTAAAGATGCTACTGGTGAAACAGTTGTGGCAACAAGAAATGAGAAGAACATTCCCGTCAAGTTCACCGATTTATATCAGCATCTAAAACAGAAGAATTTGTATGAGCCTGTTGACTTGACTGAATTTATTGCAGAATACGAATCAAGAGATGCAAGATATCTATTTATCAAAGATCTTTCAAAAAATGGTCTTAGTGATATTTCTTTTGAATTGTTAAGGTACTCCCCTGGAGGCAGCGTGCGAACACTTGCCGCAGTATGGAAGATACCTAATGAAGGTTTTAACCGGAAAAGACCAGATGAAGTGGCTGGAGCTCTTCGAGAAGCAATACCTAAATTTGATACCCGGGCAATGAAAGCTGAGTTCAAGAGCAGGTTTGAAAATATTGCAAAGTTGACGCCACTGAGCTGTTCGTGGGGCGGTTTACAGGTTTCTTACAGGTGACGAGTCTTTGCCAGACAACCGAGTCACAAAGGAGGTAGATGCACAAATGATGATTGCCCTTGATTCTTATCGTTGACCTACGCCAGCTTAACAAAGGTAGACCAGAGAAGTACAACGAATTTTGGAGCAAACTTGATGATTATCTTGAAGAGCACGTTGCAGCCCTAGAGAGACGTTATGGTAACATTGGGTACATGCTATTGGCTTGTAGTGTTCCCGACCTGATTGGAGAGATAAAAGGAAGACTTCCAGATGGTACTTCAATTCTCTCAGAAACGTGGGTGCGATATGAATTCTGGTCCATGGACCCCAGTTCCAAGACAGCCACACAGTATACGGGCCGCTTCAACGTCGGATTCCTAGTGCAGACACGGCAACTTCGGCACGACCATCCAGATAGCCACTACTGTGCTGCCCAGCTGAAATACGTAAATGAATTTGTCGTGAAGTTTAGGTCTAACGTTTGTCTGGTGATTGAGGACGACAAACACTTTATCAATGTTGGTGAGCCTGGATTACCTCTTGGGAGGGGGAGACGTGCGATGGTAACAGGCCCTGCTGAATCTCGTCCAACAGCGCTCGATCACGATTTCTGCCGATTACATGTAACTCCAAGTGTACCAGCCATTCCTGAAGTTTCTTCGAAGTCATTTTACCAGGGCCAAGTGAACGTGGCAGTAAAAGATTCCATTTTTCAGTTCTCTTCAGCTTTACGTCATGCATCCGAAAGTTCACCAGTTGCCGAAGAATCTGGAGCGCCTATTGTAGCCAGTGTCGCAGATGGTGGACCTGACCACAACGTGCGACATGGACAGACACAATTTGCTCTCATTTCGTCATTTCAGCGTCATAATCTTGACATGCTGGTAGCCATCAACACTTGCCCTGGAAATTCTTGGGCAAATCCGCCTGAGAGGATCATGTCAATACTCAACATAGCTCTGTATGGAGGAGTCTCATTGGCATTTCAATGAAATGGACTCGCGCAATGAGAAGATATTGCGTCGTTGTTCTAACATGAAGGAAATTCGCGAGAAGGCAGACGGAGATGGGGAATTGAAGGCGGCCATACAGTCTAGCTTAAATAACGTCACTGGCCTCATTCAAGATCGCTTTGAGAAATTCTCTCTCAAAGGATAGAAGTTCAAGATCCTTGAAGCTGTTTCTGACGAGGATCTGAGACGCCAGTTCACGTTTGTCCACGACATTGATCCCACTCTACAATTAGGGATTGGCCAGAAATCTGAATTGCTTAAAAAGGATGACCTATAGGCCTGGTCTAAGAAGCATTTCAGAGCAAGGCAGTATTCGTTTCAGATCAAGAAGTGCGATCAAGCTCCTCCATCTGAGGTCCATAAAGAGCAAGCCTTGGGAGGAAATTCTGTCGAAAGTGGAATGCCTTGCTCCTCACACTCAGCAGCTTGTGAATTCAGCCATTCAGCAGGTCACAAGCATAGAGGGTCTTGTCATGCTAATGCAGGCAGTCAAAGCAGGCTCGTTTGGTGTTGATATGGTTCGTGTCGCACTGGATTTGCAAAGTTGCACTACATGTAAAGCTCCCAGGGCGTCGCTAGACACGTTTAAGAAGTTGATGTGGCTTCCAGATCCACAATACAAAGATGCTTCAAAGGAACATTACAAAGCCTTTGAAGATTTGTTTGGCCAAAACCCCAGCGAGATTGACCGCCCATATCTGCAATGTCAAAAGTTGACGACAAGTCAAAGCACCTTATGAAGAAGGAGCGTGTTCGTGATGCAATTGAATGTGTCGCCTGCAAGAAATGGAGGTGCATATTTGCTGCCACCAAGCCCACAGCAGCACAGATGGAGCAGCTCAGTGAAATAACCGACGCGCTGCAATAAAGCTGTGGGGCCCCATTAATTCCGGAAGATTATGAGTTAAGCGGTGTCTTCGTGGTCAGGCAAGATGTTTCATGCGCTGACCCGGTCGATAAACTCTATTACTCATGCCGAAAATTTGAAGAAATTTGCTGTTGGTGTGTCGCTTTGGAGCCAGAGGCAAGAATCAACGACGAGACAAGAGCCAGCTACAAGGGCGTGAACCCTGTGTGCCAGGAATGCGCCGCTGCCGACAAGAGACCAGTGGCAAGCTGCAAGAAGAGCCGTATGGCAGGCGACAGCAACGAATAAAGTAACTCTGCTCAAGTGTTTTCCTATCACATGGACAGAAAGTCTCTCTCGTCGGAGAGTGAGTGTTCTCAGAAGTATGAAGTAAAAACTACAAATCTGTTAAACAAAAAATTATTGTTTCAGATTAAAGTAAAAATTGTTTGAAACAATGTGTCATTGCCCTGTGCGTAACTTTTTTTTATTTTTAACGCGAAAATCTGGGTCGGTCGGACGACGCTAAGCAGAGAAAAAAGGGGATGGCCATAGATTTGCATAGTTACATAAAGAAGATGTTACAGTGGAACTTAGAAGTTAAGCAATAACTGGTATTTTAATATTCCCTTCATGTCTTTATAACCCTTAAGACTATGGCTTGACCATTTGCGGCTCCACAAAAATGAAAATTAATAATTAAAAAATCACAGGTATCAGTTTCCAAACGTTGTAAATCCTGTGATACTGTATCCTGCGAACAGGGCCTCTTTCGATCTTCCAAGATAAGTCCTGGTTCTCCAGGAAGATGAAAGGAGACTCTGCTTGCAGGGTAGTTATACTGTAATTACTTGCAAAAATGACAAAATATGCGGTAAGACAATAAATTATTACAACCATCAACAAATTCTGTAAAAATACTTTTAATTCCCTGTAAGAATTGATAAAATTTTGGTGACTTTGACCATACACATATCCTCTTTACTTAGGACGTCCCTTGCTGTGTTTAACTCTTGCCATAAAATGATAATACTATATGTCTGTAATAAATTATTTGACGTCCAAACCGGCCAGACTTACTCGTAAATGGGGAACCCCTGGGAGTCAATAGGTTAATCACTCAATGTCCCCATTAAAGTTATGAGTTTTGAGATTCACTTCAAGTAAAGCCATTCCATCCAATCCTTTGGGATTGAGTTTAACTTAGCATCAAAATATGTCATTTCTGTGGATCAATAATCAATAAGTTCCTTCAAAATCGTGTTGCAGTATTGAATTATTTCCAGTGAAATGTCTATACAGAAACATTTGATTCGACAAACTTTGAGGTGATCAAAACTAAGTGTTATTTTGTCTCTTTTCATACTTCCTTTATCAGAGAGTTTATAGTTATCAATAAACATTAAGGCATAGATAAGAGCTATGTTATCCTATACATCCCACACCAAAATCAATGGCAGTTTTTCTTTGCATCAACCAACTTACAATAGTTGCATTTAAAAATACTCAGTATAAAAGCAATCTCCCTTATCTCCAAAGCAGAGACAAACTTTCTGCAAGCTGGAAACGGCTGATTTGGGTTTGACATCAGGAAGTTTCCTATCTCTTCCAAAATTAAATGCTTGAACTTCTTTGAGGGAAAAACTAACATTAAAATTTTACTCCAAGCTTCATCTCTAAAAAACTAGATAAGGCCTTTCCTTTCGGAAATACAGTGTATGTTAAACCCGTGCAAAGAGAATACTATCGTTTTAAAATATACATTTTGTATTCATTGGTTGTTTTGTTATACCATAGACTTGCAAATGTATTTGTTACAAAGTTACAAATTATCTAAAAGGTCTTTGAGTAAAAATTCTTTAGGATCCAGATGCATCCAGGATTTTGCAGTGATTGAGTCAAAAGACTAAAAAATTGATACAAATGTAGCACAATACCATTGTCGTAATTATGTACAGTGTTATTAAAAGGGCCTCAGTGTGCTCTGCAGACTTACAATCGAATACTTACAATAGTAAGAGTTAAAAATATTATTGTCTCCCAGAGTTACGTTTTTGCCTGTTCACCACCCATGAGAGACCTCTTGCACTCATCTTCCTCTTCATCTTCATCTTCATCTTCGCCTGATCTGAAAGATGCTTTGATAATGGTATACCTCATCTTCCTCTTGGAATGAAATTGAAGAAGTCCAAAAACTACCAAGAAAACCATGGTTGAAATGGAACCAGCAGCAATAACAATCACTAATAGACTTCTCTGTTGACTGTTTTTAACCACATACTGTAATCGTTCATCATTGGGGTGATCAATGGAGCGATTCTTTGCTTTAGCTGGCACTCTACAGTTCCTACAAGGATGACAAGATCTCTGCTGTTCATTGAGGACATGGCCAGGTGAACATTGTATAACACATAACCTGCCCTCAATAAAAAGTGGATTCTTGCACACAAGACAGTTGTCCATAGATGGACCATAACAAGTGTCACAAACTGGATGACACTGAATACACTGGCGACCTCCATCCTTATCAGCGGCGT
>NC_090884.1:12147448-12159948 GCF_036669925.1 Montipora capricornis | reverse complement strand
AAGTTCCAGAAACAGGAATATACAGTGTGTTAAAAAGATTGTTTTCCTGCTCTGGAAGCATAACCTGATCCAACAATTTCCGACTTAGAGCAATCAGTATATACACAGAAATATTTCAACATTATCGCAACGGATCTTCATCAGTCCAGTGGTTGTCATTATCAGTAATGTGATTGTAAAGCAGAGACCATTTTAGTGCACCATAAATAGGAGGTAGGTCCAGGCCCACATCACTTTAAGTACTGGACTTCATTCCTTGATAACGATTCAATATTTCTGTTTGAAGTTGTACTATGATCAAAAAATCATTTCCTTTTTTTCCTCAAATTTTGAAAGCGTGTTCGCTTAGCACATAACTGGCAAAATTTTGAGCCTTGAGGTTTATCCAAAGGCTGTTTATTTTGAGTCTAAGTTTTGGATTTCACGGTCCGCCATTACTCACGTTCAAAACTGACCGATTGGACCTCAGAGGGTTGGATCTAGAGAAAATGACGTCATTTACTCACTAGCTTAAAATTTCAGCGCGTAAACGCAATTTATTATATATGCAAAACACGAGTCTGAAGGCCCGAAACTCCCGTCTGCATATTAATTCAGACGCGTACACACGCTTTGCATTCTTAAACTAGTGAGTCTTTGACGTCATTTTCTCCTCGACCCAGCTCTCTCAAAATTTTAAAGTTAGTAATGGCGGACCAATAAATAAGAAAATTCCAGTTAAAATAAACAGGTGTCTTTTCAAAATCAGAACTTAAAACTTGGGTCAGTTAGTGTTTAGTTAACATACTTTTGAAATCCAAAGAAAAAAAAGAATGTCTTTTTTGGTCGTAGTACCACTTTAAATACTGACTGCTCTGAGTAGGAATTTTTTTTGGTTCAGGAATATACACAGTTCCGCAGTTTTGTGTTTGCTTTATGCCAACATTTTTGTAAGAATGGACTTTTTAAGGGGCCTCATTTCAAGCTATATAAAATGGGCAATCCATGGATAAGTTATAGATTTATTCAAGATTTTGTGAAACCAGTGTTTTAGCATTTGCAGGTTCAAGTGAAACATACCTCTACAAGTCTCACAGTCACTGATAGTTGGCCCACTGCATGTTTCACACACTGTGTGACATGCTTCACAAGTACGAGTCACCTGGCTGTGAAATGTGCCATTAGGACAATCGGCTAAACATAATGAGCCCAAGAGGAGCCTTGGAGACTTGCATGAGAGACACTGATTACTTTGATCACCAAAGCAGGTCTGGCATGTTGAATCACATGGGACGCAGCTGTTAAATACAACCAAAAGCAGGACAAAGTCAAGAAAGCACTTCGGCATTAAAACAATGGGAAAACGTGTTTCAAAGTGTAAACTTTCAAACTTTCCCTGAGGGCTTTGAAGGCCTAGTGGTCTCTCAAAATTGTAACTGACCAAGAGTTTTATAATAGGAAGTAACTCTTTTTTAGCCTTTAGTTTTTTTGTCAAGTTGCAATCAAGTTCTGTGCAATGACAGGCACTTAAGTCAGAACTGTTAACATGCTTTTGGAGCGTTTTGCAGCCCCTCGTTTTGACTTGTTGAAGCCTTACCTGTTGGAGTGCTGAGGAAAAGTTCCTTCAGGGCATCGCAGAAGACACTTAGCCTTGTACAAAACAAAACCTCTTGAACACCCCAGGCACTGTAGATCAGATTCATTGGTACACGAGGTGCATCCAACTGGGCAATTTTTGCATGTCTGAGTGGTGGTGTTTGCATATGTACCCTCTGGGCATTGGCTTCCAGAAATGCATTGATGATGAAAAAGGAAATTTCCTGAAGGACAGCTAGTGCATTTGTTTGGGTCCAAAGGATTGCACTGTTTGCAGGATGATGAACAGGGAGTGCATGTTTTATTTATTGGTTCAGGATACTGACCTATGAAGTGTCAACAAAAAAAATATAGAGTTTCAGCAACATCAACAATGACAACATAATGACATTATAGGTTGAAAACGGAAAAAAAATAGTTGTGCACCAGTGTTTCCAAAAGTTATCTTGGCATTCAAGGAACGATTACATGCAATATTTCCACTGCTTTCTGATACTTTAAATTTGGCAAAAGTTAGCAATGTTTGTTATGATTAGTTGATGTCTGAGAATTAAGGAAGTACACAGATCAAATGAACACAGTTCAAGCTCACCTTCCGGGCAATGTAGCAGACATAATCCATTCTGAAATAGAAACCTTCCCTGACTACAAGACGTGCACTCAGATGATGAAGGACCAGAACAGCTGCTGCAACTGGCATCACAAGGTTTGCATTCCTGGTTGCCTGTGTCTCCATAGAAGGCACTCGGACAAGAGGCCTGGCACTCACCCTTATGCAAAAATAACAACTGATGGTGATCTTTAGTTCCACATGCTGTGCATGAGCTTGCACTCCCACCATTGCAGGTAAGGCATGACGGATGACAAAGCTGACACTGCCCATTGGAATCAGCATACTGTCCTTCAGCACATTTTTTTACACATTTTCCAGGCTCGTATGTGTATTCCATTGAGCAAGAGGTACAAGATGTTGCATTACCAGCACATGTTAGACAAGATGTGTCACATTTTGAACACACCAGGGCAGAATCTTGTGCATGTAAGAACTTGCCATCAGGACACGAGATCACACAGTTTCCATTGTTGAGAACGAGAGGCGGATTACAAGACAAACAATTAACTGAACTGGATCCATTACAAGATTCACATGTGCCACTACAAGGCTTGCAGAGTTTTCCAGCCACATCTTGGTATTCTGACTTGAGGCAATCGGCAACACACTCCTACAAGTGCGCATGGATTGTGTAAGTATGAGTAATTTCGTGATTGTTGTTTAGAACATAAGCTTGTGCTATAGTTTTAACCTGAAGTCAGGACATGGAATTTGAGGCACTTTTTCTGTACTTTCTAACCGAGTACTTTCTGTACTCGGTTAGCAAAGAGACCAGTGCAATTGCCAAAGGTAAACTTGAGAGACAAACATGTACATGTATATTTGAACTGTGGATAGAACTTCATTAAGATTTGCGATCAATGCAGATTATAAACAAAGTCACTACTTACGAGCCAGAAGGCCCATCAGATATGACCATTACTAATGGTAAACGTTTACGTTACTAATGATGAGCAGTAATTAAACGAAAGCCTGATAAATTAGAGCTGAAACAGGATATGAACCCACGACACCAGCGCATTGCCTTACCAATTGAGCTACCTGTAACTAGGAGTGGTTATCTTGTTCATGAAGAACCTGCAGAATTTTTAGGGGTTTTCGTTTCATTCTTGTTCCAGAAACGGTTCATTGCATTGACACAAAAACCTTGCCCAAAAATTCCTACAATTCAGACAGTGCCTTAAAAACCGAGAAAAACTTTTAGTTTGTTACAAATTTGGAAAACAAGGGTAGGTTTTAAGCAAAGCAACATTCAAATAAAATGTAACAGTACACCATAACAAATTAATTTTTTTGTCAGAAGAAGAATCAGTACTGGACTAGTATCTTTTCCTCTTACATTATTGGTGCTCCTTCTGAAGTGTTTACACTCATTGCATTGGTCTGGTCGTGGTCCTGTGCATCCACTCTGACATTCAATGCTGCAGGCAGTAACCGGCTTCTTTGTAGAATCACTTGGTTGAGGTGGGTCTGCAGTTCCATACATCTGCAAATACCACTTTGTTAGGGTACCACTATTCCCGCTAGAACCTGAGGGTAAACCGAGAAGTTAATTTCATTAATAAAGAGAAAAATTGATCCCACCTGATTGTTTCTTAATATCTTAAAATTCCATTGTATACACCTTATTCAATTGGGTAATCTGTAGTTGTGGTATAATTTGTGCAGACTGTTTTGCCACCAATTGCTCACACTTGTCACATTGACAGAGGCACATTCCACCAAAACCTCATCCTGGTGTGCATGACTCATTTAAAAACCAGCATTTGATTATCTCTGCTTCAGTATGATTATTTTGATTTGCAATGTCTCCCAATTTGCAGTACTTGTGCTTAGCCATACATGTACGTTAAGCAGAAGACTTAAATGAGGAGATTATTATTACCATCATTATTATTTCTATTTAGTATCACCCAACTAGTGGACTAAAGCAAATCCTGCATTTTAATTGTCTACACTACTAGAGGACTATTAGTAATAGTCCTCGAGTAGCGGAAAGCGTGACGCTTTCTTTCATTTTATTCCCAAATAAATACTTTTTCAACTTGCATTTGCTAACTTTATTATAGACTTTTCCGCCCGACTAGTTGGATTTCCAATTACCAAAATAATGGTTCAGCTGGCAATGATAGTTCATGTTTGCATGATCTTTCAATGCTAAGCCCTGCTGCATGAAAATGTCAATAATGACCATAAGCCATCATCGACCTTCATGAGGGTGATGACACAAGTAATGAATAAAGGGAGTAGTTTTAAAGAAACTGTGGTCCTGCGCAGGTGGGGAAGTCGTATACAAATTTGATTTTATCAACGGAGTTGTTAATGCAAATTGACGTATCGAGCGGTCGCCCTTCGTCAGAGCGGAATTATGGATTGTGTGCAGTTTTTATAGTGGAGTAGGAGCTACGCTATTGGCAGTAACAAGGCAACATGAAAAATAGGAATACATTAGTTAAATGAAAAGCGTTCGTTAATACCGTGGGGATTAAGGGTGCCAATTTGGAAGATGAATTTTTGTTCCAGATTCTTGCGGCTTTCCATCGTACCTTGATGTAGGGAAAGGCCGCAGATGGCCATGTGTAGTTTGGAGTGGTTGGGAAGATTACAATGACGAGCGACTGGCTTCGATGCCTCCTTGTCATTCTTCCCAACATTGCTAAGGTGTTTGTGGAATCGGTCGCCTAGTTGTCTACCTGTCTCACCAATGTAGAATTTATTGCATGACGTACAGGTTATGCAATAAATGACATTTGCGGAGGTACATGTGAAATGATCGGTGATCTTAACAGATCGCTTTTAATCACAAATAATGAGGAATAACATCAAAAAACTTGTGAAAAATGCTTTACCACGATTTTCAAGTTCTATTGTCCATGTTCCTTTAGGATCTTCTCCCCAAGTATGTGTGGACATGAACTCCCAGTCTGTGAAACCACTTCCAGAATCCTGTCTCCTTTGAGGAAGTAAAACCGCAACTGTGCCACGAGGGGAAATCAGTTTGATCGTGAGATCACCACGACGTGTATAGATCAGAGACATGATGACCTGCACATGTTCCAAGTACTTGATGTAGTGATTGTTTTGGGAACATGCACCTGTTTCTACAGTCAGAGTCAATGTCCCCGTACCAGGGATGGGTCTGAAAACAAAAGGTGTCAATAATTATTATTGGAAGATTCAGAACAATTCCTGGAACATTACTACAAGTGTATTCCAATTTTTTCTGTCGCCTTTTAGTATAAAGTCTGTTACTTGTCAGTTTGAATTGTTAGTTAGGGTTGTCCACATTATGCCGGCATAATTTTGAGGCACGAGCATCGAGCATTACGCCAGCATAATAGTAAGAAAAATTCCCGGAAATATGTCAAAATATCGAAATAAAAAAATTAATACATCGGAATTTGGTACAGTCTCGGGATTCGGATTCGTGATTTCCTGTGGAGAAATTTATGTGACAGTTGACTGCCCCAGACTTCACCACAGGAAACGGACGTGGCCACGTGGGGCGACTGGGAGTCTGGGACTTTTATTTTTACGTAGAGAATTTTGAGCATAATAGTAACATTTTTTGGGCAGCATTTTTTGTGAGCATGTGGACAACCCTACTGGTCGTTCGGACGTCCCCGGAATAAATCAACGACACAGCAACATTCCAAATAAATATTTTATGCTGAAAAGAAGAAAATGACTCCAAAAAAAAGAAGGAAAAAACACCTTCAAAACAAGGTATGCACCCTATGTCTGATTGGTCGAACATCTGTGCAAGAAATGGTGCGTTCCTCACGCTGATCAGAGTACAGTCCTTTAAAAACGTCAAAAAGTCTAAAAAGACGTCTCTTGACAAGTACCCGTTTAAATGTTTTCATTTGCTCTGTCTGCCAAGCTCAGTGTAAGATTATGGGAATCACTATGACAGGCGCAAGGCTTACACAAATGTACAGTGGTTTAGTGCAGGTTTGTGAAACCCTACCGTGTGGAATCACAGAAATTTCAAACCTGATTTTTTGCAGAATGGAAAGCATCCCTGTTTTCAACGTTTTGGACTGTTTAAGTTCAAAATAATCAAGGAATGTGCTAATGTTCATCAAACAAATAAAATGAAGATACAAAGACAAGTCTTTCTTTAGTTAATAAATGGAAAAAAAATGATTTTCACACTTAAAAAAATAATCATTTCGTGTTTCAACTACCGGACGTTACATGTCAAACAACCGGACGTTGTGTCCGGCCTGAAACGAAACCTTGCTGAAAGTCAACAAGCGAGTTCAAGGTTTGTATTTTTTTGGCCTGATTTGATAACCCTTTTAACCTGACAACCCTATTCTGCAGTTAAAAGCCCTACCTTGAGGGTATGTGCTTGTTATATAGATGTTTAACTGAAGTAATAATACCTTTTCTGTGGTTCTGGCATTTCATCACAAATGTGCTGGGGCGGTACAGTCTTCCACTTTCTTGCAAGGTTGACAAGTGCAAATGCATCAAGTAACCCATAACCAAACTTGTGACTGACCTTTCTCCCCACTGCATTCACAACAAAGTCATCTGATTTTAGTTTCACATTGGATGAGGTGCGCACAACAAGATGCTGCATGTCCCTCCAGGTCAGATTTCGGCTGCAAACAACATTTTGCATGCATGATATACTTCAGAGCCATATGAACGAGTTACAAGTAGAATTGAAGTCTTTTAACTTATAAATTTAAGTCACCAGTAGACATGATAATTCAATTCTGACACTCGCAATGATAAGGTGTAATATTTTGGGTGAAAGTTGCTGCATTTAATACTTCGTTTTCTGGCCGTCAGGTTTGTGAACATAGTACTAATCACTTAATAATCACTTTTATTTAAGTCTCAAGGTTATTTAACCAAGCATGAGTGCTCTTCATTGGCAAAACTACAATGTAAAAATTAACTGAAATCAGAACAAACAAATCAAATGTTGGTTTTTGGGGAGGGGAAAACCCTTCGGGGTACATTGTACCTGGAGAAAAACCTGTTGGAGCAGAGTAGAGAACCAACAAACTCATCCACATATGGCGTCGACTCCGGGAATCGATCCCGGGCCACATTGGTGGAAGGCGAGTGCTCTCACCACTGCGCCAGCCCCTTCACCCTTGAACCAGCCCCCACTGACAAGTACAATAATCTATAGCTGCATGTGTCACCCAGGAGAGAAAGGGTTAAAGAGGACATTCTTTTGGAATGGATGTACCTACATGTATCTACATGTAGATGTTGAGAATCCTGTCACTCCTGAACCTGCCTCCACTGACAGTAAATCATCTGGTGTTGAAGTAACGCCTAGTTTATACGTCGCGCTATCGTCTAATTTAATTCAGACGAATTTAATTGGAAGTCAATTCCTCCTTCCATCGACGTAAATTGTACCGTGGTTTTACGTGTCGAAATTAATGGCTCAAATTATGGTCGCATTTATTTCTCAGCCGGAATGCAATATACCTGGTTAGAAGTATAACTAATAATGTACTAACACAATGTATGCATTTCCTTCGACGCGACGCTGGTGTGACGGATAAACTGATGGAGATTTAGCTTTGCGTTTACGGCAGACGGCAAACGTGAAACTGAAATTTGCGTTGTGCCAAAAATCAAAGAAACTGGTCTGATTTTATCTCCTCTTTTTGCCTGTTATCTAAAAATGTCGCGCAACTTCTAAAACGAGAGAAATGTTAGAATAAGATAATTTTCATGCGTTTATGACAAGAAACAGCCTGCCGTTTGACGTTTCCCGTTTGACGTTTCCCGTTTCACGAAAACGCGATGCTAAATCTCTCTATTTTATCCGTCTTCTTATAAGACAGATAAAGCGTCTAGGACGAATTGAATTTAACAGACGAATTGAACTTGTTTTAGACGTCGCTCTATCGTCAAGTTTATTTTAAAGTAGGATCTAGAATTAAATTCGACGATAGCGCGACGTACATGTATAAACTAGGCCTAAATTCCATACAGGTCGCACTTAAGCACTTGTCCAGAAGCACATGTCCAGAAATGCACGCAATTAGACACACCCAATTTTGATAATAATTCAACATCAAGTGCCCCTTTAAGTCTGAGTATTTGCTAGAGCGGTTTTCAAATGAGTGTCGTAAAACCAAAACCAAAGTAATTGCAAGTCATGTACTTTTGCCAATCAGAAAGGACAGAGACAATCCCATGAAGTACTTACACATAGCCGACACAAAGCGCGGGAAAATGTGCACGAGCAAGCCACGACTGGTTTTAGTTTCACTTCTGATTGGTTGAAAAAGTGGCGCGAGAACTTTGAACCAATCACTGAGAGAAGTAACGCAAAACCAAAGTAATTCGCTAATTACTTTCGACACTCAAACCGCTATATTTCTAGCAATAAGGTAGGTGTAACAGTTGGCATCATTTTTGGTGAGGGTAAAATTAATGTAGCTGTTTATCTTTACTTCAGAACCAAAGTTTTGGGGACGCTTGTCTTTATTCCCAGTCGCAACTTATGTTGAAGTTGGGAGAAGAGAAAGGGGACACTTTGTGACGCAGATCAAAATCACCATGCATCAAATTAAGTGCATTTCTTGACAATGTGGTGGAATAAATTATGGTATCTACAGTAGTGCTATATCTTACAGTCCATGCACAAAAATTATGGTAGCTTTTTTTAAAATGTACTTGTTAAACAATATTAACTACTGAAATCTATCAGTTTAAAACTATTCCCTCAAGATTTTGAATAGTGGTAGACATTGAAATTATGAATCATTAAGTTTTTTTTCTCTGAAAATATTGTTCGTTTTATGGATTTTTAGGGAAGGGTGTTTGGGGGTCTCAAAGAGGAATTTAGTGCTAGTGATTCCTGCATAGAAGATGGGAGAAATTATAAAATAATTATTAATGATATCACAGAAAATAGGGAATCCCTTTCAAGCTCTTTCAAGAACGATAAAGTGAAGACAAGGAAATGCTAGTCTCTACTACCTGATTGTTACAACATTCTTGGGAGAAAGAAACTACACAATGTAGAGTTCTTTGGTAATATAACAAGGCACAGTGGGATCAAAAAGAGAGTTCTTTCTGGATTTATTCCTCAGAAGTGAGGGAGAGGGAGAGCAAGAATTAAAGGAGAAAAAGACAGTGATCGACATTCTAAAGCTCAACCACAAAACAAAACAAACCATTGCATTATGAGCTGAGCTTTGTAAAAGAAGCAATGGTCTGAAAAGAGTATATGCTTACGACCATGAAAGTTGGTTGCATCTGTTAGAGCCTGTTTGTGAATTAGTCATACCTATCAAATAATCAATAGACAACTTACTTAACCTCCAATGCAAGAGCCAGTATTCCAGCCGCAAGAGGTGCAGAAGCTGACGTACCCGTATGCGAATCTGTACATCTACCATGAAGGTCTGTTGTCACCTTTGCAAAGCAAATAAATAGAAAAGTCTTTAGTTTTCAACAGCTAAAATATAAGTTATAAATTAATGTCTGCTTATATAGTGGGAGTGTAAAAAAAGACCTGACAGAAGTGATGCATTTTTTAAAGTTGGCAAAATGTATGGTGGATTGTGGGGCTGCAAACATCTATTCCAACTTGTACCGTACCCGTACATGTGGTCTTGTCAAAGTAATTAATATGGCAGGTATTTTTTACAGGTCACAGGTCAAGTTTCAGGTCACTGGTGCAACAATAGTTATTATGATAAAGCAACCCTAACCCTTTATTAGTGCTAAATCCATTGGCCTCAGGTTACATTAGACAAGGGTTATGTTAAGATGTAAGAAAATACGTACTTCCTTAATGAAAACCCTTTGACACCTAAAACCGGCCAGACGATTTTGCTCATCAGTGGCGAACCCCCAGGGGTCAATGGGTTAATTACTCACTGAAAAACTATGTCCCCATTAAAGTATGTTTAACAGGTGTGATATTTAACAATTAGCCCCGTAGCCCACGTGTCAATAGCCCACGAGGCGAAGCCGAATGGGCTATTGACCCATGGCCCTTGAGAGCGAAGGGTCTAATTGTTTTAATTAGTGTCACCCAACCAGTCGGACAGTAAAGGCAATAATAAAGTTAACAAATGCAAGATGAAGAAATATTTATTTGGGAATAAAACAAAGAAAGCGTCACGCTTTTCGCTACTTGAGGACTATTACTAATAGTCCGCTAGTAGCGTAGCCAATCAAATTGCAGGATTTGCATTAGTCCCCTAGTTGTTGGACTAATTGGAAAGACCATGCTACACTAGTGAAAAGGAGCCTTTAGAAGTTACACTAAGTCTTGTAACAGAAAAATTCCCAGAGACATACAATTTTCCTCATGTCATAACTTCCGCTACTGAAGGTGGTAGCGAGGGTTGACGCACAGTACTCAGAATACCACGGAGATGTTCCATGCTCAGTGGCTGAACTTATTGACAGGGTATAAATACTGTTGGTGTAACCATCACAGCTGCAACTGTCTTGACTTCTACCGCCATTGCCTGAAGCCCATACATAAATGGAACCTAATCCACCTCTACCCTATGAGACCAAGATAATGCTTGACACATTAATCTTACAATTGAATGACTAGAGGCAAAGGAGGCTACATGTTTCATGCCGTTAACGGTTTTCATTTGTGAATACGGGTGAGAATTCCATACAGGAAAAGCACCTACAATATCAGGTTTTTCACTTGGGTTTGTCATTGTTTGGTTTTTTGTGTGCTATCACTAAGTCATCCAAGAGTAAGCATTGGTAATAAGCAACCATTTTTATTCCTCATACAGCTTTATCCAGGCAAACTAAAACAAATTAAAACTTCACACAAAGTCAGGTACTTTAAAGACCCAGCCATTTAATTCAAAATGTTCTGAGTACTTGCCACAGCGCAATAGTCAATTTCGGAGTTGTTGTTTGCCTCGAACCATTGAAATGGAAATGAGTTAAATTTGAAGGAAAGTGCTGTAAACACCCGCAGAAAAGCCGCACCCTGAATTAAGTGGCTCAAATTTTGCAAAAAAAAGATTCTTTTTGAAAAGATCAAAAGAAATCCAAAGTAGAGTCTTTAGAAGTCTTCTTCGTCCACTGTTCATTGAACGTAAACTCACTATTAACATTGAAACGGAATGTACTTCAAAGCCTTACCCACAATTTTAGCACTTTGATATATATTATGAACATCATTTCTAACAACTTTTACAGTCATATGATTGTTCTTTTTCTGGTATTTGTTGACAGGAATTTGTTCATTCAACAGTTTTTCCATACATTTTTGCGTTATGCATGTACAACAAGAATGTGAGCGGGACATTCGTAACTTAGTAACCAGGCATTAGATCGGATGCCGAAAGATAGAAAACCGGAAGAAGCCTTTTTTAATTGTTCGCGCAGATAAGCTGCACCCCGATTTCTAGCAATGAGTTTTGGAAAAAAGGTGCAGCTTATTACCTGCGGGTGTTTGCGCAGTAACATTGTCTCGTTTTGAGACAGAGGCGAACAGCAACTCGGAATGCGATAGGCTATTCTTTGTCCTATGAGGATGAGGAGGGGGTTTAAGTGAAGGCCCCCTCTCTTTTTGGGGTTTCTATAGGGGAATCTTTGTTTACAAAGCACAAAGTCTAAGTTTTGTAATCAATCAGTCAATCTATCAAAATTTGGGACCGATATCTCAGATAATTTATGACAATGGTTCCTTTCAAAGAATGTATGGGCTCATTGTAATAATTTTAGTGTTTTGCCACCCAATAATTTGTCAATATTTGATGGCAACCTATTTCAGGTAGCTGAGTGCCCTGCAAACCAAAGGCTTCAACTTGGGGACATGATTGGGTTTGAAAAGTTGTAACTTCATCCAAGTCGAATTTGCCATTTATAAAGCATTTCAACGTAACATGGTAATTGCGTTGTTTTATTTCCTCTTAAGTTTCTACTTGTAAATAAATTAATAATTTCTTTTTACCAGCCTACCAAGAAGAAAATCTCATCTGAAAGTAACATTTTAATACACTGTGCATATATCAGAATTATTGTAAGCTTACGTTTTGAATACCATCACTAAATGCTTTTCTTGCCAGTTTGGCAGGCCCATCTACAGTCCGTCCATCATCATCCGGTCCCCAGCTTGAACTGTAAACATCAATATCCTGAGGGTTGAGGCTAAGGGATGCAGCCTCAACGGCATCTGTTACATCACCATCAAGCATACGCACACCTTAAATATAATAATACACAGCTTACAGCAACCAGTAGATTACCTGAATCTGTTTTAAACTTTATCCTAGGGAAAAATTCAACTATTGGCATTGCTTGAAAATGATTACAGTGCGACGCGCCTTAC
>NC_090884.1:12129948-12142448 GCF_036669925.1 Montipora capricornis | reverse complement strand
TATGGGCAGCCTATCAAACTAAAAATAGGATTCTTCAGTTGTGTTTCTAATATGACCATTCCAACAGGTTTAAAACACAGGTCACTCATGACAGTTCATTCTTTTACCTACAACAAAGCAACCCAAAACCTACGACAAATTTCCCCATGGGCAGTACTAAAAGCCATAGTCCAAAATCTGGAAACTGTAAATCACAGCAACACTTAAAACTATTTCCTGCTGAACAAAGTATATTAGTAAGCTGACAAAAGCTCTCTTGCCATGTGCCTCTCCCAAGTGACAATTGGAATAATGGCAAATTACCAGTAAACAATCCTGTCTATAAGCAGCTGAAATTCCCAGAGCAAAGTATTATTAGAAGGGAGTACTGGTATGTTTCATTCATTCCTTTACCCTTGTGTTTGAGAAAGTTAAATTTATAATAGGATGATCAAGATTTAGGAATTAACTGTTAATGATGACAATAAAACATGCCAAAACTAAGTATATCCAAAATGTGGATGAAGAATAAGAGGAAGAATCCAGGAGAAAATTCTGATTAATAAAATTATTGTTGTAAAGTCAGTTGCCTGTATGTTCTGAACCTGAGGCAAAGCGAGCTGTCCATATCCATCACATTGGACAAAATGATAATTTGTGTTTTGCAACTTCTTTTTACTTCTGGTCATATCTTATATCATTCCACATTCCTCACTTAGTTCCAAATTATGGATTCAGCCTTTCGATGCTTTCCATTTCTTATAAGTCTCAAAACAACGACTTCCATTGCAAACAATATTCATATATAACACCTGCTCCATTAAGGTAACAAAGGAGTAGGGGGTGAAGGGGGGGGGGGGGGGGGGGTTCATACACATTTATGTCAGCTTGGCTCCTTGCAAAAATTTTGACTTACCGGTACTCTGATAACATGCAATTTCCACTAACTTAACTATATATACCCTCTCCCACAAAATGTGGCGGGCTTGGCGTGATGTTTCAGAAATGTTTATGGTGTGTGAGGTAAGCCAAGAGGATGTTGTGCTGGAGGACATCCTGTACATGTGTGAGGATAAAAAAAAAAAAGGTAAAGTCTCTGCACATGTGTGAGGATACAGATTTAATATTATTTTGGCTCACAACAACTGGAAGTTGAAGAATTCATAAGGATTTAGTCACCAATATGCCGCAATAGCGGTTTTCATGTGGTAATAGAGAAATCTCTTTGTAAACATAATTTCAATTTCCGGCCTTAATTAAGGCTGTGATAATGTTATAATACCGTGCAGAGACAACGTTAAACTCTCCAGTGAGGAATGAAAATAACATAAGAATATAGAGTATATGGCAGCAAAAATACCACAATATTTGAATATCGTTTTTTTGAACGCGAAAAGTTACGGAACGGCCACCAAGTGTCCATATCTAATATTGGCATTTCGTTTCTATAATTTATATGTATTTAATGCAATATTTATACTTCACGGGGCAACTTCAAAATAACCGGCACTGTTCGAGCAATTTTTAGGTTTAAGCAAAATTTGCAACATAGTTAAAACTGTTTACGTCATCTTGTATTTTGTGCCGTTAGGAAATAAAACTTATGTATGAGTTAGCTCTCACTAAAAAAATAACCTTTACCTGAAATAAAGCCATCCACTCTTAAATCATTAATGAAATTATTTACACCTGCTTAACATTTACACCTACCAGATACCATTGCTTATGGTAATCAGGGTCCATAAACTTTGGGTTGTAATCCCGCTTTACACGTCTTTTAACTATTTGTTGATCAGCCCAGACGACCTAAAATACAGAATAAATTCAATTTACAGTAAACGAAAAGACGTCTCGCCGACGTCAAAAAGACTCAAACAAATCTTCACTTTCTGTATGAGAGGAATATCGGATGTTACGAATTGGAACACATCAGTTGCTAACGTTTGGGTTCTCGCTGATGTCCGATGTCAGATCTTCAGCAGCGCGTCTCGATCTCCGAGGGTGAGAATTGTGCTTGTACATATAAAAACCTTCCAGGCTTCCAACCTAATGAAAGAAAAAAAATCGCTTGAAACGTTATTAAAGAAAAACAAAGAACTGCGGCCAGGAAATGAGTTAAATTCCTTAGAAGAACTCAGGGAGCGAATCACATAAGACAGTGATATTTATCCACTAATGGGATTTTTATTTTGCGGGAATTTTGCCTCTTACCTGGCCTAAAAGAGTCAGATCTTTCTCTGCAGCAATTCTCTCGGCTGCCTTTCTTCCACCGTCGACTTGAATAACCCATGTATTGGAATATGTAGCCTTCCGACACGTAGCAAAGTTGAATAAAGTAGCGAGCAAGATAAGCGTGAAAACACAAACGGATCCACTTGAGGCCATTTCGTTCGTTTTCAGGTAGAAACCGCACAAAGAGATTAAAGGAATCAAACAACTAAACCAAAGGGCAAAAGAAAAGGATAGTGAACTACCAAGCGTTGAGATCGCGATCGTGAAATTTCAAGTACTCATTTCATTTTGGCATGGAAATGTATGCTGAAGCCGATGATTGTATTTTTATGCCGAAATAGAATACCTGTGACGTCACAAGAGGCCATTGAAGTTCCTGTGGGATCTTGCGCGAGCGTAGAAAGTCAGCGCTGAAATGCAAAATGGCACAACCAGGAACTTAATCTTTTTAAGAAATAAAAATACTAATAAAATCTTCTTTGAAAATCCACATGTCTCAAATAAGGTCAAAACTTTGGGGTTGCTTTCAAATTTATGAATTTGGGGGAGTTGAAGCGAAAAAATATTTATTTTGGTGGGGAGGCTGTGATTAAACAGCCGCGTTTCCTTTCTATAAAGTGTTTTGTTTCTCATGACCCGAGAAAAACATGTTTTGGTTCAAATTTGGGTGGTTTCAGTTCGTAGGGAAGAATTTGTTTAATCTTTCGCATGCTTTAAAATTAAGAGTGCCGAACTTTGACACATAAAATCGTTTGTCATCTTGGCTGTCAACATAATCGCTCTGGGAGTTAAATTTTCTTCGGTCAATTTTTGTGTCTTATTCTGCAGTTTACTTGAATGGCATCTCCCTCGGCTGAAATAAAATCTTTTACTTCAGTGTGATGTCACGATACTAAATAAAGTCTTTTTTTTAACCAATTTTTCCGCCTTGGTTAAAAAAAGTTCAACGATCTCACAATCTTCCGGTCTCGATTGTAATAACACGAAAAAAGGCCGAAATCTTTCATATTTCAGTTTTACCTTGATTACATGTCCAGCGAGTTATTTCACCCTCTGGGATGAATTTTCCGTCGAAAAATTGATAATTTGGGCAGTTGCAGAAAAACAAGTTTTCAGACCGTTTCAAGAGCAGGCATAGATAGCGGAAGAATGTCATCCACAGGTAATTAGCGACCTACGATAGGCGATTTGCATGATGGCGTCATTTAATTTTACCACCGAAACTTCAAGGGTGCTTCGCATTATGCCAAACCGACCGGTCAGAGATAAGTGGGAATACCGAATCGAAGGAAAATGGAACGACATTTTCCGATTAAACCGGGCAAACCAATAGGAATGGCTCTTGCCACTTTTTATTTTTTTTCCGAATTCCTCCGAGGCTCCTTCATTAGGGAAGTTGCTAGAAAGCAGCCATTGAAGTGGTGCGGAAAAAGGTTGACAGGGGCTTAACATTAGACCTTTCTGTGGTGTACATGATTTGTTCTTGTCACATGTTCACAGGCTGGTTTTCCCTGGCTCTGCCCAGGGTTGTATTTCGGGACAGGCATTTGATTACCAACGGAAAGAGTAATCCACTGAATTGTTTCGATTGACACATCATTAATTTTACGCCGGAAGTATGTACGGTTGAAATAGTAAATCAACGGCGCTAAGTGCGTGTTGAAAATGGAAGTTCACTAGACGATAGCTACAAAAGGTGTTTTAAAATGGGGGTGGGGGTGGGGGGGTTGCTAGCAGTCTCTGAACTTACGAAGGTGTTTATTTTGATAATATCATTTATATATGTTACTTGACGAAAATAACTGATAGATCTGCCCTAAAACTTTTACCTTTCAACTAAATTAGGAAGAGGTGATAAAACAGTATAATTTTTGCTGTAACATTATTTTTGACAGTTCATACGCATGCACAGCCGCTTCAAAATGTTCGTGTGCGAAGGCGCTCCATTCACCTCATATATGAAACACTTTTTTGGAAACTCCACTGAAAGCTAAGTTAGAACCTTACTGCTCTATTAAAAAAAACTGGTGAACAAATTCCCGGTTCAGGTTTCAAGGTTGGAAAAATCATATTTGAATATTCACTCAGGAAAAATCGATACATGAATGGTGCTCACAGTAACTGAGCGATATCAGGCGGAAAAGCGGCGTAAAGGAAGTAAAAAAGTAACAAAAAGACTTTTTACAGTTGAACAACCAATCTGCTCCGATAGGTTTCTACTTTGCTCCGAGAGGTTTTTTCTCCGGGTACTCCGGTTTTCCCCTCTCCAGAAAAACCATGCAATATTTAATTTGATTTGAGTTATAAATTCATTAGTGTCCCCAATTAGTGCTCTTGTGCTAAATCCATTCACAGTTAAATAGATATGTTATAGGGAAGATATCTGTTTACAAACATTGCTTTTGTTATTCAAATATGCCAACCACAAGAGCAAAAGATCCTTTTTTTCGACAGCCAATGAGGCTCTGGTTGGCACATTGATGACAATAGGTGACGTCAACGATATCTTCTCTATTGGAACAATTCGGTGAATCGGCACTTGCATTTTATGACATTCGAAGACGTATAAGCCTTCACTCGTCTCCATTGCCTGACAAGGTGCGCCGTATAAACCGCTCTTTGTGTTTTTTCCTGACTCCCGTCCAAGTATTTTTCTGTGGGTAAATCGATTTTCGTCCCTTCATCAAATCCAGCGTGTGGTTGATTCATATACCCTCAGCGCATCCTTGGAAACCCACTATGGGGTACAAAATTCCTTGGGACACGGTGGAGGAAATACAAAAAAAAAGCATCATCGTTTGTGGAAATCGATCGATAAAACGCTATTTCACCATAACTGGGTATTCACTGTCCCTTCCCAGTTCCCCTCAAAGGAAACAGTTACATTGGAAGTTTGGGACGTACGACGCGCAAAATTCAACATTCTTTGGGGAAGGAGGGGTCATAAATATTCTTGCTCTGGTGCCATTTCAACTTAATCAAAAACACAAAGCAAACAGCGGGTACAAACGTAATGATAAGGCTGAAGATGTATGTTGTAGGATACGAAACGTCGAATCAAAAGTAAAATGCGCTTTTATCATTATGTTTGTAGCCGCTGTTTGTTTTGTTTTTGATTGAGGAGGGGCTGGTGCGCTAGATTTCTCTTCATGGCGCAAAATGTCTCAAGAATTTTAACCTTCATTGCAGGAGTATGCAGTCAGCCGGGGCGGGTGAAAGAAGTGGCCAACTTTGCCAACTTTTTTTTCTCTACGCCTGGTCAGTGGGGTTAACCGCGAAATATCCCTTTCATAAACGCAGGCATGATTAATGAATAAAGACATATTGTCCTTCGGTACTACGTTCATGACGGGAAATTGCCCCCTTAACAAGCACAAGTGACTGTTAAATCGGACCCTCCCAGCTGACCGCTCGGTGAAGAGAGAAGGAAAAAAGCGCAAAGCTAATATGAACTGTAGAAAATTAATGGCGCAGAGTATAAGTGGGGTCAAGAAAAAATGTTAGGAATGGACAACCACACTTTTGATTTATCATTTCAAATTTCCGGTTGGTATTCAGCCCACTTGCACCGATTAAAATTCTTTTAGTTATCTAAAATTTATGTTTTTTAAATTCACAGTGAGACCATTCTTGTTTTGTGGCCAAACAATGCTCTGAATGTGCTCAAAAGGAAAAGAAGCTCTCTCAGTGATATCCAGCATACTCCTTATAATTAATCCATATTTCGATATATGTAGAATCGTTCGTATAACATAGTATAACAAGAAATTAGAGGACGTTCTGTTATAAGGTGTAAAATATCGGAAATCTTTACAATATTCGCACGCAATATTTACAGAAGGGTGACTCCCAGCTTGACCGTCTGTGTTATATTCAGTTTTGAATCGCTACCCCTAATGGGGATTGGATTACACCAGAGCTAAAGAGCGGCTCGACGTCGCGTGTCAGCCTTTTGTGGTGAACTTCAGTGATGAATTATAATTAGGTAGCACGAAAAATTACTCCCGTCCCTTTGACCATAGTGGGGCCAGGTTACTTAGGGGTACTTTCGTTTAAAATGACAGCAGACAATTTCCGTGTCCTTTCTGGGCGTCGCACTTGACCGCCGTGTGGAACGACGACACCAGAAGAGGCATGACCTCTGGCCTCTTGAGATGCGCTCATGTTGTGGGCGTAGGAGGCGTTTACCAAACCGGATACGAGACATTGGAGATGTTGAAAACCATGTTTACGACAAACCTTGGCTAAAATAACGCTGTTAGCCAAAATAATTGAATTTTATTTCGCATTCCAAATTCCAAATACGGAAAAAACAAAGCTAGAAAGCGAAAAATTAACGGTTCACGTTTGTTGTCCGGTCTTACCTTCTAACGATTCTATATTTTCCTCATTCAAGATTGAAAAAGGTAGGTTCGAGAGAGATAAGATAAGCAGTGTGGCCCAGTGGTTAGGACGCTGGCCTTGAGATCCAGAATCCCCGGTTTCAAGACCCGTTCCAATCGTTCCTGGTAGTCCCTGGTTCACCTTCTCGGCCAGTTTCGTATTCTAAGGGACGGACCATTAGAAAAGTGATGGGGGGGGGGGGGGGTGGGGGGGGTGGGGAAAAAACCAAAAAAAATTCATGCAAGGGAAAATGCCAAGAAAAAAAATTCGCGCAAAGAAGAAGGTAAAGAAAAAAAAATTCATGCAGAAGGAAGGTCCAATTCTTGGATTTTACATGACGTCACGCCTTGCATACGGCGAGAGCTACTGAAATTTAAACTGACCAATCAGAATTCAGCGAGCGGGAAAAACTGTGCTATCCTTGTGCAATTCGACGTCACGCCAATTGTTTACATTCGGATTGGTTAGATCGGTGGACATTCGCTCAGCCTTCTCTTGAACATGACGCATTGTTCTGGCAATCAATTTGCCAATCCACTTTATCCAGTTTATGAATTGGTCTAGCATGTGATTAAAAACCAGGATCGCCTTTGAACTTTATTCTGTGGAGGAAGAAGACGTTGCTGAGTGAACATTTTTACGACGAAATCCCTTGGTTTGTTCAGCACTTTGATGTCCGATAACTGAGCCGCTCTAATGAGTGTTGGGTCAATCGCATTTGGCCGTCTGACCATATGAAGTTTTTTCAGCTCTTGTTTGTGTCCATCATGATCGAACTTCAGGTGAAGCGCTATGCTGCTTTATGCCAACTTCGATGGCTTGTGATGAGCTTGCCTGCTGCCCAAATTGTTGTTGTATTTGGGCAAGATTGGTCTTATCGGGTTGGAACTTAATAGTGAGGGGAACAATTTTTCGTTCATCTGCTGTGCCAAACAACAAACAATCCTGTTGGGTATTCCACGTGCTTGGCGAGTCTTGCACGACCATCATCTATCAGATCTGCAGTGGAGTTTTCTTTCAGTGATTACAACTTGCGATCGTTCTGCAAACATCCACGTAGCATGCAGCACTTTTTAGTGACTTCAGGATCCCCGGCCCGTTTTGCTGTTTCAAAGGGAGTCGTGCATTTTTGAGCAGTTTGTCTTCATTGCTTGTATTTTTTTCGTTTGTTCCTGGTGGCGCAAAGTAACTTTGATGATTTGAAAGGACTTGAATCCTTAATTGAATTAGCGATTTTTTTAATTAAGGAACTCAACAAGTGAATGGTACACAAAATTAGGAGAAACTGTTGGTTGAATAGACAATATTTGTAGACATAATTATCTACCCAGTTTAAGTACTAAGCTCAACAAGTTGTTTGGCTTCACAAGTTTCTGTTTCAGGCCACGTACCCAAATTCACCCAGGTACTGTTGCACACTATCATAGTTCTTTGGAAATTGAATAGCTCCTTGAACACCTGGTTGCTTGAGAAGGAACTTGATGTGTTTGTTCTCTACATTGGTGTATGCAGCCACTAACTGTCCATTGTGGATAAACTCCAGACCAACTCTTTTTTCAATTTAATCTTTGTTCTTCGCAGGGCATTAACAATGGTGTCCCTTGTAAAATGTTAGTTTAAAGAGTTTGTTTAAGTTATTTCCAATTTCATAGGGCACTGTGGTTGCCAGATTCACTTTAAAACTTATCATGGAAATGTAAATCAATGCCAGTGAAAAGTCAGTCTCTTGAGTTGTTGATAGAAAATTAATTTAAAATATGCATATTGAAACATCGGTTGAGGAATATTTTTTTCCCTTTTTGTGAACCTAGCTTACATTGCTGCCATTTATTTATTGCTTGGTCATTCAATGTCTTGACCACATCAAATAATTTATTTTTTAGGTATTGTGTATCTTTATCTAAAAACTTAACTGATTGCTTTTTGGAGCCCTTTTGCAGCATATTTAGATAGGCAGGAAATGTTCCACATTTTATGGTAAATAGTTCTGCATAGTTTTAAGGAATATTGCGGCCTAAGCTAATTGAATATGAGAATAAAATGTGCTGTTTGACATTTTGTGAATTTAAAGACTATTAATATTGTTTGCACTTGTTTTAAAAGGCTTAAGGTTGGCACTCAAAAGTGTTCCTTCAACAATCTTATTCTGTAAAGATTACCTTGGAAGAATTGGATTAATGCAAGTTTTTTCTTCTAGCCTCTTTCCCCAGTGCCCTCTGAGAATGGAGTTGATTTGGTTTTGCCCGATGTTGAAAGATGAAACAATGCCTAAACCAGCTGCAAGGAATACTTCATGGTGCTTTTTTACAAACATGGGCATGAGGGTGCTCATAAGCATCTGAGCATTGTTTTGCATGCTAAAGTGATAATTATTATAAATAATTTGTTTATCTTAGAGAGTCTTCTTTTCCTGTTGGTCATTCAACAATTGGTTGAATTGCTTGTTTGAGCTGTTGGATAGAGGCAGAACATTTGATGAGGGCCTCCTGGGGAGAGGAGTCCTTGTTCCCTTTAGATATTTTCTTGTGTTTCCTTGTTCCCCAAATTACTTTGAAACTTGTTCCCAGCCTTTTGATCCCTAAAATTGAAATATTGGTTTTCTTCCCTTGTTCTCTAAAATATTTTGATATTGTTCCTCTGTTCCCCAGTTCAAATAAGCCATGTTCTCTTCTTCCCTCAAACCCCTGGGAGTGCCTCTTTGATGTTGATTCTCGTATTGGCCTAATAGTAATTCACTGTAAAATTGCAAGACACAGCAAGTTTTGAATAAATGTTTGCTCAATACAAGAAACAAAATTTGACTGCACCTTCTAGACCTTACTCTTTTCAGACATGAATCAGCTAATTGTTTGCACCTTTCTGGCGACCTGCGGGAGGGCAAGCTCTAGAAACTCTTCTTTAGTGAGCCTTCCACTGAAAAACTTTCCAAGTCTGGCTTTCCGGTGTTAGGGGCCGAGGTTTTTGTGCAAAATTCATCAGCGGCTTCCCTGCAGCTTCTCAAAGGTGTTCCTTCGGGCAATGGTTAGTAAAAGTTTTCTAGTGCTTATACAAATTTTCGCTACTTGAAAAGGTATGTTTATACGAAACAAATATCAGCTTGACAATTTTTCTTTCCCGATACTCCATTTAAAATGCACGTGAGCGCTATTAACAGAGAGCCAGAAAACCATTTAAAACATTTTGTGGCAATTTTTTTGTCAACAAACTTGGGTTGTCGGCGAGCAGAATTCGAACGTAAGCTGTTGTGCTTTGGCTTTTATTTGTGCTTTTTCTAACTAATCTAAGACGAATTCAGGCTGGTATTTTCGAATCAAGTGTAAGAAGACGGCAAAACCGTATTGATAATGTATTTATTTGAGTTAACTTCGCGAATAAAGACTTTAATCGCTGCCTTTCGACGGCGCTAGATCAACACGCACAACCGAAAGGCACTGTTTCCGGTGAAAGGGCAAATGATTGACAGGATAGGACAGGTCTCAAAAACCACTGAGCATGCTCACTTATTTCCCGCCATCAATGTTTCAAAATGGCGGACGACAAATGAGATTTCCCCACGTACTTTAACCTCTCACCAGGCCGCTCGTACATTTGTTCAAATTTTAATAATCGTTTGAGTTGCACCTTCGACATTTCTAGTTTACCTCTGTACGAAGTTTAGAGAGATCGGCGGTTGTTATCCAAAAGATATTGTCCCTTATCTGGTTCCTTCTCGTGTAAATGTTCGCTGCTAGTGGAAGATGAACCGGACTCTGTTTTTCTCGTTTGTTAAAGCTGCCCGTGGTTTGTTAAGCTTGAGATGTGGACTACGTTTACGTTGTTTTTTCCACAAGAAAATATCAAAAATGACTTTTTTTTCGTTCCAATGGTCTTGAGAAAACACTTCCTAAAGGTGTTGTTGTGGATTTAAACCGAAAGGAGCGACTGCATGAAGTTTATATAATGGCGAGAGTGACGAGACTAAGTCGGATCGTGTGCAAAAGATGACTTCGCAAACTAATTTGTGAGTAATAATTTACAATTTTGTTTTTCCGCTTAGCGTTCGTCTAGCGTTATTGCTCCATCATGATTGTAATTTCACGTTAAGAAATGCTTTAATACCGTCCATTTATCTTTGTACGCTGCTCTCTTTTGATGTGCAAATAAACTGGATTCGTCTTAAGTTCGATTTTAAGGTCATTTATATTCCCTTTTCTGGTGCTTGTCTAAGTTATTGTACTTTTTAGCAGTCACAACTCAACGATCCTTGCGTTCAAGTAGTTACCAAGTTATGGATTTGCTATGTTAGTTAAAATAATGTTTGGAAGAACAGAAGTGTAGGTACAGATGTATATAGATCTCTATAGATTCAGGTTCGTGACTGTTTTGCAAATCTTTTTTTTTTAGACTGTTGTTTTCTGGAAGCATTAATGATGTAATTTTGGTTTTTGGGGGACTGTCATGTGTTGTTGGATCAAGGAATCTGTTTTGAGTCAAGTATGGTTGACAGTGGATAGTTTTTCCTGAAAAGGCTGAAAGGAAGAATTATTGCCTTGGACTTTTTTTGGTTACACCCCACATGTTTGTTCTTTTCTTAGATGGCACAATTTATTAATATATTATGTGATTTGGAGCTGCAGCTAGAAACAGTGTCCCATGCATAAGGTCTCATTGGGTTTGATGGCAGCAAAAAAATTTTGGTAAAAAATATGTTTAGAGTTTTTATCATAACTTCTCATCTTGGTCCTGATGGACTTCAAACATGCTCTACCATTTTGCACAAGGAACTTGTCAATCAACCATTACCTTTTGCTGTATTTGCAATAAGATCTTTGGATAGCAATTGATTTATTTTTCTTATCCCTTATCTGTAGATATCCTATGTCTGTCACATAGTTAGTTTTAAGCTTTTATTTCCTGTAGTGTATCTTTATTATAGTTAGCACATGACCCCACAAGCATGTATTATTGCTTTAATATTGATTGTGTTTGAATAAAGGATATTGTTGTCTTGTCTTGTAGATAAGGCAAAACAGCCTCAGTTGTATTTGCATTATTATTTCTGAGTGTTACTTTTAAAGGGCAAACCATTAAAAAGTGCACATAGCTTGCAGGAGTCCAGGAAAATTATTCCAAATATTCATTGATTTGAAGTTCCTGAAGCAGGTAAATCTTGAAGAGTTTACGTAACAATATTTGGAATATACAACATTTCTATTTGGGAATGTTTAAGTCCACAGAATTTATTTGCTTTATGTTGAGAAGTACTGTAAGAGCTGTCAGGTAACTCAGATGGAAATTTGACAGACCTTAGCTGTAATTCAAATTATTAGTACAGTTTTGGTCGTTAGTGGAACATAATATTTTATTGGGACATTTTTTAGTGAGTGATTAACCCTTTGACTCCTGGGGATTCCCCATTGATAAGTAAAATCGTCTGGTGTTAGACAGAGTAAAATGCTAAGTATGGCCGGTTTAGGGGTGAAAGGGTTAATTAAAGTGCTATTGTTAGTTTGACTTTCGTTTTCTTCATTTGAACCAAAACAAGTGATTAATCATCACCTCCACCATGCTTTGCTTTGCGTTGCTTTGGCTTTTAGAACAAAGTATCAAAGTTGAAGCTGGTGGCTCGAGGAGTAAACTATAAAGACTATAATGGTATTTGAGTATTATATTGTAGAACAAATTTGCCTATATCATTAAATCAATGGGAATCCAAACATGAGGATGCAGTTTGCTCAGGAGGGGTTTTCCCTATAAAAATGGCAGGCCACTTATTGGATTTTTTTTAAAAACAACCCTTAAAGGTAACAGAACCTTATTTTGTGGACGTAGGCTAAAGAAATCTGACTCCTTAGAGGAACCAGTTCTAAAGTGACAAATGACTGGCAAATAACTTTTACTTATGAATTATTCATAAGTAAAAGTTA
>NC_090884.1:12094948-12124948 GCF_036669925.1 Montipora capricornis | reverse complement strand
TAGCCCACTTTCGATATATCAAAATTCAGTCCTAAACAAAAGGCATCATCTCGAGGCTCTGGGGAATAAACCCATACAAATCCTTATATTTGTCCCCCAGGGCCTCGAGATGATGCCTTTTGTTTAGGACTGAATTTTGATGTATCGAAAGTGGGCTATTAACCAATGTCAAAAATACCAAATACTCTTTGTTTGTCCCTCCGAAATTTTGCATAAGCATTGTTTTTATTTTCTCTTGGGACTTACAATGTCTCAAGAGAAACTAGAAACAATGCTTTTTTATGCAAAATTTTGGAGGGACAAACAAATGGTGTTATTGTATTCTTTATATTGGCTGATAGGGAGGCGGTGTGGTCCAGTGATTAGGGCTTTGAGTTTGCATGCGGTTGCTCCAGGTACAAATCCCGTTCCAACCTCTAGTTTGGGTTTGTTTCCAGATGTTCCGGATTCAATTTTAACACGCTTTTCACCACAATTGCTTGTAATCTCGCAATCTGATTGGCTAATTTTCCGTTGATATCATCCAACACGAGACGAGCAAGCGGCGTGACGGTTTGTGGCTGGCGTGTTACGATTTTGGTCACGCTCTGAAATAAAAAATTTCATTGGCGTTGAATAATGTGGCTGCGCCTCGTGAGTCCACAACATTTTGCCCACTGTGATGACGAATATCGTTGTCGATAAGAGTACAGACAACGCTGAACCACTTTCGATTTGATAATTGTAATTAGCCTCCTGCCAGTTGGAGTTCTTAATCATGATCTGTCAAGTTTGAATTGCTTCTTTAGGCTTATTAAATGTGATCTAGCTTGATAGCTAAGTGCACTCCACTATAAAAACAAAGCAAGCAAGCAATGCTCTACACAAGGAAGTCCAGGTTGAGATCTGACTTAAAAGTCAACGAAAAAAACCAGGCAAGTACATTCTTTTGGAACTCCGAAGAGGCTTTTTCAAAAGAACCGGTATTCCACCACAAAGTAGCTTTAGCACAGGTAGCCTGAGAACCAGCAAAGTGAATAGAAACACCTCTGATCGTGAAGGCCGTGCCTGGGTAGTGCTTGGTGTAAGACTGACTTTTATGTCCCATGCCACGCCCTGACGGGGACATAAAGTTCTGTTCCTAAAAATATATTACACGGCATAGCCTTGACTCAAGGAATTAGTGGAGATAGAGGTTTCTCTTGATGAGTTCTTAACTCGTGCTAGCAGGAAAACCCATTGACTCCTGGGGGTTCCCCATTGACGAGTAAAATCGTCTGGTACTAGAGTAAAATACTAAGTATGGCCGGTTTGGGCCGGTTTAGGTATCAAAGGGATAAGGTGGCCGATATCATACATATAAATTAAAGCCATCACAAAATTATTCTCTAAACTCAACTGTAAACTTCTCGTCTATCGTTCAATTTACAAATTTGGCCATCAGCGATTTAACAAAAGACAACCCCAAAAGTTTTTTTTGGGGAAAAGTGAAGCAATTGCAAACTCAAAATGTTTATCAGCAAGTGTCATAAGGCTTCCCGAAATAGTTTCGAATAAATTACATCGATAAGTTCCAAAGCCAGCTGGAAAAGTACTACTCAAGTTTGCGGCAAATTTCTCTTGTAAAGTCTGAGCATGAGCTGCGTCCACCAAGATCCCCCGTCAATACCTGTCAAATACGACAAGAAAGCGCGTGTCGCTATCAATTAGAGAAACTGATAACAAAAAAAAAAACCTATCAGCATAGTTCACTGCTACTCTAGTTTAAATAAATTTGAGTGTAGCTTAGAAAGTTACGATTCAAAGACCCAACATTTCCACACGCCTGTCTAGTGTCTTCATCAGTGGTGATCCTATATTTATCTGAAGTGCGGGCTAAAGGCGAAAGAGAGAAATGATGCTCGCCCTTTTTTTAAGCAATTGTATCTTACAGCACCTGAAAAACTCAGGTGACTTCGACGGGATTCGAACCCATGACCTCTGCGATGATGCCGGTGCAATGCTCTGCTAACTGCATGAGCTATGAAGCCACACAGTTGGAAGCAGGTCAATTTTTTTAGCCCTATTTAGTACATTAGTGGCATTGGAGCGGTTTTCAATTGAGTGTCGAAAGTAATTAGATAATTACTTTGGTTTATGATTACTTCACTCAATAATTGGTTCAAAGTTTTCGCGCCATTTTTTCAACCAATCAGAAGTGAAACCAAAACCAGTCGTAGCTCACGCGTGCCCATTTTCCCGCGCTTTGTGTCGGCTACGTGTAATTACTTCGAGTTTTGATTGGTTTACTGGAATGTCTTCGTCCTTTTTGATTGGCTAAAGTAATTACTTCGGTTTTGGTTTTACGACACTCATTTGAAACTCGCTCTATACAAGTGCTCTTGCAATAACAGTGGGTTACCCCTGATGAAGATATCCTTAAAAGTTAAACAGTGCTCACCATGCCTTCTTTGATAGTTTCCAACACGGCCCTTTCAACCAAATCCGCATGTTTCTGTAGCTTCATATGCCGCAGCATCATAACAGCACTCAAAAGAAGAGCTGTTGGATTCGCTTTGTCCTCGCCTGCGATATCAGGAGCTGTGCCATGTACCTGCGTCCAAAACAAGAACATTCATTTTGGCTCCGGAAGTTCAAAAGCCAAAGTTCAGAGGTGACCGCAAAGTTCCCCAAAGGGGCGAACGGTTCCCTTACAGGCGAGTATCTGTTGATGCCATTGTTTATATTTCAATTCAATAACATAAGAACTTCCTTAAAGAAGCTATCGTGCTGTAAAAAAAATTGGCTACAAAAGTTAAAAAGAACGTGCAAATCTTGATATTATATCTGTAAATTGAAGCCTTTGGGCTTCAGTAATCTGTGAGAGGTTACAACGTTTGCCATTCATTCACTTCTGAGTCTGATTGCATCAGGTGTTTTTTGAACCAACTCCCGAACCAGACATAAGCGTTTT
The DNA here is from genome assembly GCF_036669925.1 of Montipora capricornis. Classification (NCBI taxonomy): domain Eukaryota; kingdom Metazoa; phylum Cnidaria; class Anthozoa; order Scleractinia; family Acroporidae; genus Montipora; species Montipora capricornis. Next base: position 12,122,016 of record NC_090884.1, on the reverse strand, counting down.
GGGGTCACAGACAGCTACCGGAAGAGAGCTGTTTTGCTTTTGAGTTTTCTGGCATCTACACCACTCCACTCTCATAGAAACGATTTGTCCGAAATTCTCGATGAAACTTCTGCCCTGGAATGAAGAAGAAACACTTCGGGCTGCCATTTGTTACTGAAAAGTACCTTGGCTCGCACGCCCCATATATAGTCGCGCCGGACTCACACGACTGGCCAAGGCACAAACCCCGTTTTGGAAGCCTGAGGCAAGCGATACTCAGATCTGAATGAGTTGATGTCTGTCTACTATAGATGTCTCGGCGAGTACACTGACAATTGTATCACAAATCGCAAGACTCACAGATTCAAATATGGCTACTCCATCTGCTCCTATGTTTCCACTGGGTGTTACACCTAGGCCTCCAATCAAACCTGCACACAAATCACTGTAAAAGAAATGAAGACCTCACAATTTCAGTGCAGAGACTCACTAAAAAATCGCTATGAAGAAGTACGGCTCCTTCCTCGCAATATTTTGGATTGACCAGTGACCCTCTTTGGATGAGTCGTGACACAACACTGCTGGACACTGATTTTTAATGGCGGAGGGGCAAGACTTTGAAAACGTTACATGTACCATACTTTATATTTTGTCAACTCAGTCTATGTAATTATTTAATTTATACTTACACCTTCATTATATTTTACTTTCGATCCCGGCCTTACTGTTACTGTTAACTTTATTTTTACTCTGAGGGAGCCCAATGTCTATAAGCCTCATGGTTTCGTTTTGGGCTTCCTCGCCACTATCATTTGCTTTTGTATAACTGAAAACGTCCATGTAACAAACACACAAACACAAACAGACAGCCGACCTAATTTCAAGTAGATTCACTAATTCACGTCTGTTAATTCCTTATTAAAACACTATTGGCAAAACGAAGCAGCGGAATGGTCATCTAATGCCATGAAATTTGTTTCATTTCCATTACAAGAATCTTCCACACCAACGTTGTTTGCATGTTACCAGGATCTTCCCACCAACGACCCGTGGCTCAGATGTTTAAAGTGCTCCTGTGATAAAAAAATCACCTCCTTTCTTCTTCAGATTTTGAAAGTGCGTTTGTTTAACATCTGACTGGCAAGATTTTGAGCTTTCATTTTTATCTAAAGGCCGTTTACTTTGAGTGTAAATTTTGGATTTCACGACCCGCCATTACTTACTGACCGATTGGACCTCAGATGGTTGGGTCTAGGGAAAAGTGACGTCATGTACTCACTAGCTAAAATTTCAGCGTGTGAATGCAGTTTGTTGTATATGCAAAACGCGAATTTAAAGGTCTGAAAGCCCAAAACTCTCGTGCTGCATATTAATTCTGCGGCGTACACACGCATTGCATTCTTAAACTAGTGAGTATTTGACGTCATTTTCTCCTCGATCCAGCTCTCTCAAGATCTTAAAGTTAGTAATGGCGGACCATTAAAAAGGAAAAATTCCGTCAAAATAAACAGGGTGTCCTTTTTAAATCACGCCTTAAAACTTTGGTCGCTTAGTATTTAGTTAATACAGTTTTGAAATCTAAAGAAAAATCTAAATTGCACTTTAAGCATCGGACTTGCGTGCGGGAGAACGCGGGTTCACAAACCTGGTCGGACCAACACTCAGGTGTTGGAGGAAGTGCTGCCTACGTAATTTCATTTGTAAACTTCTTGGATATGGACTACAAACCATAGGCCCCGTCCCACAACTCTTCCTATTAGTCAACACTGTGGGAAGTCAAAGTACAAACACACCCAACTCGCGAAGAGTAGGGTGTTGGTGGTTTCTCTCTCTTAAGGGCCGGGCTAAACTAGGAAACATTGTTGATGGTTGTAAACCACCACGAAACTGATGTGATATGAGGGACCTTAAGATCTACGCCAAAAATCATAAGTCTTTCTCAATCATTCCGTTTCATTCACGCCCCACAATGTGCGCAAAGTATCCTAAAAAGAAATTGGTACGAGTGGTTACAAAGTGAGAATAGAGAATGAAAGATTCTCTGTTGTATGCTTACGTTGTCGTCAAAACCTCAAACTTGGTGATTTCACGTCGTCGTTATGCAGACCACCGAAAAAATGTGAGCTAAAATCCGTGCTGCACGTGCAGGACGATCATTTTTCCTCTGTTAACCAATGATATCATTGTTTTGAGGTGTTGTTGTTGCCGTCGCCGTCTGAAAATCTTAAGCTCCCTCTGTACGGTCTGCAACGGCGATGTTCAAAATAGAACTTTGCAAACCAAGTTTTTCGCGATTAGTTCATCTCGTTCGCGTCGTACAATGTGGGCGAAGTATCCTGAAACTAAATTGGTACGAGCGGTTTCAGAGTAAAAATAGAGACTGAAAGATTCACATTTGTACGCACGCGCTGTCATTAAAACCTCAAATTTGGTTAACAACTTTGGTGACTTCACTTCGTTGTTTGTGCAGAGTAACGCAAGAATATGTGCTGAGACGCGTGCTAAGACACGTGCCGCACCAGGGCTCGAGACTAACTTTTCAACTTGCTAGCCCAGTGGCTAGTGACAGGTTTGATTCACTAGCCAAAACAGATTTTTCACTAGCCAGACGCAGACATTTGTTACTGTATCGTGAACAAAAAATTCTACCAGACTTGTGAACTCAACTTCTTACTTCTTTTATTCATCTTGTCAATCAGTTTCAGTACCTTTTAATCAAACCAGCCACTATACCATTGAGTATGCTTTACATTTGGAATTTTCATAATAAAACAGACGTCACTAATCGCGCTTATTAAAATCAAACACTATAGATTCCATTCTTCGTCGTCAATGAAGTTCATAATACCGAGAAAGACACTGGTACAAATTTAACATGGCTATTAAACTCTGAAACTGGACGTGAGAACGTGTTTTCAAACCCACTAATCCATGCAAACTTCGCACTTTGAATATACAACAGTCTATGAACACTGCAGTTTAAATACAAAACGGATGCTGCTTTCACTGATTTGAATTTCAAGGGGTTGGAACTTAAATAACTCACTAGAGAATAGACAACTTATTTTAACTACATCACTTATTTATCAAGTTGCACTGTATAAGTTAAACATTGTAGTTTGGTCACCTTGCTCTCTCCCCTGAGTCAAGCCACCTGGCAACGGCCAAAGCTGAGTGATAATGCTCTGGAGAAACACCATTAATAGAAATGCGCATGAGTGCTTCCACAGAAGAGACACCAAGTGTTGACCGGAAGTCACACATGATCCCGTTGAGACATGAATTGCCTCTCTCGCAGCAGGCAGTTTGGACGGGGATAACAAGACAAATTTCGATGACCAACAGGAAATTGGGGAAGCGTTCCCGCACCGGAAACTTGCCCTTCCAGAACTCAGTGGTACTGTACTGCAGCTCTGTCATCTCCCTCTGCAAATGCATCTTGATCTCCATCCACTCATCAAGACAGGACTGTAAGTTGAAGTGGTGTTGGTCGAGTAGAGCCTCAAAATGATGAGATAAAACCTGAATAGCATCTTCACCATAGACGAGAAGCTACTGTCTGTTGTTTAAAGGCCATGATTTGTGATCTGTCAAAGTTGATGCTTCATGCAAGATTGGATCATCACCAGGACCTCGGAATCTCTCGGTGATAAATGCTGTGGCTTTGTTAATGATTTCATCTTTGCTGCTGGCAAAGGATGCTGTATCACGCTATCACGTAAGTCTAAAGCTCGCCTCAAATGGGGTACCCATCTGGTGCCATCTGCCTTCACCGCTTTGTACGCCCTAACTTGCATACTTTCTGCCAACTCTTTCAACTCACGAACGGCCTAAGGGGAATAATGATAGACTAAGTGCTTCCATATCCCTTGGAGCATAGTCTTAGCCTCTTCTAGCTCTGGAATAGCCTTAACAGTATCTGCAAAGGCCAGCTCTAATCGGTGAGCTGTACAGTGCACCTTGATCAGGTGAGGGATATCGCGTTTCAGCAAGGCAAAAACTCCCCCTACTTGTCCAACCATTACAGCTGCTCCATCAGTGCCAAGAGCGACCACTTTTTCCTTCCAGTTGTCACACACATCCCTAATAGCACTGTTAACAGCTTCAGTTATACCCGGGGCTTTGGCATTAGGGCAAGGCCTAAGCCTTACAAATGTATTAACTGGTTCTCCATCTTTCAAGTAACGCACATAGACATCCTCAACTTCCCGAACACCCACATCTGTTGCACTGTCTGCCATTACACCCAGAAATTTTGCTCTTTGCAGTTGCTCTCCAATCTCGTTCTTAATCTGATCAGATATGGCAACTATAAAATCTTTGCAAGCTTTATCATTTCTGTAAGTCTGTCCTAGCTCAACTGCATGCTTTTCTTCTAATGGACAAAGATGAGGATACGTTGTAAATGGCATTTCCATTTTTGCAACAAAGTATACTATATCGAAACGTTTTTCAAGCTTTAAAGCTACCTCTTTGTTCAGTTGTCTCAATGCCCATGGGATGACTGCTTCTCTTGGGTTGGCTGCAATTCGGAAGGTATCTGCAGCTCTCTGGTGTCCAACGGATCCTGCGTGGCTTCTCAGAGAATCTAACCTGAAATTTACACAGCCGCCTGAAACAAACGCCGAGGACGAATCTGATAAATTGGGCCTATCCTCACACACTGAGCAGAACATTGCCCCATCTCTATGGTATACCCATGGAAAGTCAGTCTTACATGAGGGCAAAAACTTTCGTTTCGACTGAGGAACTTTGCCTTCTTCGATGGGCCTCTCGTGAACTTTTTTGGTGTTGTACTTTTCTGAGCTCTTTTACTTTCCATCCGCAAGATATACTCTAATATCCGTCATCGCATCAAGTCAAGTAAATGCTGGCCTGTGTAGCTTGCAGTATGCTTTGAATGAACAACTGATAAGTACAAAGTTTTCGTGCCCTTGGTTCTCACAGAACCGCCGTCAAAACGTCGGAATTGGCGCCGCCGAAAAACATTCTTTTCTTTCAAAATACCGATTCACGATTTTCACGAACAAATAATTCGTTCCTCCTTAACTCTATACGTTGCAAACATAGGCATCGATCCTATCATTATGGGCGTCGCTCAACAACGAAAACCGAAGTTTTCGCTTCCGTGAGAAATTCTCACAGAACTTTGCAACTTGCCGCCGAAAAGCATTCCATTCTTTCAAAATGTCGATTCACGATTTCTCAAGAACACAATAATTCGTTCCATCTTAACTTTATTATACGTTGCAAACATAGGCATCGATATTATATCGGCATCATTCAAATTTTTGAACAACTGCGAATTTTGAAAGTTTTTGAAAGCGTGCATGAGCCGGCAGGTCTAATTTGCAGGTCGCAGGTTGCAGGTCATTGTTTCACCAATTAATTAGGTTTAAACAAAGGTTTTTAGGCCTAAGGTTAGCTTTTATGAATGTTTAGGATACTTTCTGTATTAGTGAAACAATGACCTGCAACCCGCGACCTGCGACTTGCGACCTGCATGATTTCACACATGACTAATTATTAGCGGCAAACAGTTCGTTTGTCGTTAAAAACAAACAAAAAAGTCAATCATTCTTTCCCATTTTAGTAAAGCCCTTGTTTGAGCCAATAAATTATATATGACATTTATTACAGCCGATGTTTTAAATTCTACACGCTTTGACTCAATTTCTTTTTGTGAAAAAATTGAAATTAACTTTTAATTGGTTTCCTCTGGGTTTCCAGTGCTCACAAATTTTCACTAGCCAAAATGGCTAGTGAAACGCAAAAACCACTAGCCAAAACGGAATTTTTACTAGTCTGGGGCTAGTTGGCTACCGTTAGTCTCGAGCCCTGCCGCACGATTATTTTTCTTCTTTTAACCAATGATATTGTTGTTTTGTGGCGTTGTCGTTGACAACCACGTCGTAGATCTTAAAGCCACTATAACCATCACCATTGTAGCCAGTTCAGACCCTTATGTCCAGGGTTGTAGCACAATGACACACATGAACTTCGGTGTGGACAACACAACAGACTTAAGCTATACCTATTTCTCTTTACAACAGTAAGCTCGGGTCAAATAGGTTTAAAATTAGCTGACGGTAAGGCAGAAAGGGACACCAACTAAACAGTAACTGATCGAAGTCTTAAGCCTTGATTTCAAAAGACACCTCTTTAGTTTAAATGGAATTTTCCTGTTTAATGGTCCGCCACTACTAACTTTAAAATCTTGAGAGAGCTGGATCGAAGAGAAAATGACGTCAAAGACTCCCTAGTTTAAGAATGCAATGCGTGTGTACGCGGATGAATTGATATGCAGCATGGAGTTTCGAGCTTTCAGACTTTTAAACTCGTGTTTTGCATATATAATAAGCTGCGTTTACATGCTAAAATTTTAAGCTAGTGGGTAACTGACGTCACTTTTCCCTAGATCCAACCCTCTGAGGTCCAATCGGTCAGTGAGTAATGGCAGACCGTGAAATCCAAAACTTACAATCAACGTGAATAGCCTTTGGATAAAAATCAAAGCCTAAAATCTTGCCACTCAAGTGTTAAGCAATTACACTTTCAAACTCTGAAGAAAAAAAAGAGAAGTGATTTTTTGATAATAGTAGCACTTTAACCCTTGTAGGATACAATACAATACAATACAATATTATTGAACACTCCCCATAGGGGCTTTTCAGGGCCAATGAAACACAATCATGACAGAACAGAACATTCAACAAAAACTGTTAAGAACCCCAACTGGTCGGAGCCAAGCTAGTTGCCTATTTACAAGTGCAGCTGAGAAGTTGAACCAGAGACCACCAGAACAAATTCAACCAGTGCTCAGATTGCATCTTGAACCAGTGATGCAGGGATCTCAAGGCAAGTGCCCTAACCACTGCGCTGCACTGCCTTCTACAGGATTTTACTCTCCCTAAAGCCAGATGATTTAGGTACTCATCAATTGGGGTCAGTTTATAGTGACTGGGTTAACACTATGAAAGAACAACTTAAAGAACTCGTCAAGAAAATGCATATACCTTAGGATATCCCCATATAGGTTTGGCATCACCATGACATCAAATTTTGTAGGATCTGTTACAATCTGACAAAAAGAAGCAGAAATGTTCTCAATAAGCGAAACACACACCCTCTACATGCATTGAAAAATCTTGCTGCATTCTTGAAGCATACCCTGGAGAGCTTTCGATTCTAGGATGAGAACGACTATGAGTACGAGATTTCTCATAGAACAGTGAATGCATGCAAACCAGCGCCATTTTAGTGCGAGGTTTTGCAAAAATGTCTTCATGTCAAAACAAGTCAACAACAGCAGCTTTGGCAATTTTTGACCACCAAAAAGGCCCAGTTGCAAGAAATAAGAATAACTGAGTAACCTATACTGCTACCAAAGACTAAGATTAATCGTACGGGTTATAAATTTCTTGGTATTTTCGCTAAAAACGGGCAGTCCAAATTCGTTCTTATTCTCATCCTCGTCCTAGAATCTGAAGGTCCCTACTGATTCAACACATCACGACTTTGCGCCATTGCACTAAACTCTTTATTCAGAGTATCCTTCAGGCCTCAGTTGTTCAAAGGCCAGATAACTTTATCCGGTGGGTGAGTCACTATTTGTCAGTTTCAATTCCTGCAAGGATTTCAGTATTTTTGCCCTTGTAACTGTGACTGTGCACACTCCAAGCATGTCTACGTCTCAGGTTAGATTGAACAGTTCCATAGCCCATCAATTGATAAAAGTCCAGTGGGTACATGAGAAAACATTAGAAAAACAAGTGGAAGAGAAGCATCACTGTGCAAACCAGTTTGTCTGTACTGTTCCAAGAAATCAACACACTCATGCCTCTTCCTTGTTTGGCCAAAAGACTGATGACTGCCAATTTTGATTTAAAAAAGGCAAAGTGTGTGATGGTGTTGAGATTTGATTAATTTCATTGCACAAAATATTTTGAGCAGCCAGCTGTTTCCTAAATTCACCTTTCAAAATAACTATTACTTTAAGTCAGTCCGGTTTACAACACTGTGCTCAAAAAACAGTTCTTTTAGTCTCCAAAAATACTAAAGGCTTTTTAGGTTTTTTATTTGACTTAAATCATAAAAACTCTGGAACCAGATGGATTATATTGTTAGTGTCAAACCTGTTGTGGAATATTGATTACTCATCCTCAAACTTACATTAAGACAGGTTGTATCTAGGTACATCTCTTTGTAATTGATATCTTTGTTTTTCTCAGCAGCCTCCCGGCAGCATTGTAGGAATAGACCATCTGAAAGTCGCCTAGAAAAAACAAAATAACGAAAGAAAAGTTTCCTAAAAGAAAGACTGCATGGTGCATGTCAAATATTGTGTTAATTACCTAAGTTTCTGCCACCATCCAGCCCATGACACACTAAGGTTCTGTAAGTATCAACCATTTCAACCACAACCAAGTCGAAACAGTTGACCTTAAAATTCAATGTCCCCCTTTTTCAATTATTATTGTTTCCATTTGTTCTGTGGTAATAGTCATTTATGTTTACAGTTATGTCTTTAACAGCCATTCCTGACTATAATATAAAAGCAAACAAAAAAGACTTTTGGTGCTTACCATCACTTTCAACAATAATATTTTTCAACCACATTCAGAGCTGGCTGAAAAGATGTCCCCACAAACCATAATTCTAGAAAAGCTAATCAACCCCACCAACATAAGAATGGTTGATTGCAATAGTTGTAGAACATGACCTGACGTTCAGGAGAACATGGATATTTTTTCTAAGTACTCTCAAGTCACCATAAACCTCTTTGTTGGTAAACCAGGATTAAAGAGAGGTTGTTAACTCCCCCCCCCCCCCCAAGTGGATTGATGAGTAAAATTGTCTGGTGTTAGACAGAGTAACATCTATTAAGTTTCAATCCTAGTAGTCAGTGGGTTAACAATACAGTGGTTTGTATTCTGTGAATGAAATGATATATGAAATGAATCGCATACCAAACTGCGGATATGAAATCAAGTAAAGCTATGATCCTTGCAGCTATGGATGCAATTTTAGCAACTGCGTAGAGAAGAATGAAAAATTGCTAAAATTAAGTGTCTATAGATAACTGCGAGGATCATTAGCTTTACTTGATGGTCTATATTCGCCAGTAAATGACCTTAGGTGTTAGTCATTTACAAATGCATCCCTAAATAAAGGCTGTTTGCCTAAGACACCCAGAAGTGCTCATTTTAGGTTGCCAGGTCCTAGATTGAGATGACACTATGCCTGGCAAATCCCAGCTCCAATCTTATCAAGATCTCTTATTTGATATAAGGCTTCAAATTCACAACTTTGGGTTCTCTGTTAAAATTAATTTAACTCAGCATTCAGAGGTGCAACTATGGGGAGGGGGAGGGGGACAGATCAGACAAAAAGTGAGAGGGACAGAAATTCCCTGTGATACCAATATTGATTTTACTTTATAAAATTTAATGTCCCAAAAGGCAAGCCACTGCTTTAATGGGAGTCCCTGACCTCAATCCTCAAATACCTGTAACAAGACTACATCTGGCACTTCTGGTAATAACTCACATGATGTTTGCCTTGTGGACAGCTGTAACAGTGTGTCTGCCATTTGCCTTAGCAAAGTCAAAGGCAAAGTCTGCCACACGCTGAGAAGCTTCCTTTGTTATAAGTTTAATGCTCTGCACAACACCATCGACTACCTGTAGACAAAAAACACTGTTTTGTTCAAACTTAAAATAGATTTAAAGCGGTCAAGGAAAGAAGCAATCAACTAACATATGATACTGAAGATGAATCACAATTTTTTAGCCCAAAACATCATTACAGTTCATGAAAAAACTTACTAGGCTGTCCCCTTTTTTTCTATGTTTACCATCGAATGGGTTTCCTTATCCTAGTCGGTTGGTTGCAGTAAAAACGAACAAAAAAACAAAGAAAAAGAAAATGAGAAGCACTTAAAAAAAAGGTTTCAAGTTCGGAAAGAATTGAGTGACGGGGCAGGGAGCAGAAATGAGTAGAGAGTTGTAGCTAAAAAAAAGGCCCCTCCTGTGGAAAAATGGGGTTGATTATAATTATTGAAACTGAAAATCTGTACTGACAAAGCTAATGTTTATATTTCAGATAAAACATTAAAAGAAGGTTTTACGAAGTCAATACCTTCCTCAAAGGTCCTTTTTTTGAAAATTCTTGAAAAGATATGGGTCAGTTGGACCATGGTAAACAGAAGAAAAAAGGGTTTGGCTAAAGTAAGTAGTTGTGAAGAAGCCTGCAAAAACTCCAGGATCACTAAAATTAAAGGTACTAAGCCATCTTTACTAAGTAAAGAATGAGCTTCATAGCTAAGTGGTTCAAGTGCAATGTTAAACTCCTTTACATGGCCACAGGTTACAGTCCTACACAAGCCTGGATTTGTTTCCATAAATTGCAATGATCTTTCACTTGACAAAAAATATTGCAAACAACGTTACAAAGGCAAGGATGCACACTCAAGTGATGAAAACGTTGGGCCCTAGGGATCCCCACGCCGCTAAGTCACCTCAGTCTCTTGCACCAACTTTCGCGTGGCCAGTTTGCAAAAAATTGTTTCGAAGCTCTTCTGTCAAACAGGAACGCTTTGTACGCAGGCTAACTTAGTTTAATTTCCAATTTTAAGCCTATTAGCTTTCAATCATCGATGAAATGATATATGAAATGGATCATATATGAACTGCAGATATGAAATCAAGTGAAGCCATTATTGATTTCATATCCACAGTTCATATATGATCCATTTCATATATCATTTCATCATTGATTCATTCCTCACAGGAACATTAGAACCCAGAAATGACCAGCTCCCAACGTCAGGCTTCATAGCTCAGTTGGTTAGAGCGTCGCACCGGTATTGCAAGGACACGGGTTCAAACCTCATTTAAGTCCTGAATCTTTCAGGCTTCTTTACACAATTGCAAAAAATTGCGTTCACAACTGCGAGGATCATAGCTTCACTTGATAGCTTTCAATTGATAACAAGCCAATAATTGTTAGTCATCTAAGACTGATAAATTCTTGGGTGACAAAAGTGCTAATCCCACACAATCTTTGTAAAATTTCAAATTTTCAAAGCATCATTGCTCACAGATGATCTGGTATATCAGGATCAAATTTTCAGGAAGAGTTCACTATGCAATGCACTTTCAACATTCAGTGCTTTATTCTTGGCTAACTGACCTTATCTTTACTGAGAACTTGTCAAAAGATACAGTGAAACCCCAACTTAACAAACAAAGAGCCTAGTTTCCGCTGAATCTTACCACGTGTTCTATGCCACTGTATTCACCCTCCGTGTTTTCTCTGATTGTGACCAAATCAACATCACTGTATGCTGTTGGATAGCCCTCTATAGACTTGCAAGGCCGTACATTGGCATATAGACTAAAAACTCTGCACAGAGAAAATAATCATATTTACTGATCATTTGAAACAAACTAATTATATTTACATCTATTAATGTCTCTGTTCCAAGTATGTTTGTGTGTTAACTACTAGACATTTACATTGACTCCAGTTGGTGTTAATGGGGGAGCACTGCCTTGTGTTAGGTTAGCCTGTGCGACTTCCGATGATTGTGTAACAAAGGAACCTCACTTATCCCCCCAGCACTATGAGCTGAATGCAAAACAGCACATTCTTGAACGGACAAGAGTACCGGTTAGCAGGCAACGCAGCCAACAAGCTTTGGAGAAGTTGCCGTGCAGACTTAACCAGCCGCACCAAACAGGAGTGTCCCGGGTTTATTGAAATGCATACAAGGCCCCAACCTCGACTCCAAAGGGAGGGAGGAAGGGGAAACCACAATATATCGAGTGCTAAATGCAGTGAACAACACAACATAAGTGACCTCTAAATAGTTTCCTTAATATGCTTTTATAGCCAGACAAATGTCTGCTGGCATGGCCAGTCAGAAGAGATGTACTACAAGTGAACTTAGTGTTACTGGTGGCAATTCTTAGCCATGAATTGAGCTCTGAAAAAAAGCGCCAATGCTGTGGATCGTGCTAGCTTGCTAGCGACAACAAAGCCACAAAGTTCAAAGCTAGAATACAATAAATCCTTCGTGTTTGCTGACCTTGCCAACGAGAGAGTACAATCACTACATTGAAAACAGAGCCACCATGAAAGGTTTTACAGATAATAGAGTCATGATCCATTAACTACATTTTACTTGTGTGACAGTAAAATTGCCATTATAACTGTGATTGAAACAAAAGTTGCACAAGAAACAAGAGACCCAGAGCTTAAGGCAGCAGAAAACATCATGACAGAATAATCAGAATAATCAGAATAATCAGCAAACACGATTTTAACCAACGCAAACGAAAACTTTGTATACCGGTAATTAATGAAAACTTCAGCTTCCTAAAGCAGTGGTTTCAATAAGCACAGCTGACAGCCACTGAAAAGCAGTGACTACTTCACTCAGAGAAGTCAGCTCCTTTTTTCCCCCTAAACTAAAGTAATAGACCCCTTTAGCTTGTATGTTTTGTTTTCCCATTTCTCAACATATTATGACGTAATGTTACTCTAGGGAACAGTTTCATTCAACTGTCGTCTTATGCACGTGCATATGAATGCACAACTTATGAAAAAATGAAAGGAAAATTCCCTTGGTCTGAAATGGGAAAACAAAACCTACAAGCTAAAGAGGTCCATTAACAATATATTGTTGGGGGACTACTTTGTATATTTTGAAGTGTGAAATGCTTTCTTCTTAAAAACTAAAAAAATTAATTAATTAAAAAAATTAACCTATTGACTCCAAGGAGTGAAAGTTACTCAGGGTTTTCAATAAGGGCCGCTTTCGTTGGCTATTACATTTGAAGTGTGACAAAAACAACATTTTCAGTCACGACAGATAAAATACATTAAATTTTCATGCAGCTAATAGAATGCAAAGGAGCCTTAAAGTGGGTATATCATCACTGCTAATTTAGCGTTTATGTACTCTCTTTCTCTCTCTAAAAGAAAAAGCCGAAATTTAATGGTATCAGTGTTCTGTTCAAATACCCTAATTTGTGCTCCAGAATGCAGGAAATGCATTCCAAGGGGCCAAATTTTCAAAATTTTCTGGAAAAGGATGCCCCTGCATCCCCTACAAGCTCATGCTTTCGGCCCTCGAAAAACGTGTTGTCCACTCTCCTGTTACCGGTAATAATATAATTATTTTCTGTGTCTAACACCTCTACATCCACTAAAAAACTATGTGGTGTTGCTAAAACGAGGATAAGGGTAAGGGAAAGGTTTATTAGTGTTAGCCTACAGTGTAACCTACATGTAGACCTAAAATCCTGTTTTGAGGACACACGATATGGTTTCCAGTTTTGATGGCTGAAACTCAGTTTGGGACACTCGACGAATTTGGCCGAATATAACGTTAGCTAGACAGTAAATAAGTTTACCTACATGTAGGTCTAGACCTGTCCCCTCTTAACCCAATGATTCCTAGGAGTGAGACTTCATAGATTTTATTGTCTAACCCCAGATGATTTTACTCCTTAATGAGAGTCAGGAGTCAATGGGCTCAAGAAAGATTTTTTCAAACCTAAGAGTAAAATTTAATTGGACTTTAACAAGTCAGGTTACCCTACTCAAACCAGCCTCAACTTCAAATTTTATTGAAACCTCTGCCAAAGAACTGCTTTTAAGACTCTCTATCTATCAAGCATGTTCGCCGGCTTGGAGGTTTCGTATGATATGAAACCTCCATTTTTCCGTCGTTGCGTTGATCCTTCATTAAATCATTTGTTATCGAGTCATCCATAGGGATTTGTTCTTACTTAGTGCTTCTTATTACAGCTACATTATTGTAGTTTATTAGGAGATACATGTAGATACAGGTACTTTGTCGTTAATTACAATTTGCAAGCGTTTTAACATGGGTTGAACCACTGAGCAGTTGAACGAACGCTGAATTCCGAAAAATCTCCCTAGAAGGCCTCAGAGACTTGAGCCGCTTTAAAGCAGTCTATTCACAGAAATCAGTTCAAGATCACTTAGAGACCTTATTGATTCATGGGGATACCACAAACTGTAAACCAACAGAGAGTTTGCTGAAGTCTTTTCGCAGTAAGTCGGGTGACATTTGTACAGCTTGTAATCTCTTATTTGGATAGTTAGCGTGACTCATCTTAATCTTACATGTATTTTCGAGACTTTTTTGGAATTCTAATTCTTGTTTCATGCAACATTTGGATGAGCTAGATGCTTTTGTTTCTTCAGCATCTAAAAGCATTCCTGAAAACATTCCTGAATTGAATAATGCCCAATTTGTTGTGTGACTCTTTGACGGCTACATTTTTAGTGAACAAATTTACCAGGAAGAGTATGATCCATGAATAATTTTATCAAAGTTTTTTTTAATTGTCAAAGACAAAATAAACCAGTATTTTTTCCAACAACAGAGATCAGTATTAAATGTACTTTATTGAAATTTGCTCTTTATTTAATATACAACCTGTATTTCTGGCAACGTGAGCCGCGTAGGTGACAAAATCATTCCGAAATACATGATATTTTATTAGTCCAAGAACAGCAGTGGTGCTTTATTCATTCCAAATACATCTTTTATTTGACTGGCCAGCTTTCTAGTATTCCTCTGTATCTTTTTGCTGCCTACATGTATTTCTTTCCCACTCGTTACTTCAACCCAAATGAAAACATAAACAAAGGTGCCCAAAGCATCTCGGTAGACAGACAGTCTTTAATTAAAGACAACTTAACATGGCTGTTTGTTTTGCTTCTGGAATTTGCTGAATTTTGATTTTAAAAGGCACTTCTTGAGCAAAAAGTCACTTACCATGGCAATACATTTAAATCAATCATACCTCCTGAGGGTCAAGTTCATAGACACATGCCCTTTGCCAATCTTGGTCTCCAGTGGTCCTGTCAAAATAAAAATAATAACATTTGTTATTTGTGATAGTAAAATACTAATAATTAAAAAAGGACACTGGGCAAAAACAGCCCTGCAAGTGACTTTTTGGGTGATTTTTTGATTTTGCTCTCAAGTGGCTTTGGCATGTTATGAACAATAAGCAAAACATAAGTGCTCTAATTAAATTGCTTTGACTGGTTTGCTCTTGGGTTTTAGGGGAAATAATGCCTGTATTTCTTGTAATTAGATCACTGCTGCGTCATCCAGTGCATCACAAAACAGATTTCTTTTATAACAGGAGAAATGATTGTTTACAACACCACTTCATGTGCATGAGGAAAGCACTCTTTGCCATGTTAGTTGTCATTTAATATTTAAGGACGGTGCCTACTATTGTTATTGCGCATACGTTCTGCTTATCCTTACAATAATCACATTACTTTTTCCACTGCCAATCACAACACAGACAAGAGCATCACTACATTTGTTTGAATTTCCAACCGTCACTAATATTGACTCTGAAGATGACTTCCGCTCAGGTTGTTGAAACGTATCAGCAGTCCTTCTCCAGACTCCTTTCACCCAGACGATCAAAATTAATTCCATCAAGGTACTGTATGTCACGTACTCCTGGGTTCAAACCATTTTCTATTTTAAAATTCAGTCTACAGCTGCAAAGTGCGAATTATAAGAGATCACACTTTTACAATCCAAACTATGAGAAAGGTTACTGGTTGTTTTTGTTCATTACCTTTGAGACCAATCTTGTTTTTATTCATTGAATTTTTTGCTGCAGCCGGTATTGTGGTTTGACCATCAGGCAGAAGAATAGGCGTCACTGTCACTTCTTCCCACTCGATGGGAACCTACAATATAGGTGTTCAAAAGTCACCATTACTAAAATGATGCATATGTAACAAGGTGAGTTTTGGGGATATTTTTATCATTGACCTAAATCCTCACATCACGGTTGAAACGTAATGGTGCCTAACATTTCGAATGAAATGTCATAGGAAAAAAACCTATTGTCTAATGTTTGGTGATCTGCATTGATTTGATTTGATTTCATTGATTTGAGCTAAGCGTTATGTACTTCAGACTTTTAAGTAGGTAGTTACCGTTATTGTTATTATTATTATTATTATTATTATTATTATTACTAAACTCAATTAAGTACAAACAAGCCACTAACAATGGTTAAGTAAACAAGATCCCTTTGATTCACAATGTTACAAGTTGTACTATTTCCTCAAACAGTTTTACAGTTTCGTACAGTGACATCTCTTCTACAACATTTATCTGTCTAATCAAACAACGAAAGACAGAATGACTGTAAAAGTTGTGATGTTTGTTTACAAGTCCTGCAAACTCACTTCCACAACTTGAAGACAGCTATCTCTCCATGGATTCTTATCTCAATGTGATCGAGATCAAACCGCGACCATCATAAACTTGCCAGAACATTGTTGTCAAAACAAACTTGTAAAGATTAAAAAGAAAATGCAAAGCTTAAACAAACCTCAGCTGCTGCAAATACATCTTTGACAGCATTAGAAATTTCTGGACCAATTCCATCCCCAGGGATTAGAGTTACCTTCTGGGTCTGGAAAATGAAACAATGAGGAACAAAAGTGATGATATCCAACTTTATAATTCAACCACTGATTTTCACACAACTTTACTAGCTAAATTACGTCACATGGAACAAATATCACGTAATAACCCCCTGTCTGCATTGATAGTTGTTCATTAAGCTAAGAAGTGCCAAGTTTTCTAGTTTTTTTTTTATCTAAGAGGCATCGCGAGAGTTTATTTCACAAGACGGTCATTTTTTGGGATCTCTCAGCTGTGAACCTGAAGGGGTCTGTTTAAAATCTATCTATGTGTTGTTAATGTATTTGTGACCCATAATTCTTTGCTTGTGGAGTTTGATCGGAGTTGGATCAAACATGTTTTAACCGTTTAGCCACTCACTTACACATCAGCATGTTTCGTCACCAAACAATGTTTGATACGTGTTGTTTAGTCACCAAACATTTTCGTTTGGCCAGGCCCTAAGGTTTGCCAATTTGAAGGTTTTGGGTTGTTTTAGTATAGGTAAAACAATGACCTGTTACGAGTGACCTGTGTTTTTTTAAGGACGGTGCCTACTATTGTTATTGCGCATACATTCTGCACATCTCGAGATAGTCGGATTTCCTATGGGTGTTGCTTATTAATACAGGGATATTTTTGCGTGGTTTAGAACTATGTGGAGAAAGCAGATCTTAGCAAGTGCTCTTGGTACACAAAAAGAAAATTGGGGGTAACCACGCATTTTTCAAAGACAATAAAGCTTCAATTTGGAAAAGAACACCATACATTGCTTTGTATTTTAAAGCTTTTTACAAATATTGTTGATTAATTATCTTCGAAAAGTGCGTGGTTACCCCCAATTTTCTTTTTGGATTTCAATAACACTTGTTAAGACTGTTAAGATCTGCTTTTCCCGGATATTCAGTAAACCGCGCAAAAATACCTGTGAATTAGTAGGCACCGTCCTTAAACCTACCGGCTGACTCTTCCTATGCATGTAGGTTAACTTAGTCCTCAGACCTGCCAATTTCCATATCAGATCAACGCCAAATGCATAAAGAAATTCAATTTCTCCTTAACGTGTAAATGAATTACCTGTGTACAATATCGTCTCCTCGATTCACCCGCAACCTAATAGAAATCAAACGATTTAACTAACTAAATTAAACCAATACAATATATATCGACAAGAAACACACATCGTAGCCTTTAAATGCCAAAATAACATAACTCTTACACAGATCTGTCTCTGCAAGTTATGGAAATCTGTTTTTCTGATTCCTTTTGAGACTTTAGTGAGAAAAACCGGCGACGAAAACCTCAAGTTTCTTAACTTGATAGCCGCCATATTTACCGAGCGCTTTTGAAAAAATACTGGTGCCGATAGTCCGATGAAATTCCGAACAAGTGACGGAAGATAACGAAAACAGGAACCACGCTTCATCTCATGGGACTTCTCGAAGGTTATTTTCATTACTCCTGTTCGTTAGAAGTAAAGACAGCTTATATTGCCCACCTTCGTTTTTGAGTAACAATCTAATTACGTGCCCCTATAACGCGTCCAGTGACGAACATTTTTGTTTCCGTGCAGTTGAAGTGAAACAAAGAGTAGTCACAGCTGTCATACTACGTTTTAGTAAAATCTCATTGGAATTTATGCGAACAAGCCAGGCGAATTCCCGATTTTGTGATGGACCCCATCCCTCGAAAAGGTAAAATTATACGCCTTTCCTCATTCAATATGGCACCCACCCTTCGATTTACGATATAGACCGCATTTGTTGAGAATTTACTGCAAGTACGCATCAGGTTGAAGTCCAAGCCCGGTGATACAACGAAACAGTCAAGCAGATGAAATAAGACAAATTTATTGTCTCTTAAATACAAGGTTGGTTAAAAAGTCGTATATTACAGTGTTCGTTACAAACTACACACTAGGGTTGGATACTTCAGTGACTGCAGATTTTATTGTTCCACATAGCAAGGTAAAGACTTACAATGTAGATTGTTGTAACATGCCGTTTCAGCCATGAAACAAAAAAGGTCTATTCACATTTCCTATGTCACATTTATCGCGCCAAAAATTAATTTACAAAAGTTAACCAGGTACTGGAAATAAAACTGTTAAAACTAGTTTACATCTGAACATCGACAGCAGAGAAACAACTTGTGAATGATCACGACCGGCCTTCCGAGAAAAAAAAAAAAACAAATAGCGAAAGAGTTCACGTGAAACGAACATTTTTGAATAGTAACATCACTAGCGCATGTATATAATATATAAAAGAGTTCAGTTTCTTGGTGAATTCTTCAAGTTCAATAAAATTTACTGTATACGCATAGACTTTTCAAGCACGTTCTCCCCTGATTCGGCGGGCAAGCTGAATATCCTTTGGCATAATGGTGACACGTTTAGCGTGGATAGCGCACAAGTTTGTGTCTTCAAAGAGACCAACCAAATAAGCTTCGGCAGCTTCTTGAAGGGCACCGATGGCTGCACTTTGAAAGCGAAGGTCAGTCTTGAAATCCTGAGCAATTTCACGAACAAGTCGCTGGAAAGGGAGCTTTCTGATCAACAATTCCGTTGATTTTTGGTACCGACGAATTTCTCTCAAAGCGACGGTTCCCGGCCTATAACGATGAGGCTTTTTCACACCACCAGTAGATGGAGCGCTCTTGCGAGCGGCTTTGGTCGCTAGTTGTTTCCTTGGAGCCTTTCCTCCGGTAGACTTCCTAGCCGTCTGCTTTGTACGAGCCATAATATTCTTCTCTCGTCCTAGCGTGGATCCCGGAAAAACCTTACTTACGCACCCGTTAAAAATACTCACTGGCGTCAAATTGTAAGTGCTTGAAAGTTTATATGCAGATTGTCTTCTCCTCATTGGTCACTTTTGCTGCTCATTGATTGGTCAATCTGCTCCACTGCTAGCTTTTGATTGGTTATCTTCGATCCGAGCGAAAGTCAAGCTCGCTTGTCTTGATGTATACCTTTTTTGCTCACACGCCACACTGGGTTATTGGATGATTTCTGTAAAATTTGTACTCAGAACACGACTCTCTTTGCTGAACATTGGCTCTGACACTTGGGCAAACAACATTTCAAAATGAAGGAAACCCTTGATGACTGTACAAGGTACAATGCAATTTGAGGCTCAGAAAACGCAGGATACTTTGCACTTCATTTTTGAGCTAAAATTCTCTCGAATAAACTTTTGTGTACAGTTATAGAAATATAAGAGCTTGTTTGCTTTCTCGGTGTGCTTGTTACCTGAAAAAGTACGTTAACTGCTTACTACTTTATACACCGCAACATACGATAATTCACTTCACGAAAAAAATATATTTCCTGCAATGATCTTTCAGTATTTTTGCGTTGGTGTGGTTTAGAGGTGTGTGCAATAGTTTTTTGATAATACCGATGACTTTTCTTAATTTCTTTTCCCATTCAATCACTTCTATCTACCAACCAAAGGCCTTCTTAAAGGTCATTCTTTTTAGCTGTCAGATGTATATCTCCTAACTTAGTTGTAAGTAGCATGTATTTCTGTGATAATTGCAAGATGTTTATAGGGAACAAACATTGCTTTTGTTATTCAAATTTGCCAACCACAGGAACAAAAGACCCTTTGTTTCGAGAACCAACGAGGCTCTGGTTGGCACATTATGCACCGATCAAATCGAAACATCAACATCCCCCCCCTTCCCAGGCAAACTGTGGGCATTTGACTATCTTCTGTGCCCAGGGAGTGGGGAATTTGACCTTTGCCTGCGTGAGGTGGGGAAAAATTGAACTGGAGGTGTCAAGCTTCAAATTTTTTTTTTCGGGCGCCAAAGTCGCTAACAGTTATAAAACACATGTTTGGACGAGGTGGCAGAGTTTAAAGGAAGAGATCTAGCATCTGTGAGCGAATGGCTTACAAAAAAGGTCTTCAAAAGGTCTTTATTTTATTTTATTAACTTTGCCAGTCAAGCTGGCAGAGCGCCATAACAGCTTGCGCCAATTACTGTGGCCCCTTTTTTTACCCTCCCAACCATGATACACAACAGAAGACAGACCACAACACCGGGAACTACGTGCCCTACTCTTAGCGACAAGTGTGTGGGTTCTTTTACATGCCACAGGATTATTAACATTGAAGGGTTGTGAGACGGGACCTCCGGCTTATCGTCCTTATCCGAGAAGACTTGAAAGTCTAACCATTTGCAGATGTAGTTACAAAGGCAGCACTTTCTCCTCAGTTATTTAAAGACCCTGAGTGTTGGAATTGAACTCACGACCTCCCGTGTGACAGTCCGGTGCTCAACCAACTGAGCCACCGGTGCGCGGTTATTAAAGACAGCAGGAGCCGACAATTGTTCTTTAGTAGGGTATGACAGACAAATTTGACAATAGGGTAGGGCATTTGAACACCATTTTGGCCCGAGGGGGTGGGAATTTGAAAGATCCAATCTTCAAAAGTTCAAATGCCTGGACTTTACCCGGGGGGTGGGGGGATGTTGAAGTTTCGAGTTAATCGGTGCATTAATGACAATAGGTGATGTCAAGGATATCTTCACTTTTTACTGTATTGTAGCATTCCAAGAGCTCCATACAAAAGGGGGAGCATGTTTTGAAAACTCAGGTTTTCCCAAGTGCACTTTCCTGAAACTTTTAAATGATTTCTGGTTTATCCTTTAGGGTCTTCAACGTTATCACTCATAAATTGTTTTTTTATTTAACCAAGAGTCTCACAGATTTCCTTTGTTATCTGAATTTCAAAAGAAACGGGGATATTTTTCCAGAAACTGCCAAATATTTCCAAAGCTTCAGGACTGGCATCTCACTTCTCCAAAAACCACTTAAAATTATATTTTATCCATCCCTTCACTGTACCACACATAAATTGTCAGATAAAACAAGACAATGCACAGAGATATCTCTAATACTTTAAGTCAGTTAACCGTATTGAGGAAAAGGGCAGGCACACTCCCCACACCCCCCCCCCCCCTCTCAAAAAGGAGGACTGTTGAGGCCTTATGTCAGAAAGCATTACCGTAAATTTAGGCTCTTAAACAGGAAATGGACAGAGTGATACATTCTATAATTCTGGTCCAATGCAAAAAAGGGAGGAATAATACTTGAGCTGAAGATAATTATCCAGTTGAGGAGCAACATAACCCATTCACTCCTCAGCCGCACCAGGACAACCCCAGTTGACAAATACGATTATTGTCTAGCATTAGAGTAAAATCTGTTAAGTCTCACTCCCAGGAAGCAATGGGTTAAGGGGGGGGGGGGGGGGGTGGGCTGGTGGCACTTAACCACAGAAAGACAATGGTTGCATTTGCTAAGAAAACGTAGTCAAAGAGCCCAACAAAAAAAGAAATCACAAAGTGACATCACTCCAATCATAAGGCGCATGCCATTTGGACAAAAAATGGAACTGATATTATTATTTTGTGGGTCAGAAGGGAAGTCATAATTTTTTGAGCGATTTCTTTTAAAATCTATGCTACAGATTTTGTGTTGGAATGTTCTCATACTGTTGCATTAAAACTTTGAAAAACATAGTTAATTCGCTGAGTTTTAGGCATTTTCTGTTTTGGTCACATGATTTACTAAATATAGTTGTGAGTCGAACCATACAAAAGAATGTTAAAAAGAACACACTTGGCAAAAAATGATTACTGTAAAGTTAAAGGAATTCTAGAAATGACTATTTGAAAGGGTCCACAGAAATGCTTTGGTAGTTAAGAGCCACCCCCTTTAAGCAGTTGTGAAGAAAGCCTGAAAAAACCCAGGCTTGAACAGGGCTCCAACTCATGACCATGCAATTGGGCTACACCAGCAGCCCATGACTTCGAGCGAACAACAGCCCTACATTCCTGTCACAGCATTTTCACAGGCTAATTTATTTTTAGATTGAATTTCCTGTGAATGAAACTGCCGCAGGAGCCTGATGCCCAATCAAACGAAACCAACTTGACATCATAGCGTCACCGAACTGGAACTGCGTTGTTTTTGCGGAAAAGGAAGTCTAAAAATAGATCAGTCTGTAAAAATAGGCTTAGAATGGGAGTTGCTCGCTCCTAGTCATGGGCTCTTGGCTACACTGCTCTACCAACTGAGCATTCAACCCAGCTGGGGCCCGTTTCTTGAAAGTCCCAAAAATTTTCGGGGCATTTTTAGGTGTCTAAATTTCTTTTGTGTCTCAAGAACGGAGAGGATTTAAGTCGTCAAACTTCACAGACATGTTTCTTTCAGTTAGCTTGAAAACAGGTTAAAAGTTTGGCTTTCCCAAATGAGCGGTTGGCAGTTTCACAAATGGCTTTTTGGGCTCGGAAAATTTTTCGGGACTTTCCAGAAACGAGCCCCTGGTCTCTTGTGGGGAGCCAACCTCATTCCCAGGGCCTCTATTCTCTGCCTCCTTTGTCGTAGGGTGGCCTTTAATCATCATTGTCACATCTTTATTTAGAAAGTAAGATTTTAGAGTAGCCTGTTGTGCCCCAGAGAGAGACCACAACACCGGGAACTCCATGCCCTGCTCTTTGCGAATACAGTGTCCGGGTACTTTTATGTCCCACAGGTTTACATGAACACCGCTGAAGGGTTGTGAGATGGGGTTTACGGTTTATCGCATCCGGGTAGACTAGAGAGTCCAACCATTTGCAGATGTCATCACAAAGGCAGCACATTCTGTTCAATTATTTAAAGATACTGAGTACTGGTCTGGCTGGAGTCCTCCCCAAAGTAGTCCGATGCTCTACCAACTGCGGTGTGGTCCTTTCCATTAGACTCACATGCAATGGGTATGGATATTGTAAATTTCGATAATTTGTTCATAAAACAATGGCGTTACTGTTGAGGGTGGTAAAGGGGGGTCTTCATCACGTTTCACGAAAAATAAAATGGCCGTTTCACTTCTCACAGACAATAAAATGTCCATATCACGTTTCACATTTTCTTACTCTCGTTAACAGCTACAGCCGTCTGCCATAAAGAAACTTGTCAGAACGGTAACATTGGGAAGAGTCTTGCGACCTTCTGAGACGATTTCCAATATGTTGATTGACCAGCAAAGCTATCAAGGCTAGCGAGGCCTCGTGACGAAGGCTCATGTTTCAGAGAATGTAGTTGTTGTACCTTGCTCTGCCGAGTTATTATTTACAGTCTATTGTTATAATTTATCGGGCTCCTACTCCCGCAAAATAAAAAACAAAAACGAAAACATGAAGCAAAATCACAATTTACGGTGAATTAGACATTTCACGGATAATTATTCTCAAAAATCACTGCTAATGGTAATATTGCTAAAATCACGTTTCACGAGAAAAAGGCCATTTCAAATTTCACAGAAAATAAAAGAGGCAATTCACGGTTCACGAAAATACCACATGGCTTGAAAATGTCTTGCTTGCGAGGACCATGAGTACTGGTTGCGTGACAACTGAGTGTGGTTGCGTGACATGGAGACACGTGTAAGTTGGACAGAAAGTAAGACAAATTCTTTTGGGCGATACTTCCATTTACTGTATAATGTACACTGGATAAATAACAGTTATCGTTTACATTGTGTTGTTCTTTTTGTCATTATCTAAAATAAATAAAAGGGTGAAGACCGAATTTACTTTTTCGACTGCAAACAACATGGTCAGCCGTCTCCGCCATAGGGTTCCGGCGAGCAGAGAAATGGCGGATGCTTTGAAGAGGAACTATTCTTTGGAAATTCTTCAGGAAATCCGTTAGCGACAAAACCTGACGGTGATCGCATGTAGCTAACCAATAGCGTGAGCTATGGATGTAATTAAACCCTGCGTGAAAGGATCTTCTCCGTTACAGTTTGCGTCATGATCGAGGTAAAAGCCCGTCTTCTTCGCGGGTCTGTCTTCTTCGCTGGAGAGTGCATCGAATGTGAAATTATTTTCACGAACACTGCAAGCGTCGAAAAAGAGACTTGCAATCCGACGTGTCATCACACTTTAGACAGTGAGTGCACTAACGAAAAACGCGAAACGGATAGGCTAGCGTGGGCAAGCGTCCAGATACATTGTCAATGCTCTGTTAACGAATCGAGGGTGCAGCTGCCTCCTCGAGTTGAACGAACATCCGATAAATTGCCTATGAAATCGAACGACGCTTCTTGTACAAGCTTTATTCCTTCAAGAGGTTAGAGAAAAGGCTCCTGTTTGGCATAATTTGTGAGCGGATTGTTTTGGTATGCTATCAAATTCGTCGAAATGTTGAATAATTGATTCCTATTATTTTATTTTGGTTTGTCTTAAATATCAATGAACAGGCGAAGAAGGCCGATGCTTGATGTCTACGAAACCGAAGATCTTGTTCTGCGATTTGGAACTTGCTCCCGGAGAATCGAAGAATTGTAAGTGCGGTATGGTGTTTAGTACCGTTTTTCCACAAATCTAGGTATTCCTCTTCTGATCTTGGATGAGATTTTAAAGGCAAAAGATCTAGACTTGATATATTTAAAACATCATTAGATATCGGTGTGTTCGATATCAGTCCGACAGCGTTATCTTTTTTTGACATCAAAAAGTTGGTGTGGTTGTATTGGATCATACAGAACTTAATTTCTGAGAAGACTAGAGAAAATTGCTAATTGCCCAACAAGTTTAAAAAATATAAATAGCTGTTAATAATGATGATAATGATAATTATTAAAAATAATAACAATAATAATGGTAATTACACAGAGAGAGTGGAGAACTATCGTCAAATTGGTATTAGTCTTGGACAGGGTGGAATGAAAAGGGTGTTTTCCAAGGAAGCACATTGTGATCACTCCCATTTGAGTTGATGTGTTAGGAAATTTATCTGGCCTTAAGGCTGTGGTGTTTTTTATGGCGAATCGGATCGTTGCTTTGTGATCCAGGAGCAATTTGTGGGACGAGATCACCACAAATCACCAGCCTTTCTTCTCTTTATGAGGGGAAATGACAACTAACGACATCGTAAAAATGCAAAAGCCACAAACCCATCTAAAACGATGCACAGAAAATACGAGGAGAACTGTATGTAGAGGTAAATGAAGTTTATTTCTACATTTACAGCTTATTTTAGCATTTATAAGTGCAAAGTAAATTTTCCCATACAAAGGCTATAAATCGTATACCGAGCTTGGGCTGCCTGTGATGCACCAGGTATTGTGGTGGTACCATTGGTTATAACTGCTCTCAGAACAGTCTTTTAGGATATTGTGAAATGGCAGGAGTACCTTGGTATACTGAATCAATAATATTATTATTGCTCTTATGCATGGTGGCATTATATATACCAAGGCTGTTGCCTAACAGGAGCCCGGTAGCCTGGGGCTCCCAAAGAATAGCTCTGGGCGCCTGCAGGAGCTGAGGCATGATGGATTATATCCAAGTCAAATCATTCAAGAGCTTGAGAAAATCTAAAAGAAACAAAATGACACTTCCATTCATCACGGCTCTGGTTTGAGCTCCTGTGTAGAAAATTTACCTAATTTGGTCTCTTAGGCACAGCCTATTGAGATTAGCCTGAATCCCCAGAAGAGTCTAGTACGTAATGCTAAGGCACCTTTATTAAAACCCTCTATGGACTTCCCAGTATAATAATACTGTGTTTTGAAGTGAATTAATCGTAATGATGATGATGATGATGGGGTGATCATCATCACTGTCATCAATCGCCTGCGAGCAGGTTCTTTTGTTAGTGTTGAGTAGTGAACCCACAAGAGGATTGGGGCTTTGCCCGCTCGCATCACACTTACGAAAGAGCCTGCTCGCAGGCTGTCATCACCCTCATGACATTTTTTAATATTTACCGGTACTTACATGTAACACTGAGCTTGGTTTTTCTTTAGATTTTTATAGCGACACTGTACCAGTAGATGGAGCCCCATCATACAAAGGACATGCAGTTAAATATTCTTACAAAATTACAGTTGGAACAAGTAGAGTGCAAGGAGATTCAAAGCTTTTGAGATTACCAATCAGGATACTGGTAGTACAAGGTAAGCATACAAGATCAGTGGAGTCTTAGAGCTCTTACAGTGGTTTGAACACAGAATCCTAATTGTCTAAAGCCGGTGACATACAGTTCAACATTTGTTGATCAACAATTTGAATTTACCATTCACATTTCTACCTCCAGGACAGCTGGTCCTGTTTTCTAAGTCCAACTTGTTTTAGGACTTGATAAACACGTCTAATGATGTGAACTGAGAGTCATTGTCCCTAAGATCAGTTGGGCAGTTCATATACTTGTAACCTCCATGATTGGTACTCATTTTCATTACTGGTCACACTCTGCCAGCTGTACTTGTAACAGGGCCTTCATTCCCAGAAAAAATAATTATTATCAATGGTTTTTTGTGCTCCTTGTAGACAGGATTCTGCACCAAGGTGTAAGCATGTCATGTTTGCAAGCTAAGGAATTATGATTTGCTGTCCACGGAATTCCTCTAGAGCCACATGATCATTCCTTCCACTGTGCCTACGTTTACAGTAGCATGATCTCTGCGTGCAATCTTCTAAAAAAAGCAAATCAGTTTGCCTTTTGTAGGAGGATTGCAAGTCTCACAATGAATTTCAAGCTCAGCCTTAGGGACGTAGTACAGTGCCGGGGCTGTGGTCACAAGTTACTGAACTACAG
>NC_090884.1:12059948-12084948 GCF_036669925.1 Montipora capricornis | reverse complement strand
GGGAACGTCAGTGGCGACGGCACGCGCAGAAAAAACACCAATGAGAATTCAGAATAGAATAGAATCCACTCTTTTCTTCTCTATTCTAAATTCTCATTGGTAGTTTTGCTGCCTGCGACGTCGCCACTGACGTTCCCGTTCTGTTGCTAAATCAGCCTAGTATTTCAGGGGCACCCAACGACAATTTTCGCAAAATATCTGTTCGGAAGACGGTTTGAGATCTAGAATTTTCGGAACATTTGTTGTAAAATTCTTGCTTGCCTGCCTGTCCTAGGATTTTCGAAGTTCTAAAAAATGGTATAATTGCCCATTTTTAACGGACTTTTACCCTAAAAAGGTCACCTAGAATTTTCGGAAGCCTTTTTCCTGGCTGAAATTTCGAAAAGGTAAGTTTTGATCCGTATAATTTTCGGATCACTAGACTTTCAGCTAGGAAATCCAAACAGATGAAAAAATTTTAGGGGATAAAATATGTCTATATCTACCGTTTAAATACTAAAATACGTTTAACGATGCTATGTCTAAGTGGTTTTGAATAATATTCTCGTTGGGTGCCCCTGGTATTTCGGTCTGTCCCACAACCGCAGCTGCCACAATCTACCAGAAGCCGAACAACAATGCTAATTAAATGAGGCTCTAATCTGAGTTTCTGTTCTTGTACTAGCTGGCGACTGCATTTTTGCATTTGGCGACCATTTTTTCTTTGATAGTCGCCAAAAGGCGACTTGGAATTTTTTTTAGTTTCGAGCCCTGTCATCACTTTTCAAAATGCATTCCCCATAATAATGCTTGCTGACTCTGATTTGAGCCTGCTGTGTCCCATACTTTCCTTTACAGTAATCCTCACGTTGTTAAGTGAGCCTGCACAACATGAAGTATCATGTGAGGATTTGGTCGCTAAGTAACGGCCGCACATGACACAGATGTGTCAAAACCAGTTGCATGCCATTTTAATCTTCCTAATCACTCCCACCACAACATGACAATTTGCGGCCTATCCTTACACCACAGGAACACATGGTAGAGGTCTCATCCAGTACTGGTCAGCCCAGCGAAGGCAAAAATAAATTAATAAGAGACCTCTGTTAGCAGGGAACAGTCTTTCACTTTCTGTTTTTCTCATTTGATTTCACTTGAATCTTCCACAGGATAATGGCATTTTTAAGCATGACATTGTCTTCCTCTAGATTAATTTACATTTCGTGCTTTTTTGTAAGAGGAATGCAGTAATTAAGCTATTTAAAGGGTTAAAAATGTCTTGGAAAGTCAGGATAAAGATATCAAAGTTAATCCGGCTTTTTATCGGAACAAGTCATCCATAGTCACATAAGTGGACAAAAGTTGATGGCAATTAACCTTGGTTTTTTTTTTTCCAAGAAGCAGTTTGCCCTTTCCTCTGATATTTTTACAAACTGGAACTTTAAGTCTTCCACAGTGAATTGTACAGCAACACAAGTCGTTTTATTTTTCTTGTTAAAAAAGAATCAATAATTATTTTAATATATATACAAGTATGTATGTACCAGATATTATCACCAGGAGTTTGAATGTGTGTACATAGAGTACAGTCTGTTGCATACGGTAGATTGCCACATTATGAGACAACACGATCCTGTTTGTCACAAATGCATTCTGAAATAAATATTGGGGGTTTTATAACATACTGGATGTCTGGTCTTTTAATTTTTAAAGGGATTTTTGAGTACATGTAACACATTGACTGCTAAACTGCCTTCATAGGAGAGTAAAATTGTCTGGCGTTAGACAGAGTAAAATCAGAGACTCACTCTCCGGAGTCAAGGCATTAATACTATCTAGAACCAATGGAGGCATCTTTATTTATCAGGGACCTTATGCAAGGACGAAGACATTGCCAATGAGAACATTGTCTAAAAGATTATTTCCTGTTATTGTTACAGTAATAACTTTGTTATAACCCCATGTCGTTCGCAATGGAAAGAATTTATCAACATTGCAGGTACTGGAATAAAATTGGCATGAATTGTGTAGTTGTTTGGGGAGAAAGTTAAAAATGTTTCGTCATGTTCTCATGTCCTCTACACAATGTGAAATTTGGTCAATTCACGTTGTTGTCAGGACGACGACAGCAAAGAAATATACCAAAATGAAAAACGCACATGCAGGGCGTGCAGAGTTTTTGATTTTGCTCATTAGAGCTATTGTTTCATTAGAGAGAAGAAAGTGGTTCATTTGAACTTCTTTGCAATCTCTGTATTTTATTTTTTCTGTAAGAGACCAGCCTTAATCATGGACACCATTATTTTCTACTTCCTGGGGGTATCCACTTACAAGAGTTTCAACCGTACCCTGGACAGCATACCACTTCAAACAAACTTTTTGTATTTTGGTACTTCTTTCATGAAATGGTAGGCAAATCTAGAGTAATAATATGTGGTGTACCATTTCCCCAACAAACTGTGAGACAAAGATTGAGAGCAACAGGATCAGATCCAAGGGTGAAAAGAATTCTTGCCTCTTCTCATTCTCTGGCCTTAATTCTCTGCATGTGAGTTGCAGCATTTCTTTGTCGTAGGTAGATCTGGCAACAAAAATAGCTTAACTTCCAATACGCAGGACTTTGGAGGGGCAGGGAGGCTAAAGAAATTTTAAATTGATTACCGGTAAGTGATCTTTTTCTTTTAATTCCTTCAAAATTGAACAACTAAACAGCATAAACTGGTAAATCATTAACAAAACCTGGTACAACTAAAAGTAAAAGCAAGCGAACAGGGACACTGGCTGACCAACCTAGACTGATCAAAGTCAAATTGAGGGAAGGGGCCTGTGACACTAAACAAGGAGGTGGAAAGAGAAATCCATTAGGTTGTGATAAATATGGAAGAAAACAATCTTTTATATAAAAGGCTCCATGCCATGGACTGGACTGAACACAATAAAGAAAACAGTATTTTTTTAATGCAAGTTACCCATCAGTTCAAAATTCAATTTTATTTCTTTGGATTTCAAAAGTTATGATGTAAAAAACACTGTCTGTCATGTTCAAACCAATATTCACATTGATACAGAAAGTGATGTTTTTTATTTTCCATTTGTGATCTTCAAGTCACTGTGAATCTTGTTCCAAAATTGACTCCACTCACATCTAACAACCAAGATGAGTTCTCTTCCATAAAAGTTTGTTCATTTTTATTCCCTTGGATAAGTCCAAAGTTAAATAATTCCACGATAAAGAATTCTGTTCAACCAGTTGGTCAGCTCCAAGTATTATAGTGGACCACCATTCTGAATTACAAGAAATCAAAGACATTAATTAATCAAAGGTGACATTGAAGTTAAAGACCATGAAACTTTTTAAAATTTTTTAAAATTGCTGGTCCTTTTGTACACTTTTCCACAAGTTTCTCTGTAACAATACTTGACACTTTCACCCCTAAACCGGCCTAAACCAGCCATACTTAGTATTTGAGTCTGTCTAACACCAGACAATTTTACTTGTCAATGGGGAAACCCCAGGAGTCAATGGGTTAATAAAATAATAATTATTTTGTAAATTAGATCAGTAAAGGTGACAGTTGATGTCTTTCGCTGATTTTCAGTGAATAAAGGTTTATCCAATCAAATAATCTCTTTCTGTATATGAATAAAAGCAATAATAATTATGATGATTGAAAGATGCACAACCACCAGAAACTGACTTCAATTGACAGAAAAAAATTGACTTCAGTTTGGCCAGTAAATGGTGCAAACACACAGATGTACCCAGTAACAAAAATCAGAAAAAAATGGGGAATACTATCCTCAAATGTTTATACATGTACCCCACTCCTTAGTATGAAAAGGAACTCTAATGAAGCCCAGCACATTGAATGGAAACTGAGGAAATAAAGCGCACTCCACTTTAACACATGTAGCTTTTTACCCTGGCCCATGGAAATGTATGAAAATTAATCCTTTATTTCTATTTTTTTACAGAAAGTTGTGAACTGTGGTCCCTAAAACATGTTAGAAGTTCAAGTTTTCAGATTGAGCAGACCTTATTTTCACAAATCGCTTTCCAGGCCAAAAAGTCTTGGGGGCTTGCAACAAAAAGGCCCTATAACTCCGTTAAATTCTCTTTGTCCCCAGATGCCTCCATTCCTTTGGTCTGAGTACTGAGAATAATGACCTCTGGCCTGGTGTGGCCTGAGTTTCATTCTAGTTATGGTCCCTTTCTAGGGGTGGCGAATGGTACCTCCAAAATCTTCGCACTCACAAACTCTTCAAACTATCTCGAAATCTCGATAGCCGTTAATTGCGAAGAGTCTTGATGTCACATTGCATTTATTTCGGTGTGAAGTCTTGCATGTTTTGGTCTCGGTCTTGGTCTCGGATTTGCAAACAAAGGTCTCGGCATCTCGGTGAGTGTCGGATTTGACCATTCGTCACCCTTCTTTCTGAACGCCTTGGCAATACTATCATGATTTCAAACTTCTTAATTGCACAGAAGAGCCACGACTAACAGTCTTCGTAGTTCAGAATCCACCAGTGGTCATTTTTCTTTTAAAAAAAAGGTAAAGTCTGCCACCAGGACCAACAGGCCGGAGTTATCTCCAGTTTTTGTAGACGGAAGCGACTAGGAGTATTTCTACTCTCCCCTGGATGGGATGCTAGTCAATCGCAGGGTTACCCCAGCATTTCGCCGGTACCCATTTATACACCTGGGTGGAGAGAGGCCCCGTGAGAGTAAAGTGTCTTGCCCAAGAACACAACACAATGTCCCCAGCCAGGACCCAAACCCGGACCACTCGACCCGGAGTCGAGTGCACTAACGATGAGAACACTGCGCCTCCCACCCTTTTTCTTGGTGCTGAGAAACAGAAACACGCCTGTGGGTGATAATGCCCTTGCATTTGAATGCGGGGCATGCTTAACCCATTCACCCCTCAGGCAACCTAGGATGACTCCAGTTGATGAGTAGAATCGTCTCGCGTTAGACAAATTAAAATCTGTTAAGGACGGTTCCTACTATTGTTATTGCGCACATGTTCTGCGCATCTCGAGATACTCACGTTTCCTATCGGTGATGCTCACTAATACAGGGATATTTTTGCGCAGTTTAAAACTATCTGTAGAAAGTAGATCTTAGTAAGTACTCTTGGTATCCAAAAAGAAAATTGGAGGTAACCATGCATTTTTGAGAGATAAGTAAGCTTCAATTTGAGCAAGAATGCCATACATTGCTTTGTATTTTAAAGCTTTTTACAAACATTATTCATCAATATTATCTCTCCTACATCCAAATTTTTCTGGAATGATTGAAGGAGACTCCAATGGTAGGGAATCTTTCACTGGGTACAATGATTTTGTGCTCTCACAAGAAGCATTCAAATTGATTAGTATTGATTTCTTGTGATCTCATTTAACAATAATTTTATTTGCGGAAGGCGAAGTGAATATTGGTGAATATTTACCGAGATGTAGTCGAGTTAAATATTCTGCAATATTTACTGAGCCAGAGGCGAATAATTGTTTTAGTGTAATTTTCAGCAGTGAATATCAAGAAAGTGCAAAACAACAGGCTAAACACGATAAAAAGGCACGAAAAGTGCTTGATTAGCTTAGCAGCCGTGCCTCCAAAATGTTATATTCACCGGGTAGCGCAGTGAATATCACACTAAATTCTTATATTCACTGCTGAAAATTATACTAATTGAGGATATTCACAGATAATTTGTGACCGTAATAAAATTATAATTATAACTATTATCACTGCTGTGGCTACTGTTGTTTAGGCCAAGTCTTATTCTGGGACAAAATAAAGGTATTGCAACAGGAGTGCAATTTGTCCATTCATTTGTTTGGATTTATTTCCTTGGTTGTGTCAAAAAGTGGGATAAGGATTGCACAGACAAGGAATTTGAGGATATGAGGACTCTAGGATGTTATGGGGATATGGGAACAAGGGGGCACAAGGAGTGAAGATTTCAGGGACCCAATTAAGACATGGAGATTTAATATTAAGCATTATTTCTTCCAGAAGAGGAGTGATGGTATATCATAATGTAAAAGGGAAGTTATCTTCCTTTTTGTCATACTTTGAATCAAAATTTCTTCAGCTTTTTATCCTTTGTTTCAAAGAAAATAATCAAGGGATTGTACATTGCAAAGGATTATATTTATAAAATTACCAGGTGATGGAAAAATGCTATTTGTGTGTGCAATAAATTAGTCACGTAAAAATAGGGGAATGAGAGACATCCATTATCTGTGGGGATAGAGTCAATACTTGCTTTGGTGATGGGCCAGGGAGACCACAGACAGTCAAGTTTTGGCTTTGTTGTCTACAGCATTCCCTACAGTGAGCATCGAAAACTTCACAAACGAAAACAGTAAGAGATTTCCATGCCCCCTGCACAGTCTGCAGTTTGTTTGACGTTTGTTATTTATTGGTTTGAGCAGGTTGAAGTTTTGGCAGCTATTCAGCTGGTGTCCAGACCTGCCATACCCACACACCCATACACTCACAGAGGACAGCCACAACACCGGAAACGTCATCCCCTTCATCCCTGCGTTTTTCAGAGTCCCAATACAAATATTCAGTCCACAAACCTCAATATATTCTATCTCTTCATCCGTAAGGGGACGTCTTCTGTACCTCGCAGGTAAATTGTCATAAATATGAACACCCCCTGCATTTGACACCGTGCTAGGGAACGCAGCTACTGTTGTCCGAGCCACGGTTTCTGTGGGTAATGCTTTTTTGCTGATCGCAGATAAAGTGGAGGAAACTTCAGGTGTTTTGACGCTTGATCCAGGGCCAGCTAATAATATATTGAACAAATAGATTGAGTGAGTCAAAACCGCCTCATGTCTCTTGAGTGGAAAAAAAATCGATCGTTTTGACACTTACGTTCTATCCTTTGACCTATTCTATTTGGAAATCGTATACTTGGCACATGTTTTTTCACTGTTTGAAGGATCCTGCCGGCACTCGAGGACGCCATTTTGAATATTGATCATATTTGGTTGACGAAAGAAACTCAAAGACATATGGGTAAAGTCGTGAATTCGAGTATGGCCGATCGTAACCCGAGCAGGGTACGAGACATGAACGGAAAGAGAGGAAGAGATTCAAAATGGCGGATAATTCTGGTGCTGCAGGGGACACTTGGATCCCTGCTTCAAGACGTCCCGATGGTACATGGCGAAAAGCTCGTAGGGTAAAAGATGGATATGTGCCCCAAGATGAAGTGGCAAAATACGAAAGTAAAGGGAAGCAATGGGTTAATAGCATTCCGAAATTACCGCCTGGATTACACTTGGAAGAACCTCCAATGACGAAAAGTCAGAAAAAGAAAAAAAGACAGAAGAAAGATTCCAGTGGCAATCAAGAAAGCGAAGTGCAGGACCTAACGGAGAAAATGCAAGGTGTTCAAGTGTCTAACGCAGTGCCCACCACTGCTGCGGGAACCACGTATTCGAGCGACCCGGACGAGTTAAAAAAGAAACGTGTAAGGAACCTGCGGAAAAAACTACGACAGATCAAAGAACTGCAAGCCAGGATTGACTCTGGGGAATTAGTGAATCCAGAAGCTACACAGTTAGAGAAGTTATCCAGACGAGGAGAAATTGAAAAAGAAATTGAAGGATTAGAGGCTGAAGTTTAACGAAATTTGGAAATGAAAATTTGAAACAGAGCTTGTTCGTGGGTAAATGGCAGGTTAGCCGATCAAGGTTGCGAAATAACTTGAAAACCTTGCATGGCATGGCCGGCATGGTTTAAGCACCAATCTCTAATAGATAAACAATAATTTTAGTCATGGCAATCATATCAAAAGCCCTGGTAAACAGTTTCAGAAACTAAGCACTCATTTTCATGCTTGGGTGCTATGGTTTGAAGAGGTTGTCAGGGCTTCTCAGTTGACACCACAACACAAAAACAAAATTCAGGCCGAAGTCAGGCTAGTTGCCTGCCTTTTAGTGGAGTGTCATGCCATGAAGAATTGAACAAGTTCAAAGTAAATGGTTGGTTTGTTTTTTTTATTTACTTGTTTGAGCAGGTTGAAGTTTTGGCAACAGGAGGGTGCAAAAATCAAACCAGATCAACTTGGATTGCTTACGTCAGATTGACGTAAAAAAAATGATGAGGTCCCAAAAAAAAAAACCCTAACTCTAATCTTTAAGCTAACCTTTAGCTTGGTGAAATCGATGCAAACTTTGAATAGTTTTGGCTTACAAAATTAGGGTTTTGCTAAAAGCAGACCTGCGGCCCGCCACGGCCCAGTGGCCCAGTAGCCCAGTCCTGATTTTCCACAGTTTTTTTGTCCAGCGGTAAATCCATGCGCATGCACAGATCTGCATCGGGTTTGGGCATGCAAAATGGACGACGGTAAGTTTGAATTCGTTTACCATTAAATTTTTAATCATTTGAATCCTTCTTTCTATTTGTTGTTGTAAACAGACGAAAACAACAGAGAATGAGAACGTTTTTCACTTAGCAACATGCAACGAAAGAACGGATTGAAAAGGATTGAAATGATTATTAAAATGGTAAACGAATTCAAACTCACCGTCTTTCATTTGCGCGCCCAAACCGGATGCAACAAAACTATGTGGACCTCCGGGCTGAGTTGATCCAGTCAGACTTCTGTTACCTGCCCTTTGGCAACTATTACTACTATACCCATCCACCCTTACTCTCACAAAGGACAGCCACAGCACCGGGAATTCCATCCCCTACTCTTCTCGAATTCCATCCCCTACTCTTCTCGAATAGTGTGTGGCCTCTTTAATTAATAATGTCCCTTAGGGAACTCATGAACATAGAAGGTATTTTTGAGATGGGCCCAAGGTTTGTAGTCCATATCAGAGAGGACTTGAAAGGCTAACCATTTGCAGACAAAATTACAAAGGCAGCACTTTTTTATCAGTTGTTTTAAGATCCTGAGTATTCATCCAGCTGGTGTTCAAACTCAAGGCTCAACCAACTGAGCCATCGCTGTGTGGTTACGGTAGATGCAGAGTAACTGCAAAATACCTTGCCACTACTGTGTTCTAAGTTGTAGCAGTGTTCTTTGAAGAACTGGGCATACCGTACATGAATAACAAGACACTCCATTCACATGCTAATAAGTGACTGGGTATTCTGTAGTTTAGCTGTAGTTGCCATCATAGTTGGTGACAGTGGTGGTGAGAACTTTAACCAATACCGAGGTCATGAACTCTGGTCTATGGTCATTTTGATAAAAAGTTGTAGACTTTTCTATAAGTGGAGTCATTTCCAAGCAACCATCAAACTGGATCATACACTGTACACTCTTAAGTCATTTTCCATTCAGGTGCTCTCTGAAGTCACAGTTTTGTGAATTTCACTACACAAGTCACAGTGCCAGTCAATTGGTTTGCATGACTTGACAGTGGTGTGATACTCCTCCCCCCTAGAAATGCTTATTTGCCGTTGAATTCTGAGGTTCAAGAATTCTGATATTTGGGCCACTGAGTTACCTGTAACTTAATTGACGATGTTGCTACTTTCAATAAGCTATGTGGTCTTTTTTCCTGAGAATGATGTGGATCGATATCAACAACTGATTCAAGAGGATTGAAATGCACAAACTGTGGTGGAATTTACACAGTCACCACATGGTAACCTACATCAAGTGAGAATGATTGTGTGACTTCTGTTTCAGTCGATAGGACTGACCAAAGCTCAAAATGTCAGCTCACGTATCTTTCTTAGGAGCCATTCATTATTTATGCCAGGGGTGGGCTTGCAAGAATGAGGGAGGAGGGGGGTGGTCATCAGGTAATCTGCATACAAAGAGGGGACTATGTGATTTTTATTTTTGTTCTATTTTCAAATGCATTCAGTGCCCTTGAAATAATATTACATCCAGAACAACTTTGGCAAGGTAACTGCACAACTGGTATCATGTCTTCCTCATTGCTTTAACTCTCTGTGTTTGTTTGTTTTCGGGTTGGGGTGGGGGGGCTATTAAAGTGGTTTAGAGGGGTCATGACTTTTTTCATCCTCCCAGTAAGGGGTCAAAACGTTTGTTTTGCTTTCTGATGGATCTTACCAGTCCACCCCCTGGCATAAATAAAATAATTTAATTATGAATGATCCCTAACAGTGGTAAAACCAAATTATTTAGAATAATCATTCCCCCTGGCCACAGTCCATTTTTAGGAAGGCTAACAAACATGGTTTCATTTAGAAAATGTGCTTAATGGTTTGAAATTAACCACATATTTCAAGGGTGCTCACTTTGTTGCAGTACACCTACTATCCAAGTTTCTTGCCCTAAGATGTATGGCCCAACCAACTCTGTTACTTTGAGGTATATATGGGTATTGAGAAAGGAGGATTTGTATTGTATGGGAGAGATGACACTGGCTTTTTGCAGCATACATTCAGTTTGGAGCAAGAAATATTTGATTGGATGTTATCTTTATTAAAACCTATACAATTGGTGAAAATAATATTTTTTAATTACTGGTACAAACAAAAATTAATGAAAGGTGAAATTGACTTGAGTATGTATCAATAAAAATTCAAAATAATATCCTGGATCTGAATCTTCAAAAGATCCTATTAAAGTTGCCATGCATTTCATTTACAAGGAATCCCTACAGTATTAACATAATATATTAATTTTTTTAATCTTCCATTCACAATGATCAGTAATACCATTCTTCCCATGAATGTAAGTTCAACACTTCTATTGTGCAGAGAAACTTAATATCAAAATGATTTTACAAAAATTTACATCATCCTTGACATTGTGCCATTGCTCTTATAGTATTCAAGACTAAAGGACAAGAGACACTGGTGTTTTTTGTTCAACAATAATACGTACTGTATTTCATGAAATTGTTTTAATTTTGAAAAGTTACAGGTTCTACATAACCAAAGAGAGAAGCACTTTTACCTTCCAACACAATCATCTGAAAAATTTTTTTTTTTTTTGGAACACCAACCCATGTCTCCCTGATTACTAGTCGGGCATGCTAAGCCACTACACCATCAAGGCTACCATACTGGCAACACAGCAGATTAATGAGATGACAAAGCGGAGTGGGGATCCCTTTCATTTGCCTCAAAATTTCTGACTTTCATTTGTTCTAAGACCCGTCTGGGATTATGAGGCAAGGATACAGTCTCAAGCGAGGTTGGGCCCTAGGTATACATTACAGACTCTCCTCCTTATTAATCATCACAAAAAATTATTTATGTTCTTTGTGAACTTAAAATTGCCCAATAATACTGTAATTCGTATGCATACATTGTATGCTTTAAATTATTTAAGTAAACTTCAAATGGCAACCAAGAGCGATATTTGGCCCAAATTCCCTTCATGCAGAAAACTTGATTTCTATCCCTCTTGCACCAATTACACCTGCATAAAATGTAAATTTCAATTAATATTTTTGTCATCTATCTATTTATTAGTTTTTTCTGTATCATTTTTCAGCAATAATAACTATTAATTTTATATGGATGGAGGTCCCAAATTCTCCAAGTAAAATTTATAATAATATTAAACGAAACTTCAAAGTACAATAATGTTTGACACTTGCACAGCAAGAAGACAAACTTAAGATAACAAACGGAAAAGTAACCAAAAAGCCAAAAGTCCCTTGTCTTTGTTATCTTTTAACTATTAATAGCTATAAATCATTAATTTTCACTTATTTTCTTTTACTCCTTTAATTGACTTGTCCCTGTCGGTAGATTTTGAAGAGAGAGTGGTGGAGGCAAGGCATCATGTGATAGCTGATGAACTGTTTTGTCAGCACTTTCATACATTAAACCTCCCCTGGCTTCCATTTGCCTGCAAAACAAATCAAGAATTATTCTTGACTTTTTGTCAACAGAACAACCTGCAAGGAGATTGTATTCAAATTTTGCAGGTGTAAACACTGCTTAGCCTCAGTCCCACACCTGGGGTTTGAGAGACTAAGCATCTTCTGAAAGATTAGGGCAGTCCCATTGATGGCAGAAGCCTGCTATTCCTCTCAACACATCCAGAATCCCAAGATCCTTGAAAAAAACCCTCCACCCAACCAGACACCACAGTCAAACAACCAACCACCAATGGTACAATCTTGGTTGACAGATGATGCATCATCAATCTCATCCTCTTCAGCCAACACACACAAGGCACTGAGAAACTGACAAATGTCCACTCCTGAATCACTCAACCCAGCAAAAAACAGTCTGGACAATTACGTTCCATCTTATGTGTTGTCTTGACATTCCTATCTCCACATTCCCATCCTCTGACATTCTCACCTCATCCAGAACGTCCTTATACCACACATCAGCACACTTCACACCATACAGAATTTCCAGTAAGGCTTCCAGTATTCCCTTGACTTCATGTGATCATGCCTTTGCTGATACATGTACTCCCTCATGCAAGTACAACCACTCGCCACATGCCCAACCAATTCCACCACTGCCACACACTCTATCCTTTGGATCTACATCCTCCTCAATTTTGAGCGGCCAAAAAAAACGGCCATCCAAATACCCAGCTGTAAGCCACTGCCATGACCTCTCACTCGCCACTTCACCAACATCCCTCATAAACTTCCCACATATTAACCTCTTTTCCTAAAACGTCTCCTTGCCTGCCTTCTGCACATGCTTCTTGTGCTCACTCTTTAACTTTTCCCACCTCCAAGATCTCTTCAACATCCACTCGTCACTCACCTCGACATATCCAAACAGACCAAGTTCCTCCTCCTTCACACAATCATGCACACTGATCAATCCCCTCCCATCATCCTTCCACTTCACGTACAAACTCACCACACTCCCCTTCTTGTGGAAAGCCCCAACCTCAGATACTCCAGCTTGACTTTGCCCCTTATCTCCTTCGGCATAATCTGCACCATCCAACACATCCCAGTACTTTAACGCATTCTTGTCAATCTCACCCATCATCTGACCATCTGGCAACACAATTCCTTAACAACAAACCTTCTACTCCTGCTTCAATACCAACACAGCACACTTGTCCAGTCCAAACTCCATCACCATGCCCCCTGAAAAAGACCTGCACAACATTCAGATTGGTCAAACTCTCCAGCCCCTCTTACAAGCTTCCATACAGCTTCAAATTGTCCACAAGCAACAAATGGCTGATTAACCTTTGATCCTTCCCAAACCTCAGTATCCAATGTTTTCGCTTTTCAGCAACATAGTGAGACTGATCATTGAGACCAAACAACAGCGGAGACAAGGAGTTCCCCAGGAATAGTCCAGGTTTGATCCCCACTTCACCCAACACTTCCTCAGTTGACATCAACAGAGTTTTCCAATCGCTCAAATTATCATACAACAAACCCTTCATGTTGTGAGCCACCTTCACCGTTTCCAACATTTCAACAATCTGTGAATGCAGCACCCCTGTGATAACCAGACACTGATGCAAATGCAGAAGATGAAGCTGAAGAAGAACAAGAGGAGGAGAGGAGGAGGAGGAGGAGGAGGAGGAGGAGGAGGAGGAGGAGGAAGAAGAAGAAGAAGAAGAAGAAGAAGAAGAAGAAGAAGAAGAAGAAGAAGAAGAAGAAGAAGAAGTGGTTATGAATCAAATTAATGACAAGGGGCACCAGGGGTCTGTTCTTACAGTTTACAGTTACATTTATGGTGCAATGTTACTTCAATGTGATCCCTTGTGCTTATAAGGCCTATGTCTAGCTTTGTGACAAGAAAAGAAAAATGTCACCCCCTCCTTCACTCCGTTTTTTTTCAGACAGAGTGATCAACGCATTCTTGTGCTGCTAGATTTTCAGGATTAACCAGTCAGGGGCCCTAAAGTTACACATGAAAGTCACAAAGACACAGGTATTGTACATGTACATTACTGACGAATACTATATTAATAACAATTATTACTATATTTAACTTGCTACCTTGTGAATTCATCATGATTGTCAATACCATCTTCTGTGGGGACTTGCATGTTTAATTGTGTCAGGGCTCCTGTCTCATCTTCACTATCATCATTGTGATCTGTGGAAACTTGCTGAGTGGAACGTCTACATTCCTTTGGTGAAGTTGACCTGAAACATGATAATGACAATGATGAAATGGATACCCCTCCCCACTTTATCAATGATAAAAGAATTTCAGGTAGCTGCTAATATTTTCTACCTCGTCATGCTGACTGAAAATGTGATGGAGCTACATCTGCCAATAGGTTGACAGATATTTACCTTTAGAATATTCAGAAACGGACTACAACACATTTTAAGAAATATTTTATTTTCCAGGAGTAAAGTGTTGGTGATACATGGAGAGACAAAACACATATTTACAACAGTTAGCTTTAAGGTAATGTTCTTCTTGCCTCGCTCCCTTGCATGTTTTGTAAAACTCGCTAAAAAAGGACGAAGGCCTGAAAACGTTTGCAATTCCGTGTTGACAGAGATTCTGGCATATTTCAACAATCACATTTATAGTTTTTATTGTGAAATGGATGTCCAGTCGTAAGCTGCTTTGTTTGACTGTGAAATTGCAGTCAAGTATTAAGCTAATTTACTACTCTGTAGCCTCACTTTCTAATTATATAGGAAGATTATTGCTATTGTTCTAAACTGAAGAGAGAGGGTGTAAAAATTATAAGTCAAACAGAAATTAAATGTTTTGAAAGAGATTACTGTGCAATCCATGTAATTTCAGTTTTAGTTGTTGATTAAAATTGTTGGTTATTGTTTGCAAGGCTTGTTTGTTTACTGCTATCAGCTCAAAGGTGTTTGATCACTGTAAACTGTATACACTAATGACGATTAATTTTGTACTTCATGCAGAAGCATAATAATTATTATTTCGGATCCATATACGGTACACTATATTGCTTTATGGGGTTAGAAAAAGGAAGCTCCACTTTTCGGCTTGGCTAAATCTATTAAATTGAACCATTATTTCCACTCATGTAGAGGTCATTTTTCACTCTCACTTACCTTTCCAAAAATCCCTGAATACCAGATCTTGCTGCACTCAAGGAAGCTGTCAATGATGCAAACAATCCTGATTTTCTAAATGCACAAACAAAATATTACTCATTATTCCTTCAAAATCTTTCTTTGTGTTGATTGGCTTTGTGATTCGCTGCATGACAACATAAATATCAATGACCAGCGATGTATTTTAGAGTTTGAAATGGCTGGGAATAAAGATAAATTTGAAAAAGAGACTGAGAAAACAAAGAAATTAACTTTATCATCGAGTTAAGCTTTTGTATGATAAGAATGCACATCCCAGAGGCAGACATTGTTACGTGTCTTAGCCAACAGCTTTAGCTCAACCACCTTTGATTTGCAGAATAGGCTGGCCATTTATTATAATTTATTTGTGTCAAATGACCACTTTTTTGTAAACACATGTTGTTTTTTTATATCATTTTTCTAGAAAGAGAATTTATTTCCAAAAATATTATTTTGTCATCATCATCATCATTATAATAATAATAATTATTATTATTCATTCAAAATATTTCCCCGTTTCTGATTGGTTAAAACCACACGCATAATTCACCATAACCAGCTTCTGTTCACCAAATTTGGAAAGAAACTTCGTCATATTGAATCAATGACGTTTAAAGTGCAGCCCGCTGCAGATTATTGAACTGATGACGTCAAAATGACGTCAAAAGTGCAGCCCGCTGCAAATTATTGAACCGTTGACCGAAAAAAGCTGGGGACGAGATTGTGTTATTTTTGTTGAGCAGAAAAATGGCTGCGAGTAGGTTTAGAAGTTTGAGCGAAGAAAATATTTTGAATGAATAATGAAGCCATTATTGAATTTGGCTTTCGTAGAATAATGAAGAATTCTGCAGATATCAGAGGATGTTATCCACCTCGGCCTTCGCCTTGGTGGATAACACCCTCGTCGACCTGCAGAATTCTTCATATCCTTCATATCCTACTCAGCCTCATTCAATAATTGCTAATTATCATCTTTATCATTGTTGTAATAATTTCTTAGTAGCAGTCCTAGTGGCAGTGGCAGCAGCAGTAATAGTAAGTAGTAGTCGTAGTAGTCGTCGTTGTAGTAGTAGTGGTAGTAGTAGCGGTAGTGGCAGTAGTGGTTGCAGTAGTACCGGTAGTAGTAGTAGTAGTAGTAGTAGTAGTAGTAGTAGTAGCAGCAGCAGCAGCAGTAGCAGTAGCAGTAGCGGTAGCGGTAGTGGTAGTAGGAGTAGTAGCAGTGTAGTAGTAGCAGTGTAGTAGTAGTAGTAGTAGTAGTAGTAGTAGTAGCAGCAGCAGCAGTAGCAGTAGCAGTAGCGGTAGTGGTAGTGGTAGTAGGAGTAGTAGCAGTGTAGTACACTGTAGTAGCAGTGTAGCAGTGTAGTAGTAGTAGTAGTAGTAGTAGTAGTAGTAGTAGTAGTAGTAGTAGTAGTAGTAGTAGTAGTAGTAGACTAGTAGCAGCAGCAGCAGCAGCGGCAGCAGAAGTAGCAGTAGCAGCAGCAGCAGTAAGAGTTGTTGTTGTTAAATGACAGCTTAAGGAAAGAGTATAAAGGTTCTCCATGTCCCTCTGCGTATGGCTGCATTAAGCTACTGTATGTACAAACCAATTTTGACAGTTGTGACTGAGGTCAGAGGTTCTCCCACTAACCTTTGCACATTATCTTTCATTTTGCTTTGTTTATTTAATTGCTGGTTTTCCTTTGGTTCATCATCCTGGTCAGACTCCTCCTGACTTTCCATTCTTCGCGACAAGAGCTTTTTCTCCTCGGCTTTTGCCTTTAAAAGAATCAGGAAAAGACAAAACGTAAAGTTGCACACACCAGTCTTGCTAGTTCAAAATTAATGAATTATTGCAGTTACAGTGATTCCACTGGCATTCACATGATCTTGCTCAAACATTTTCATATAGTGAGGAGCTCTGAGCGACCTATTTTTCTTACACAACAATTAGATATTTTAGATCTTACAACCGCGCTTTGAAAATTTATCTGTTTTCTTACCACTATAGTCGCAACGTAGTGCACATTCCAAAACAGTCCTTGTTGATTCACTGATGACTATAGACACAAAATCACCTGATCAATCTGTAGCACAACAACTGACAACGACTGCACACGATCTTATTGCACCATCACTTATAGCCGTTGTGAAAACTCCGATTGCACCATCAGTCGCAGCCATTGTGACATCTCTGATGACATTATGGTCTTAATTAATCTGGAACTTTCTTCGGATAATAATTGTATGGATATGAACGATACAACAATAAGTCTATTAACAACGTACAACTTTCTTTCTTAAAATCATGATTAAATTAAATTGGTTTTTTACGTGAGTAAAGGGGTAGCAAAGTAGTAACACAAGTCACATAAAGTTGCAATGTTGACACATTCCATGAATGACATAATGGCTTTTTATGTATTCAATACTCGCTTCTAAGTTTACCCAAAAAGGCAATATATTTTGTATTAAATAAAGAGTGGAATATTCATAGAATTTTTAGAACATTAACGTTTTAACAGCTTTTGGCGAATAAACGTCATAAATTGCGTGATTCAAAGTCCCACTGACTATAAGGCCGAGTGTAAGTTTGGGTCTGCTCACTGACAAAACTGAAAAAAAAAAAAAAAACAACGTGCAGAGCAAGAACCACGTTCGACCCATGGCCGCGCGGTTAATAAACCATTATAATGTTAATGTGATATGTTGCCATCATCAATGTTAATCGAACAAAACAAAATGGTATAAAAGAACTAATGGGGATAGAACCAAATCCGATCTCACTTGTATGATGCATTGGGGAACATCACCCACAAGTGACCAGAACATCCAGGTTTTTTTTGTCCAGAGCTGTTTGTTAATAAACCTCTTTTTTTTTTCTTTTCTATTTTCTTCTCTTAAAAGGATTCTCAGTTGAGGGTTATCTGGGTTGCAGGACATTTGTTTCCCAAAACATGTCTTCATATGTCTCTAAA
Source organism: Montipora capricornis (assembly GCF_036669925.1). NCBI lineage: Eukaryota > Metazoa > Cnidaria > Anthozoa > Scleractinia > Acroporidae > Montipora > Montipora capricornis. The sequence goes on along the minus strand of NC_090884.1, from coordinate 12,067,036 downwards.
TATGATTAAATGCAACCTGTATTGAAAAATAAGTTTGGAACAATAACTAAAAAATATTATTAATTAAGCCCGTCACTTTCATTGAAGAATTGTGAATCTCTGCCCTTTTAGTCTCAATAACAAACTTCATGACTACATCATCCATGATATGTTTCAAAATAATAAATTATTAAAAGCATTTAGAACAAACAACTTTAAAAATAACAATTAAAATCTGCTGCAAAGTATCAAAAAAGATAACATTAATGTTGTATTGATCTGGAAAAATGTAAAAATGATCCAATATACCGTACCACTTTGTAATGTCTGAAGCAAGGATACTAATAATATTTAACTGAGCACTATTATGCATTTATTACAAGCAAAATTTCCACACGAGAAGGTTCCACTTACAATTTTGTTTCTCATCTTGTTGTTTCATCCACATGAATATTACTTCCTGTGTCTAAAACCATTAAGTCACCTTGCAAGTGACCATAGATGTTGGTTATGCAAATGTCCCTAAATCCCCCTTACACAGAGTCTGTTTGCATATTGCTTAATAAATAAAACAATCTTCATTGCTTTTCTGTGAAAAATTAATTTTCACTACCTGAAGTGATTGCATCTTGCAAAAAAAAAGCACCACATGCTACAAAAATCTTCAAGGTATTAAGATAAATAAAGGATAGTTTGAAATGGAAATGTATGTAACAAAACAAGATTATAATATAATATAAATTAAATCAATCTCTGAAAGCAAATTCAACCTACCATTTTGCACTCGAAGACTGACTATTTGATTTCCTCTAAGCTTGATGCAGAAATTAAAAATGATTTCATTCAATTAAAAGATTCTGTGGTCTTGAATCAGGAAAAAAAGTCATAGACAGAATGCTATTGTCTATTAAGAGATTCTTCCTACATCAGCTCTTTAGATTTGAAACTCTTTCGATTTTTCCCAGTGAATGGCAACACATCTGTCTGTCAGGTTGTAACAATGAACTGAAATCACTTTAATAAGCTGTATGATAAATTAATTCAAGGTGAAATGGATTTCTTTCAATCACGCATACATTGTGCAAATTTAATGCCTCTTAATGCAATGTTACCGATTCTGTGGTGAATTAAAAAAATTTAAGACTGGAGAATTCACAGTCTGTTTGCTTAAAAGGTTGAAAAAATTTTAACCAAGATATGAAAGACCAATCATATTCAAGGAAAACGATCTGTGTCATCTGTCTGTGTGTTCATAATGTTTACTTAACAAAAAAGTCAATTTGCATGAAACTTAAACATATATCTATGATACTAGACAGAATTAACATTTCAGTTTTAACTTTTATGACCTGAACAAGGACTATTTTAATAGAAAACTCTGACAAATCTTTTTATTCAACAATCAATATTACAAGAAATCACTTTAGATTCAATAAATATTTACATGAACTAGAAAATGGTGGATATTTTAGTCTACAGTCCAATATTTTATGTTGAAAACTACAGTTACAAAACACAACAAATAAATGCATATAAAAAAAATTCTGAACAGCTAAAGATATAGCATACTTTAGGTAATACTGTGGAAAAAATCATTCTAAATTTGAAATAAGTGCTGAGATATAATCAGAAACTAAAAGGTCATAATTAAAGGTTTTATCAAGAATCAGATAATTCCAATAAGATTAAAAGCAATAAAAATGCACAAATTTTGACTATCTGTCAAATCGTTAAAGACACCTCACAGTGAATGACATAGAGAAAAAGTTCATTTTAGAAATTCAATGATTTGGCAATTTGTTGGGGTGAAGGGAAGAAGTTAATCATCATTACTATTTGTTGTACCTACATTAATTAATTTATGATAAATTGATGCTCCTACAGATCACCAAGGAAAGTCCTGATATGTAAGTGTGCAAAGAAATTTCACATCAAAAAATACATCTGTGGGTTGGAATGTACACTTAATGCTTGAGTACCACATATAAAAAACGAAGAAGCTGGATCAACATATACATGTATCAATACATGTAGTTACAATAATATTATAGTTCTACTAATGTGACAGCCATATCTTTTTAAACTAAACCTATGAAGCATTCTAACAAAAGAAAATGGGTATTTTTTCACCAAAATACCTCTTTTTTTTAAATTAATCATGTCAAAGAAACCTCTGAATTGGGCATTCTCAGGTTTCTCACACATCCATATCAATGTGTGATTTAAATACAATATAATGACAATGACATTACTGATTAAATAATAATAATAATAATAATAATAATAATAATAATAAATAATAATAATGACAGGAATCTAATGCATCTCATTGGATAAATGACGATGATGATGTTTGACCTGACAAATACAGCGAGGAGACCAAAAGCATGATACTACGCATCTAAAAGTAAATAGATCCAACAACAGTTTCATGGAATAAGCTGAATTTTGCTCTTTGGTAAGAGATGAAGACTGGAAAACCCCGAGAAAAACTGATGACAGCTAAAATTTGGTATTCTCATGTCATTGTTGGGAAGAAATTCAGTGGCAAAGAAATTTACCAAATTTTCAAATGGATGTGCATGGCATTTATTTTGCTCATAAAACCTATTTCTTTGGTTTTTCCTGTTCTTATTCTTAGGATATCATTGTCACTTAAGCTCCCTACCTTGAATATTATTTGTCAGTAATTTGTGATGCCTGTATTATAAAAGTGACTGCAATGTATTAATAATTATTATTATGGGTTCAAAAATGTCTGTGGCTGATGCAAAAAAAATTACATGTGTATTGTTAACACCCTTTCAAATTATCTTGAAAACAATAATAATGATATTGTTATTTTCACAATCTCGTTTTTGTAGGCAAAGATGTGTTGAAAGTTGTTGGATGTTATTAAAGGTCAAGCGTGTAATTGTCAGAATCCTAGTTGTGTAAGAGAAATACATGTATCTACCAGTATATAAGGCTCGTTCAAGTACATGTAAATGAATAATGAGTGCACTCTCCAGACACATCACCTCTGTTTAACAGATCATCTTACAGTAATATTACTGTATAAGAATGACACACGCTTTAATACAGTAACTGCATCTTGAAAATCAGCTCTTGCATTTTTCAGCACACAATACTATTGTCAAATGAAACTTTATAAACAAATTATCGTATGTACCTTTAGCTTACTGTGTTGATGCTGAATTTCTTTAATTTCAGTCTTAAAAGTCTCATCTAGCACAGCCATTTGATATTAAAATTTCTCAGCTGCAAACATGCCAAAGTGACAAAAGGATGATAAAAGGCTGTACATATGTGTGTGTTTGTTTAAAATGAAATTATTCAGGTTAAAATGACTTTGAGCCACCTAAGGGATTTCACTTAATGTCAAACACCACATGGTTTCACCTGTCAATGGGGGTTACCCATTAGGAGCCAAAGGAAAGGAAAAAATGGAAAGGAACCTTTTAGTTATTTATAAGTCGATCGTTCTGGCACTGGAGTGCTAATTGGGGAGACTGTCAACTGAAATTAACAATCAACGCAAATCAAGTCAAATGTCGGTTTTTGATGAGAGGGGAAAACTGGAGTACCCGGGAAAAACCTCTCGGTACTGAGTAGAGAACCAACCAACTTAACCCACATATGACACAGAGTCTGAGGATCCAAACCAAGCAACATGGGGGAAGGCGAGTGCTCTCACCATTGCACCATTCCTGCAAACCCACAGACATCTGAACATCTAGTACCCAAAAACAGTAGTAATTAACCCTTTCTCTCCTAGCTAAAGGAGTTCCTCATTAACCAGGCAATGTTCTGTTGTTAGAAAGACCATAATTTACTGAATAAAAGGAGTCAATGGGTTAATTTTTGCCTGGATGTAGAGTTAACTGAACTTCCCACCCAATGACAAGTAAAATCCTCTATGTGTTAGACAGAGTTAAAGCTATTGAGTCTCAATCCTAGGATTCAATGGGTTTTACAACCTCCACATCCACTCCCTTTAACCCTTGATTCCTGGGTGTGGACACCTAAGACATTTTACTCATGATCTAATGCCAGACGATTTTACTCGTCATTTGGACCCTTGGCAGTTCCGTAGTCAAAGGGTTAAATGAAAAAATTGATACCGGTATAAAGAAAGCCTGTTTAAGCATGGACACAAATTACAATTACCCTATGCAAGTCATACCTCATGTTCACAGGAAAACACTAGTCCATTGGAAGAAATATAAAAGCCATTTCTCAGCTCACCATATCTACTGTAAATAGGATCTGGTTTCACCTGATCAAAGTTCACTGGCACCTTCTTTTGATGTTGAAAAATACCCAAAACATCGTGTTGTTTGTCCTTTGTGAAACGTTCTTCACATTTTATCAACAACATCCAAAAGAGAGAGCAAGGTAGAAGCTTCTTTTCCACTTCACATTCACTAGATTGATTGGTTTTCTTTTGAAAGAAGCTTTGAACAAGAGTTTGCCAAATGCAAATCTCATTGTCTTTCACACATCCTCTGCATGATACCATATTCTTTGACAGTGGAAGTACAGTTGCTGTGGTTTGCACAAGGCTTGCTTTTATAGAGAGATGATTTTAAATCTCCGATGCTATGGTCTTGCAATACTTTTTTGCATTGTAATACTTTATCTTCATTATCCTGGTCTGAAAATGCAGTTTTAAACAGCAACTTTACGGTGTTAAGATCATGTTTTATTCCTCCAGTGTGTCGAGGCCCATGTACTCCCTGAATGCAGACCACTGGAGATTTTCCTTTTTGGTAGACAAGAAAAGAAAGAAAAACAACAAATCTAAATCCTCTCATCTAACATTTGTATTGCTTTGGGAAATAATAATAATAATAAAAATACTAATAATAATAATAATAATAGTAATAATAATAATCCTTTATTTTCACACGGTTAGTGTTTTAAAGCTGAACAGCTTGTGGGGTCGTGCACAAATGAAATCAAATCAAATCAAATCAATACATATCAAATCAAATGTTGGTTTTTGAGGAGAGGGGAAAACCGGAGTACCCGGAGAAAAACCTCTCGGAGCAGAGAAGAGAACCGACAAACTCAACCCACATATGACGCAGAGTCTGGGAATCGAACCCGCGCCACATTGGTGGGAGGCGAGTGCTCTCACCACTGCGCCATCCCCTGCTCCCTCTGCTGTTTGCAACAAATAAATTTGTTTGCATTTGACATATCAGGATTTCCATTGCAGGTAAGCATTGACTTGCAAAAAAGGAACATGTAACACAACACCACTGACCCTTGTTTTACAAAATAAACAATAATCATCATTATTGCTTGTGTGATATATATGTTGTAGTTAAATTTTTTTCAAACTAGTTTGTTTTTTACTTTCCTTTGTTTCAGATAATAATGTCTCTTAGACAAAGGACAGAAAAAACAAAAGTTAGTTTGAAAAATTTTTAACAACAAAATATACATTTAAGAAAAAAGCAAGACAACTAGAGATCAGCATTCACTACAGAGACAGTGAAGAAAACCACTTAGCCATTATAATAATAACTGAATTAGGCCTCCAAAGACAAGTCGACCCTGTGTTCAGACCAGGGGTTGAACCTGGCCCTTACCACCATGCAATGCATGTAAAAAACCCTCCTGGAATGGAACCAAAATGAAAGACTGCTGTTTGCAACCAACCAGGGAATACTCAATTGCCAGGTTTTGACCCCTTTGAACCAATAATTGATTGATTTTTTTTTATCTTCTACCCTTAAATTAAACACTGGAACACATAAAGACTGATCATGAGGTGCAATCAAATCTCTTCCATCGTGCAGGAAGACTTCCTATGGTACACTTGGGAGAGCTGGGGAAAAGGCCTGAGTTATGACTTATGACAGGGTAGAGGGGACTATACTGAAGCTGTATATATTCAGACTAGTACATGTATTTGGCTTTTTTTTTGCCTCTGAATCTTTAACCTCTGCAGTGGTCAATGCTGGCTTAATTTTCCTGGTAACTGGTTCACATACTGCCGTTGAAAAATAAAATGAAAATAGAAATAAAATTTAAAAAAATAAGATTACAGTGCAACGGTTACCATGGCGACCCAACAAACTTCCACATTTGACAACTTTGTGCAATACTGTACATCAACTCAACAACCAATGCAACAGCATTCAACTTACAATCGTGCGAACTTTGCAAAGAGGCGTGATTGTCAATCAAATTCATACACCCTGATTGGTGGATAATTTGAAAATAACCTTGTTAGGTGGCCACAGTAATTAAGGTGCATCGCACTGTAATAAAATTAATTATAATTAATAATAATATTGTTGTTATATACCCAGACTTTAAATCAACAAAACATGCACTATGATTGGTTGATTCTTGGTCACAAGCCCCTGATCAAATTCAAATGTATCCCAACCGGGATCCATACAATTCCGCTGTTGTTGCCTGCTAAGGACGCTATGCTGCGATTGTTGAAGGAAAAGTCTAAACATATAACAAAGCAAAGCAGTCTTAATGTCTGGTCCTGCAGGAAAGTAGTTAGCTTAGTTTGTTTTCCCTCGAGTCCTGATGTTTCCCTTGACATGTCTTGGGAAACATCTGACTCTCTGGAAAACAAAACCAACAGTTTCCCTTGGGACCACACATTAAATGTAAAAAATTAATTTTTTAGCTTATACATTATAACATTGCTTGGAAAAAATGCCCCGATTCAGATGGTTGTTTGGCATTTGACAGTAACATTGACTAATGCAACTTCTAACACTCCACTTGCCATTAAAACAATATTAACATCAATGGGTTAAGGTGATTCCCTGCTTTTGCATTGCTCAACTCTACTGGGCATAATTTTTTGCGTCACTGGTGTGCACATTGATAAAATGGCGGGTGTCATTGACGCCAAACTTTATGTGTCAAGGAAGCCCTATTTTCCCCTGAAATGTATGCATAATAGGTACAGGAAAACATATTTTAAGGAGAAAAAAGTTGGATAGCAGAAGTTGCAGTATTTATATATAAATGCTGTGAGAATGTATTTGGAGCCAGACACCGAGTGTGAGGTGATGATGTAGCAGTCCAATTTGCTTGCATTGCTTTGAAAGACTGGCAAATAAACTTTA
>NC_090884.1:12044756-12059848 GCF_036669925.1 Montipora capricornis | reverse complement strand
TTCTGGTGCTGCAGGGGGACCACTTGGATACCTGCTTCAAGGACGTCCCAGATGGTACAGGCGCGGAAAATCTCGTAGGGTAAAGATGCTATGTGCCCCAAGATGAAAGTGGCAGAAAAAAATTCACGAAAGTAAAGGGAAGCAATGGGTTAATAGCATTCCGAAAAATTACCGCCTGGATTACACTTGGAAGAACCTCCAATGACGAAAAGTCATAGAAAAAGCAAAAAAAGACAGAAACGAAAGATTCCGTGGCAATCATAGAAAGCGAAGTGGCAGGACCTAACGGAGAAAATGCAAGTGTGTTCAAGTGTCTAAACGCAGTGCCACCACTGCTGGCGGGAACCACATATTCGAGCGACCCGGACGAGTTAAAAAAAGAAACGTTGTAAGGAACCTGGCGGATAAAAACTACGACAGATCCAAAGAACTGCAAGCCTGTGATTGACTCTGGGGAATTAGTGAATCCAGAAGCTGCACAGTTAGAGAAGTTATCCAGACGAGGAGAAATTGAAACAAGAAAAATTGAAGATTAGAGGCTGAAGTTTTAACGTAAAGTGGTGAAATTGAAAATTTGAAACCAGAGCTAGTTCTTGGGTAAAGTGGCAGGTTAGCCGATCAAGGGTTTGTGCGAAATAACTTGAAAAACCTTGCATGGCATGGCGGCATGGTTTAAGCACCAACTCTCTAATAGATAAACAATACTTTTAGTCATGGCAATTCATATACAAAAGCCCTGGTAAAACAGTTTTCAGAAAAACTAAGCACATCATTTTCATGCTGTGTGCTATGGTTTGAAGAGGTTGTCAGGGCTTCTCAGTTGACCACCACAAACACAAAAACAAAAAATTCAGGCCGAAGTCAGGCTAGTTGCCTGCCTTTTAGTGGAGTGTCATGCCATGAAGAATTGAACAAGTTCAAAGTAAATGGTTTGGTTTGGTTTTTTTTATTTACTTGTTTGAGCAGGTTGAAGTTTGGCAACAGTGGAGGGTGCAAAAAAAATCAAACCAGAAAAAAAAACAATCAAAAAAACTTGGATTGCTTACGTCAGATTGACCGTAAAAAAATGATGAGGTCCCAAAAAAAAAAAAACCCTAACTCTAATCTTTAAGCTCAACCTTTAGCTTGGTGAAATCGATGCAAACTTTGAATAGTTTTGGCTTACAAAATTAGGGTTTGGGGGGGGGGGGGGGCTAAAAGCAGACCTGCGGCCCGCCACGGGCCCAGTGGCCCAGTAGCCCAGTCCTGATTTTCCACAGTTTTTTTGTCCGAGCGGTAAATCCATGCGCATGCACAGGAATCTGCATCGGGTTGGTTCATGCAAAATGGACGACTGTAAGTTTGAATTCGTTCTACCATTAAATTTTTAATCATTTGATCCTTCTTTCTATTTGTTGTTGTAAAACAGACGAAAACAACAGGAGCATGAGAACGTTTTTCACTTAGCAAACATGCAACGAAAGGAAAACGGATTGAAAGGATTGAAATGATTATTTAAAATGGTAAAACGAATTCAACTCACCGTCTTTCATTTGCTGCGCCCAAACCGGATGCAAACAAAACTAGTGTGGACCTCACGGGCTGAGTTGATCCAGTCAGACCTTACATGTTACCTGCCCTTTGGCAACTATTACGTATACTATACCAATCCACCCTTACTCTCACCAAAGGCACAGCCACAGGCACCGGGAATTCAATCCCCTAATCTTCTCGAAATCCGCCCCCCCTACTCTTTCTTCTCGGAATAGTGTGTGGCCTCTTTAATTTATAATGTCCCTTAGGGAACTCATGAACATAGAAGGTATTTTTGAGATGGGCCCAAGGTTTGTAGTCCATATCAGAGAGGACTTGAAAGGCTAACCATTTGCAGACAAAATTACAAAGGCAGGCACTTTTTTATCAGTTGTTTTAAGATCCTGAGTATTCATCCAGCTGGTTGTTCAAACTCAAGGCTCAACCAACTGAGCCATCGCTGTGTTGCGTTTTCACGGGTTAGATATGCACAGAGTAACTGCAAAATACCTTGCCACTTTTGTTTTTTTTTTTTTTTTTTTTTTTTTCACTGTGTTCTAAGTTGTAGCAGCTGTTCTTTGAAGAACTGGGCATACCGGTACATGATAACAAGACACTCCATTCACGATGCTCATAAGTGACTGGGTATTCTGTAGTTTAGACTGTAGTTGCCCCTCCATAGTTGGTGACAGTGGTGGTGAGAACTTTAACCAATACCGAGGTCATGAACTCTGGTCTATGGTCATTTTGATTAAAAAGTTGTAGACTTTTCTATAAGTGGAGAGGTCATTTCAAGCAACCATCAAACTGGATCATACCACTGTACACTTCTTTAAGTCAATTTTCCATTCAGGTGCCTCTCGTGGAAGTCACAGTTTTGCTGAATTTCACTACAACAAGTCACAGTGCAGTCAATTGGTTTGGCATGACTTTACCAGTGGTGTGTGAGTACATCCTCCCACCTCTAAACCTAGGAAATGCTTATTTGCCGTTGAAATTCTGAGGTTCAATAATTCTGATATTTGGGCACTGAGTTCCATGTAACTTAATTGAAGATGTTGCTACTTTCAATAAGCGAATGTGGTCTTTTTTCCTGAGAATGATGTGGATCGATATCAACAACCTGAGTTCAAGAGGATTGAAATGCACAAACTATGGGGTGTGAATTTACACAGTCACCACATGGTAACCTTACATCAAGTGAGAATGAGTGGGTGGACTTCTGTTTTCAGTCGCATGGACTGACCAAAGCCCAAAAATTTCAGCTCACGGTATCTTTCTTAGGAGCCATTCATTATTTATGCCAGGGGAGGGGCTTTGCAAGAGAATGAGGGAGGAGGGGGGTGGTCATCAGGTAATCTGCATACAAAGAGGGGACTATGTGATTTTTATTTTTGTTCTATTTTCAAATGCATTCAGTGCCCTTGAATAAATATTACTCCAGAAACAACTTTGGCAAGGTAACTGCACAACTGGTATCATGTCTTCCCTCAATTGCTTTAACTCTCTGTGTTTGTTTTGTTTCGGGTTGGGGTGGGGGGGCTATTAAAGTGGTTTAGAGGGGTCATGACTTTTTTCATCCTCCCAGTAAGGGGTCAAAACGTTTGTTTTGCTTTCTGATGGATCTTACCAGTCCACCCCCTGGCATAAATAAATAATTTAATTATGAATGATCCCTAACAGTGGTAAAACCAAATTATTTAGAATAATCATTCCCCCTGGCCACAGTCCATTTTTAGGAAGGTAACAAACATGGTTTCATTTAGAAATGTGCTTAATGGTTTGAAATTAACCACATATTTCAAGGGTGCTCACTTTGTTGCAGTACACTACTATCCAAGTTTCTTGCCCTAAGATGTATGGCAACCAACTCTGTTACTTTGAGGTATATATGGGTATTGAGAAAGGCGGATTTGTATTGTATGGGAGAGATGACACTGGCTTTTTGCAGCATACATTCAGTTTGGAGCAAGAAATATTTGATTGGATGTTATCTTTATTAAAACCTATACAATTGGTGAAATAATATTTTTAATTACTGGTACACAAAAATTAATGAAAGGTGAAATTGACTTGAGTATGTATCAATAAAAATTCAAATAATATCCTGGATCTGAATCTTCAAAAGATCCTATTAAAGTTGCCATGCATTTCTTTACAAGGAATCCCTACAGTATTACCATAATATATTAATTTTTTTAATCTTCCATTCACAATGATCAGTAATACCATTCTTCCCATGAATGTAAGTTCAACACTTCTATTGTGCAGAGAACTTAATATCAAAATGATTTGACAAAAATTTACATCATCCTTGACATTGTGCCATTGCTCTTATAGTATTCAAGACTAAAGGACAAGAGACACTGGTGTTTTTTGTTCAACAATAATACGTACTGTATTTCATGAAATTGTTTTAATTTTGAAAAGTTACAGGTTCGCATAACCAAAGAGAGAAGCACTTTTACCTTCCAACACAATCATCTGAAAATGTTTTTTTTTTTTTGGAACACCAACCATGTCTCCCTGATTACTAGTCGGGCATGCTAAGCCACTACACCATCAAGGCTACCATACTGGCAACACAGCAGATTAATGAGATGACAAAGCGGAGTGGGGATCCCTTTCATTTGCCTCAAAATTTCTGACTTTCATTTGTTCTAAGACCCGTCTGGGATTATGAGGCAAGGATACAGTCTCAAGCGAGGTTGGGCCCGAGGTATACATTACAGACTCTCCTCCTTATTAATCATCACAAAAAATTATTTATGTTCTTTGTGAACTTAAAAATTGCCCAATAATACTGTAATTCGTATGCATACATTGTATGCTTTAATTATTTAAGTAAACTCAAATGGCAACCAAGAGCGATATTTGGCCCAAATTCCTGTCATGCAGAAAACTTGATTTCTATCCCTTGCACCAATTACACCTGCATAAAATGTAAATTTCAATTAATTTTTTGTCATCTATCTATTTATTAGTTTTTTCTGTATCATTTTTCAGCAATAATAACTATTAATTTTATATGGATGGAGGTCCCAAATTCTCCAAGTAAAATTTATAATAATATTAAACGAAACTTCAAAGTACAATAATGTTTGACACTTGCACAGCAAGAAGACAAACTTAAGATAAACAAAAGGAAAAGTAACCAAAAAGCCAAAAGTCCCTTGTCTTTGTTATCTTTTAACTATTAATAGCTATAAATCATTAATTTTCACTTATTTTCTTTTACTCCTTTAATTGACTTGTCCCTGTCGTAGATTTTGAAGAGAGAGTGGTGGAGGCAAGGCATCATGTGATAGCTGATGAACTGTTTTGTCAGCAACTTTCATACATTAAACCTCCCCTGGCTTCCATTTGCCTGCAAAACAAATCAAGAATTATTCTTGACTTTTTGTCAACAGAACAACCTGCAAGGAGATTGTATTCAAATTTTGCAGGTGTAAACACTGCTTAGCCTCAGTCCCACACCTGGGGTTTGAGAGACTAAGCATCTTCTGAAAGATTAGGGCAGTCCCATTGATGGCAGAAGCCTGCTATTCCTCTCAACACATCCAGAATCCCAAGATCCGTTGAAAAAAAACCCTCCACCCAACCAGACACCACAGTCAAACACCAACCACCAATGGTACAATCTTGGTTGACAGATGATGCATCATCAATCTAATCCTCTTCAGCCACACACACCAAGGCACTGAGAAACTGACAAATGTCCACTCCTGAATCACTCAACCAGCAAAAAACAGTCTGGACAATTACGTCCATCTTATGTGTTGTCTGACTTCCTATCTCCACATCCATTCCCATCCTCTGACATTCTCCCTCATCCAAACGTCCTTATACCACATCAGCACACACACTTCACACCATACAGATTTCCAGTAAGGCTTCCAGTATTCCCTTGACTTCATGTGATCATGCCTTTGCTGTACATGTACTCCCTCATGCAAGTACAACCACTCGCCACATGCCCAACCAATTCCACCACTGCCACACACTCTATCCTTTGGATCTACATCCTCCTCAATTTTGAGCGGCCAAAAAAAACGGCCATCCAAATACCCAGCTGTAAGCCACTGCCATGACCTCTCACTCGCCACTTCACCAACACCCTCATAAACTTCCCACATATTAACCTCTTTTCCTAAAACGTCTCCTTGCCTGCCTTCTGCACATGCTTCTTGTGCTCACTCTTTAACTTTTCCCACCTCCAAGATCTCTTCAACATCCACTCGTCACTCACCTCGACATATCCAAACAGACCAAGTTCCTCCTCCTTCACACACATGCACACTGATCAATCCCCTCCCATCATCCTTCCACTTCACGTACAAACTCACCACATCCCCTTCTTGTGGAAAGCCCCAACCTCAGATACTCCAGCTTGACTTTGCCCCTTATCTCCTTCGGCATAATCTGCACCATCCAACACATCCCAGTACTTTAACGCATTCTTGTCAATCTCACCCATCATCTGACCATCTGGCAACACAATTCCTTAACAACAAACCTTCTACTCCTGCTTCAATACCAACACAGCACACTTGTCCAGTCCAAACTCCATCACCATGCCCCCTGAAAAAGACCTGCACAACATTCAGATTGGTCAAACTCTCCAGCCCCTCTTACAAGCTTCCATACAGCTTCAAATTGTCCACAAGCAACAAATGGCTGATTAACCTTTGATCCTTCCCAAACCTCAGTATCCAATGTTTTCGCTTTTCAGCAACATAGTGAGACTGATCATCGAGACCAAACAACAGCGGAGACAAGGAGTTCCCCAGGAATAGTCCAGGTTTGATCCCCACTTCACCCAACACTTCCTCAGTTGACATCAACAGAGTTTTCCAATCGCTCAAATTATCATACAACAAACCCTTCATGTTGTGAGCCACCTTCACCGTTTCCAACATTTCAACAATCTGTGAATGCAGCACCCCTGTGATAACCAGACACTGATGCAAATGCAGAAGATGAAGCTGAAGAAGAACAAGAGGAGGAAGAAGAAGAGGAGGAGGAGGAGGAGGAGGAGGAGGAGGAGGAGAGGAGGAGGAGGAGGAGGAGGAGGAAGAAGAAGAAGAAGAAGAAGAAGAAGAAGAAGAAGAAGAAGAAGAAGAAGAAGAAGAAGAAGAAGTGGTTATGAATCAAATTAATGACAAGGGGCACCAGGGGTCTGTTCTTACAGTTTACAGTTACATTTATGGTGCAATGTTACTTCAATGTGATCCCTTGTGCTTATAAGGCCTATGTCTAGCTTTGTGACAAGAAAAGAAAAATGTCACCCCCTCCTTCACTCCGTTTTTTTTCAGACAGAGTGATCAACGCATTCTTGTGCTGCTAGATTTTCAGGATTAACCAGTCAGGGGCCCTAAAGTTACACATGAAAGTCACAAAGACACAGGTATTGTACATGTACATTACTGACGAATACTATATTAATAACAATTATTACTATATTTAACTTGCTACCTTGTGAATTCATCATGATTGTCAATACCATCTTCTGTGGGGACTTGCATGTTTAATTGTGTCAGGGCTCCTGTCTCATCTTCACTATCATCATTGTGATCTGTGGAAACTTGCTGAGTGGAACGTCTACATTCCTTTGGTGAAGTTGACCTGAAACATGATAATGACAATGATGAAATGGATACCCCTCCCCACTTTATCAATGATAAAAGAATTTCAGGTAGCTGCTAATATTTTCTACCTCGTCATGCTGACTGAAAATGTGATGGAGCTACATCTGCCAATAGGTTGACAGATATTTACCTTTAGAATATTCAGAAACGGACTACAACACATTTTAAGAAATATTTTATTTTCCAGGAGTAAAGTGTTGGTGATACATGGAGAGACAAAACACATATTTACAACAGTTAGCTTTAAGGTAATGTTCTTCTTGCCTCGCTCCCTTGCATGTTTTGTAAAACTCGCTAAAAAAGGACGAAGGCCTGAAAACGTTTGCAATTCCGTGTTGACAGAGATTCTGGCATATTTCAACAATCACATTTATAGTTTTTATTGTGAAATGGATGTCCAGTCGTAAGCTGCTTTGTTTGACTGTGAAATTGCAGTCAAGTATTAAGCTAATTTACTACTCTGTAGCCTCACTTTCTAATTATATAGGAAGATTATTGCTATTGTTCTAAACTGAAGAGAGAGGGTGTAAAAATTATAAGTCAAACAGAAATTAAATGTTTTGAAAGAGATTACTGTGCAATCCATGTAATTTCAGTTTTAGTTGTTGATTAAAATTGTTGGTTATTGTTTGCAAGGCTTGTTTGTTTACTGCTATCAGCTCAAAGGTGTTTGATCACTGTAAACTGTATACACTAATGACGATTAATTTTGTACTTCATGCAGAAGCATAATAATTATTATTTCGGATCCATATACGGTACACTATATTGCTTTATGGGGTTAGAAAAAGGAAGCTCCACTTTTCGGCTTGGCTAAATCTATTATATTGAACCATTATTTCCACTCATGTAGAGGTCATTTTTCACTCTCACTTACCTTTCCAAAAATCCCTGAATACCAGATCTTGCTGCACTCAAGGAAGCTGTCAATGATGCAAACAATCCTGATTTTCTAAATGCACAAACAAAATATTACTCATTATTCCTTCAAAATCTTTCTTTGTGTTGATTGGCTTTGTGATTCGCTGCATGACAACATAAATATCAATGACCAGCGATGTATTTTAGAGTTTGAAATGGCTGGGAATAAAGATAAATTTGAAAAAGAGACTGAGAAAACAAAGAAATTAACTTTATCATCGAGTTAAGCTTTTGTATGATAAGAATGCACATCCCAGAGGCAGACATTGTTACGTGTCTTAGCCAACAGCTTTAGCTCAACCACCTTTGATTTGCAGAATAGGCTGGCCATTTATTATAATTTATTTGTGTCAAATGACCACTTTTTTGTAAACACATGTTGTTTTTTTATATCATTTTTCTAGAAAGAGAATTTATTTCCAAAAATATTATTTTGTCATCATCATCATCATTATAATAATAATAATTATTATTATTCATTCAAAATATTTCCCCGTTTCTGATTGGTTAAAACCACACGCATAATTCACCATAACCAGCTGCTGTTCACCAAATTTGGAAAGAAACTTCGTCATATTGAATCAATGACGTTTAAAGTGCAGCCCGCTGCAGATTATTGAACTGATGACGTCAAAATGACGTCAAAAGTGCAGCCCGCTGCAAATTATTGAACCGTTGACCGAAAAAAGCTGGGGACGAGATTGTGTTATTTTTGTTGAGCAGAAAAATGGCTGCGAGTAGGTTTAGAAGTTTGAGCGAAGAAAATATTTTGAATGAATAATGAAGCCATTATTGAATTTGGCTTTCGTAGAATAATGAAGAATTCTGCAGATATCAGAGGATGTTATCCACCTCGGCCTTCGCCTTGGTGGATAACACCCTCGTCGACCTGCAGAATTCTTCATATCCTTCATATCCTACTCAACCTCATTCAATAATTGCTAATTATCATCTTTATCATTGTTGTAATAATTTCTTAGTAGCAGTCCTAGTGGCAGTGGCAGCAGCAGTAATAGTAAGTAGTAGTCGTAGTAGTCGTCGTTGTAGTAGTAGTGGTAGTAGTAGCGGTAGTGGCAGTAGTGGTTGCAGTAGTACCGGTAGTAGTAGTAGTAGTAGTAGTAGTAGTAGTAGTAGTAGTAGTAGCAGCAGCAGCAGCAGTAGCAGTAGCAGTAGCGGTAGCGGTAGTGGTAGTAGGAGTAGTAGCAGTGTAGTAGTAGCAGTGTAGTAGTAGTAGTAGTAGTAGTAGTAGTAGTAGTAGCAGCAGCAGCAGTAGCAGTAGCAGTAGCGGTAGTGGTAGTGGTAGTAGGAGTAGTAGCAGTGTAGTACACTGTAGTAGCAGTGTAGCAGTGTAGTAGTAGTAGTAGTAGTAGTAGTAGTAGTAGTAGTAGTAGTAGTAGTAGTAGTAGTAGACTAGTAGCAGCAGCAGCAGCAGCGGCAGCAGAAGTAGCAGTAGCAGCAGCAGCAGTAAGAGTTGTTGTTGTTAAATGACAGCTTAAGGAAAGAGTATAAAGGTTCTCCATGTCCCTCTGCGTATGGCTGCATTAAGCTACTGTATGTACAAACCAATTTTGACAGTTGTGACTGAGGTCAGAGGTTCTCCCACTAACCTTTGCACATTATCTTTCATTTTGCTTTGTTTATTTAATTGCTGGTTTTCCTTTGGTTCATCATCCTGGTCAGACTCCTCCTGACTTTCCATTCTTCGCGACAAGAGCTTTTTCTCCTCGGCTTTTGCCTTTAAAAGAATCAGGAAAAGACAAAACGTAAAGTTGCACACACCAGTCTTGCTAGTTCAAAATTAATGAATTATTGCAGTTACAGTGATTCCACTGGCATTCACATGATCTTGCTCAAACATTTTCATATAGTGAGGAGCTCTGAGCGACCTATTTTTCTTACACAACAATTAGATATTTTAGATCTTACAACCGCGCTTTGAAAATTTATCTGTTTTCTTACCACTATAGTCGCAACGTAGTGCACATTCCAAAACAGTCCTTGTTGATTCACTGATGACTATAGACACAAAATCACCTGATCAATCTGTAGCACAACAACTGACAACGACTGCACACGATCTTATTGCACCATCACTTATAGCCGTTGTGAAAACTCCGATTGCACCATCAGTCGCAGCCATTGTGACATCTCTGATGACATTATGGTCTTAATTAATCTGGAACTTTCTTCGGATAATAATTGTATGGATATGAACGATACAACAATAAGTCTATTAACAACGTACAACTTTCTTTCTTAAAAATCATGATTAAATTAAATTGGTTTTTTACGTGAGTAAAGGGGTAGCAAAGTAGTAACACAAGTCACATAAAGTTGCAATGTTGACACATTCCATGAATGACATAATGGCTTTTTATGTATTCAATACTCGCTTCTAAGTTTACCCAAAAAGGCAATATATTTTGTATTAAATAAAGAGTGGAATATTCATAGAATTTTTAGAACATTAACGTTTTAACAGCTTTTGGCGAATAAACGTCATAAATTGCGTGATTCAAAGTCCCACTGACTATAAGGCCGAGTGTAAGTTTGGGTCTGCTCACTGACAAAACTGAAAAAAAAAAAAAAAACAACGTGCAGAGCAAGAACCACGTTCGACCCATGGCCGCGCGGTTAATAAACCATTATAATGTTAATGTGATATGTTGCCATCATCAATGTTAATCGAACAAAACAAAATGGTATAAAAGAACTAATGGGGATAGAACCAAATCCGATCTCACTTGTATGATGCATTGGGGAACATCACCCACAAGTGACCAGAACATCCAGGTTTTTTTTGTCCAGAGCTGTTTGTTAATAAACCTCTTTTTTTTTTCTTTTCTATTTTCTTCTCTTAAAAGGATTCTCAGTTGAGGGTTATCTGGGTTGCAGGACATTTGTTTCCCAAAACATGTCTTCATATGTCTCTAAATATGATTAAATGCAACCTGTATTGAAAAATAAGTTTGGAACAATAACTAAAAAATATTATTAATTAAGCCCGTCACTTTCATTGAAGAATTGTGAATCTCTGCCCTTTTAGTCTCAATAACAAACTTCATGACTACATCATCCATGATATGTTTCAAAATAATAAATTATTAAAAGCATTTAGAACAAACAACTTTAAAAATAACAATTAAAATCTGCTGCAAAGTATCAAAAAAGATAACATTAATGTTGTATTGATCTGGAAAAATGTAAAAATGATCCAATATACCGTACCACTTTATAATGTCTGAAGCAAGGATACTAATAATATTTAACTGAGCACTATTATGCATTTATTACAAGCAAAATTTCCACACGAGAAGGTTCCACTTACAATTTTCTTTCTCATCTTGTTGTTTCATCCACATGAATATTACTTCCTGTGTCTAAAACCATTAAGTCACCTTGCAAGTGACCATAGATGTTGGTTATGCAAATGTCCCTAAATCCCCCTTACACAGAGTCTGTTTGCATATTGCTTAATAAATAAAACAATCTTCATTGCTTTTCTGTGAAAAATTAATTTTCACTACCTGAAGTGATTGCATCTTGCAAAAAAAAAGCACCACATGCTACAAAAATCTTCAAGGTATTAAGATAAATAAAGGATAGTTTGAAATGGAAATGTATGTAACAAAACAAGATTATAATATAATATAAATTAAATCAATCTCTGAAAGCAAATTCAACCTACCATTTTGCACTCGAAGACTGACTATTTGATTTCCTCTAAGCTTGATGCAGAAATTAAAAATGATTTCATTCAATTAAAAGATTCTGTGGTCTTGAATCAGGAAAAAAGTCATAGACAGAATGCTATTGTCTATTAAGAGATTCTTCCTACATCAGCTCTTTAGATTTGAAACTCTTTCGATTTTTCCCAGTGAATGGCAACACATCTGTCTGTCAGGTTGTAACAATGAACTGAAATCACTTTAATAAGCTGTATGATAAATTAATTCAAGGTGAAATGGATTTCTTTCAATCACGCATACATTGTGCAAATTTAATGCCTCTTAATGCAATGTTACCGATTCTGTGGTGAATTAAAAAAATTTAAGACTGGAGAATTCACAGTCTGTTTGCTTAAAAGGTTGAAAAAATTTTAACCAAGATATGAAAGACCAATCATATTCAAGGAAAACGATCTGTGTCATCTGTCTGTGTGTTCATATGTTTACTTAACAAAAAAGTCAATTTGCATGAAACCTTAAACATATATCTATGATACTAGACAGAATTAACATTTCAGTTTTAACTTTTTATTACCTGAACAAGGACTATTTTAATAGAAAACTCTGACAAATCTTTTTATTCAACAATCAATATTACAAGAAATCACTTTAGATTCAATAAATATTTACATGAACTAGAAAATGGTGGATATTTTAGTCTACAGTCCAATATTTTATGTTGAAAACTACAGTTACAAAACACAACAAATAAATGCATATAAAAAAATTCTGAACAGCTAAAGATATAGCATACTTTAGGTAATACTGTGGAAAAAATCATTCTAAATTTGAAATAAGTGCTGAGATATAATCAGAAACTAAAAGGCCATAATTAAAGGTTTTATCAAGAATCAGATAATTCCAATAAGATTAAAAGCAATAAAAATGCACAATATTTTGACTATCTGTCAAATCGTTAAAGACACCTCACAGTGAATGACATAGAGAAAAAGTTCATTTTAGAAATTCAATGATTTGGCAATTTGTTGGGGTGAAGGGAAGAAGTTAATCATCATTACTATTTGTTGTACCTACATTAATTAATTTATGATAAATTGATGCTCCTACAGATCACCAAGGAAAGTCCTGATATGTAAGTGTGCAAAGAAATTTTCACATCAAAAATACATCTGTTGGTTGCAATGTACACTTAATGCTTGAGTACCACATATGAAAAACGAAGAAGCTGTATCAACATATACATGTATCAATACATGTAGTTACAATAATATTATAGTTCTACTAATGTGACAGCCAATATCTTTTTAAACTAAACCTATGAAGCATTCTAACAAAAGAAAATGGGTATTTTTTCACCAAAATACCTCTTTTTTTTAAATTAATCATGTCAAAGAAACCTCTGAATTGGGCATTCTCAGGTTTCTCACACATCCATATCAATGTGTGATTTAAATACAATATAATGACAATGACATTACTGATTAAATAATAATAATAATAATAATAATAATAATAATAATAATAATAATAATAATAATGACAGGAATCTAATGCATCTCATTGGATAAATGACGATGATGATGTTTGACCTGACAAATACAGCGAGAGACCAAAAGCATGATACTACGCATCTAAAAGTAAATAGATCCAACAACAGTTTCATGGAATAAGCTGAATTTTGCTCTTTGGTAAGAGATGAAGACTGGAAAACCCCGAGAAAAACTGATGACAGCTAAAATTTGGTATTCTCATGTCATTGTTGGGAAGAAATTCAGTGGCAAAGAAATTTACCAAATTTTCAAATGGATGTGCATGGCATTTATTTTGCTCATAAAACCTATTTCTTTGGTTTTTCCTGTTCTTATTCTTAGGATATCATTGTCACTTAAGCTCCCTACCTTGAATATTATTTGTCAGTAATTTGTGATGCCTGTATTATAAAAGTGACTGCAATGTATTAATAATTATTATTATGGGTTCAAAAATGTCTGTGGCTGATGCAAAAAAAAATTACATGTGTATTGTTAACACCCTTTCAAATTATCTTGAAAAACAATAATAATGATATTGTTATTTTCACAATCTCGTTTTTGTAGGCAAAGATGTGTTGAAAGTTGTTGGATGTTATTAAAGGTCAAGCTGTGTAATTGTCAGACTCCTAGTTGTGTAAGAGAAATACATGTATATACCAGTATATAAGGCCTTGTTTCAAGTACATGTAAATGAATAATGAGTGCACTCTCCAGACACATCACCTCTGTTTAACAGATCATCTTACAGTAATATTACTGTATAAGAATGACACACGCTTTAATACAGTAACTGCATCTTGAAAAATCAGCTCTTGCATTTTTCAGCACACAATACTATTGTCAAATGAAACTTTATAAACAAATATTATTATCGTATGTACCTTTAGCTTACTGTGTTGATGCTGAATTTCTTTAATTTCAGTCTTAAAAGTCTCATCTAGCACAGCCATTTTGATATTAAAATTTCTCAGCTGCAAACATGCCAAAGTGACAAAAGGATGATAAAAGGCTGTACATATGTGTGTGTTTGTTTAAAATGAAATTATTCAGGTTAAAATGACTTTGAGCCACCTAAGGGATTTCACTTAATGTCAAACACCACATGGTTTCACCTGTCAATGGGGGTTACCCATTAGGAGCCAAAGGAAAGGAAAAAATGGAAAGGAACCTTTTAGTTATTTATAAGTCGATCGTTCTGGCACTGGAGTGCTAATTGGGGAGACTGTCAACTGAAATTAACAATCAACGCAAATCAAGTCAAAATGTCGGTTTTTGATGAGAGGGGAAAACTGGAGTACCCGGAGAAAAACCTCTCGGTACTGAGTAGAGAACCAACCAACTCAACCCACATATGACACAGAGTCTGAGGATCCAAACCAAGCAACATGGGGGAAGGCGAGTGCTCTCACCATTGCACCATTCCTGCAAACCCACAGACATCTGAACATCTAGTACCCAAAAACAGTAGTAATTAACCCTTTCTCTCCTAGCTAAAGGAGTTCCTCATTAACCAGGCAAATGTTCTGTTGTTAGAAAGACCATAATTTACTGAATAAAAGGAGTCAATGGGTTAATTTTTGCCTGGATGTAGAGTTAACTGAACTTCCCACCCAATGACAAGTAAAATCCTCTGGTGTTAGACAGAGTTAAAGCTACTGAGTCTCAATCCTAGGATTCAATGGGTTTACAACCTCCACATCCACTCCCTTTAACCCATTGATTCCTGGGTGTGACACTTAATACATTTTACTCATGATCTAATGCCAGACGATTTTACTCGTCATTTGGAC
>NC_090884.1:12034756-12039756 GCF_036669925.1 Montipora capricornis | reverse complement strand
GTTCCTATCCCTGAAGGCTTACAACTACAAGTACATGTCACGTAGATGTACCTCCCTCCATCCCTCACACAGTCTTCGAATGACAGCCTCTGATAGTTGCATGCCAGCGGCATGACATTCTGCTTTCGCAAGGTCTCATGGGTAGCTTATCGGTCGCCATTTTAAAGTTTAACTTGGAAAGCGAGAATGCTTCGTTGTGCCACCCGGCGTCTTGTCTCACCCTACATAAGAGGGGTTTCGCCCTCACTGGGTAAGTTCTTGTGGCTTTAGTTATTTGTTGTTTGTGAAATCAAGCTGTTTTTACATAATTTTATACATTAGCTCTCTTCGCGTGCCAAATATCATCAAGCTGTCGAAACTGTAGTGTTTAGCTCGGTCACAGCTCCTCTAACTCTGGCTGGGTGGAAGAACCTGACAATTTTTCTTTGTTTTCTGTGGTAATTTTTACTTCAGTTTGTACTTTTAGCTCCTTTGATTTCTTTTTGTCTCAGTACGTTGGTTGAAGTCCGCCAAACCCGGGCTTATATTTGCAGTCAATCAAACAGGACGTTACAAATCGATAGAAATCGATCATCGGAAAGTAATCGATTACTCGATATTACTCGATAATACTCGATAATTGTTCATCGATTAGCTAGAATAATCGATAAATATCGATAATCACAAGACAAGATTTGACTGGTGTATGAGAGATCAACCCCAAGATTTAGGTGCAGATTATCGATTATATCGGTTTACTTGGCCGAGAGAATAGGTCAACTCCAAAGTAAGGGTTTTGTCTTGCCGAAAATCCTCTTCCGCTCCTGGCCATAAATCTGAGATGAATCATTCGCATTTGGGGAAATTTTTAACCCCCCGGACTGCGAGCGAAGACCACACACTGTTTAGATCAGTGTAAACATGTATACGCTGTGAACTGCTCAAAACATGGCGTGCATCCACCAACGGAAACCTATCACTGAATGAATTTCGTTTCTGCATAAGCTCGATTCCCAGCCGCTGTCCACGAGTCCAATCGTCTCTTTTTGGGGAGGAACGTAAATTGCACGTGAGAGAGCGGCGGAAATCGAGCCTACGATCGATATCTAATTAGCCGATACACACGGGAGTCCAGCTATTTCCGCAGATTTCCGTTTCTTTGGCGATACGTGTTATTAGCGATAGCAGACAGGTGATAACGAAAAGTCACGTGATCAATAGAAGCACACAAACAATTTTCTATATCAGCACAGCACTGAGCAAAATCAATATTTTCTGTTATCGATTATTATCGATTATAAATTGATCGAAATCGATTGAAATCGAACAGTAATTACGAAAATCGATAAAATCGATAATCACAAAAACCTCTGTTATCGATTATTATCGATTTCCGATACTAATCGATGAATTAGTATCGAAAAATATCGATTGCGATCGATTTTATCGAGTATCGAAATTTTCGATTTGTAACGTCCCGAATCAAATTATGAAAGAACGAAAATGACCTCCCCTCCAGGGTACCGTTTTTTGGTCCAAAGTCCCTTCCCTTAGGGCCTCAGGCAAACAAACAGATACCTTCAAAAATATTGCACATAATCTGCGTCACACAGATCACATTTGAATTCATAAACAATGCATTGTTTGTTAATAAGAGGTGGTTTGGGTTCTGTCACTTTGATCTCACCAGCAATTTTCTTGCTTGTAAACACTGGGCACAAGTGTGATCTGTGTGATGCAGATTATGTGGGCTATACATGCCGACACCTATTTCAGCACATTAATGAACATAAGCATTCTGTCATTGGTCGTTACACCTGTGGGACGTACACAATCTGAGGAACAAAGATTCTGTGACCAGTTTACAACCCTCAAGAAATGCTTTCGGAAGCTGGATTGTTTAATTTATGAAATGCTCTTCATCAACACTTAACACTCAATCTGACTCCATTAAAGCAAAAAATTTTATTTGACAGTTCAAGCGCACCATGCTTGGAATTTTATTTTATTTTTTCTTTTGAATCATATGCACTGAGACCTTCACACGTACATTTCACTATATTATGAACTCACCTAAAGTTTTTTTATTTGAATTTGGGAATGGTGGCATGGAGCCGTCGAAACGTCATTGTTTTATATCGCTGCTTTTTAATCTTAAATGCTTATCGAAAGCCTTAGTTATTAAAGGTTTTTCTTTCATTTTAATCTGTTAACCACGCAATCAAAGCCCTGCCAGCGATGTGAGTCAGCTGTTAGTGTCCCAAACAAAATGATAAAACAATGAAAAAGATCCTCACAAACTTTGAAGACAACACGGCACCCGTTGAGTTTGGTTTGGTAACAAGTCTTTGTTTGCGGCTTGGTAATTAAGGAGTCTTTGCTTGTCGTCCCTGATGACGTTACCAAACGAAAAACTCGTTTCCAAGCCACAAACAAAGATTCATATCCAAACTGAACTCAACGGGCACCGTGTTGTGTTCAAAGCTTGTGATGATCTTTTTCATTGTTTTACCGTTTCGTTGGGGACACTTTCAGCTGACTCGCGTCACTAGCAGGTCTTTGATTGCGTGGCTAGCGGATTGAAATGAAAGGGATGGGAAAATTTGATCCAGGAATATTTTACTCCATTTGGTGGGCTTGTGAGAATTCGGTGTTTAGCCTTGGTATTTTATTATGACCGTTGACAACCGAGGAACTGATAATGGCTCAATTCATGTCAAATCTGGAAAAAAAAACTCACAGGAAGGAAGCTACCTTCAATGGCAATTAGGTTATGCTTTTAAATTGAGAATTTTTTCGTAAATTATCTTCTCAGGTCTTTTATCGGGATTCCCATTCAAATCCTTATAAATTATTCCCTCACACTGAGCTTGGGATGCCTGTGCTTTTATTTTCCCAAGTACAATTTATTGAATTGATTTTTTTAAGTGTTTCAAGAGGATTATTTTATTAAGTTTGAGGATACCCTTCCAGACATTCCAACCCCTTTTGAAGAAAAATAGATATACATGTATAAGGGGTATTTTTTAGTGGCAAAGGCTCTCACATAAGCACCTAATAAGGTGCAAGCCTGTTTAGGGGGGGGGGGGGGTCTGGAAATTTTGCAGATTTAGTTTCTCTCAAGTGGCATTTCTTGCATTTTGACATCATTTGTGTAGTATTCTAGAAGGTCTTTACCATTGCTTGTCCGCCACTTTTTGGGCTGCTTAAATTAATGGAGTGAGTCTGCACAACACGGCATGTTCAGTGGAGAGACTGGGCAAGACATTACAGGATAAGAAAGAATGCCTGCCCTTCAACTTATTTGCTTGTTATTGTAAGGAAGTCGTTTATTATTGTATTCTGAATCGAATGCTTTAAAGAACTCTGCCCAATGCAAACAGTCATGGTTAGAAACTGTAGACTTTTTTCAATCATGAGCACTTATTTTTCCTTTAATGGTCATTTGTATATGTAAAACAAAAATACTTTTATAAGTTTCATAACTATTGTTACTTTATCCCTGATTGATGTTAAGTGTCCTTCCGAAAGATCTAGGTAGTCTGATTAAATGAATTTTAAGTTGGAAATGAATACAAAGTTGATTGTAATGCAACTCTAAAATGTTATCATGCTCCAACTCACCTCCCCCCTTGGTAAGTATGAGTTGGTATAAAGTAATTCCACTGACTACCTCATCACTGTGACAGGTGCCAGGCGGTGGACTGGGTAGGGTTACTTTGGAACCCACCTCGTTGTTTCTGGACATATGCATCCACCACAACCCTTGCAGGCACCTAATACGGGTTTAACCCTAGGTAGTCTGATGAAAGGAATTTTTAGTTTGAAATGAATGCAAAGTTCATAGTAAGACTACATGTAGTAACCCAAATATTTCTATTATCGCATGTCAGGTGCTGCTTCTCGTTTGATGAGTAGCAAACCCAAAGAGTCGGATGAGGCATTTGATGCAAGATGGAAGGCATATTTTGAAAGGTACTATTTTATTGAGTACTCAAGAAGTCTTTGTTATTAAATAACATGACCCTTCAATAATGAGGTCTTTGCTATTAAATAAAATGAAATTCCTGTTAAAATTGATTTCAAGGATTTTCTTTTTTTCGGTTTTTCTACCCTTATCTTTTAACCCATTGACACCTCAAATGTCCCCAGTTGATGAGTAAAATTGTTTGGTGTTAGACAAAGTAAAATCTAAAATCTGTTAAGTGTCACTCCTAGGGGTCAATGGGTTAATGAGGTCTCTCTTTTCGCCCTTGTTTATTGATTCAGACCAGACATTGATGCATGGGAGTTGCGGCATGGATTGAATGAACTGTATGGAAAAGATCTGGTACCTGAACCCAAGATCCTGATTGCAATGTTCAATGCCTGCCGTCGCCTCGATGATTTTCCTTTGACTGTCAGGATTCTAGAATCAGTCAAGTCAAAGGCTGCTGGAAGCCAAGAGATCTACAATTACATTCTACAGGAAATCAAACCTACAATGGATGAGTTGGGCTTGTCCACTCCAGAAGAACTTGGTTTAGCTTAATGTGCAAGGTATGTTTTAAGCTTTCACAGTATCTTTTAATTCATAGATACTGCTATGTACATGTAAATAGCGGCTTGCTTGAATACACGGTTTTTATAAGGGGTGGTAAATGACTGTCACTGGCGACTTTCATAGATTTCGGCATGTTAGCCTAATCAGAGTACTTGTACTGTCAAGTACACGTAAAAAATTTTAATAATGCGTCAAAGTATTCTAGCTGAACTCAGACTGCTAGCAGTCCCTTCTTTGTCAATCAAACCAGGTGTTATTCTAGTCAGTTGTGTGTGGTCATGCAATCTAGAGAAACAGTGTAAGGAAGGCTCCCCAAAGCTCTCTCAGACTTTTCCCTCAATTGCGTGACAAAACTCCATTGACCAAAAAAGTGTGTGGCTGATAGCAGTGTCATCCCAGTGGGGAATTTTGTCTAGTTTGCATTTTCTAGTGTCTTCTCCCTCCTCTCCCTTCTTATCTACATGTAAATCGTAGGTTC
>NC_090884.1:12007256-12032256 GCF_036669925.1 Montipora capricornis | reverse complement strand
AGATTTTCCACACCTTAAGAAATGTCATACGATCGTTGCGTTTGCCAGAGCGTAACGACAAATCCATCTGTCAACACGGCGATCGCTGGAAAAGGAAAGGAAAGGAAAGGAACTTTATTTAAGTGTCTAGTCGTTCTAGCGCTGAAGCACTTATTGGGGACACTGTAAATTGAAATTAACAATGAAAGCAAATCAAGTCAGAGGTTGGTTTTTGAGGAGAGGGGAAACCGGAGTAGCCGGGGAAAACCTCTCGGTGCAGAGTAGAGGACCAACAAACTCAACCCACATATGACGCCGGATCTGGGAATCGAACCCGGGCCACATTGGTGGGAGGCGAGTGCTCTCACCACTGCGCCATCCCTGCATTATCCGCACCCCCGGTCACAGACCATTTGGCGTAAACGTGATGCTGTATCTCTCTAAAATAGAAATTTAGCAACGCGTTTGAGTTTCAAATCGAAACTTTTGATTGACTGTCTTTTTGAAAAAAAGGGAAGGTTTGTGCATGGTGAGGGCCTGGTTCTGGTCACGTGGACACAGCGTTCATACGCATGTCATTCACCATTGTGGTGCCGCAGGTGACTGCGCAAAAACGGGCAGAAACGTCTCATCAAGCGGGACACCAAACTTCTATTCTTGGATTTCACATGACGTCACGGCCCCCATGTTGGGGTCCTGATCCAATCCTTCGGGAATTGAAAGCTTTTATTATGCTAACGTCTTTTTTTTGTTTTCGTTGAAAAACATGGCTGTTGATCACGTGAGTGAAACCCAAGAATTTGCTATTTTACGTCTGCTATGGCTACACATGCCCGTTATTTCGAGAGTCCCGAATAGACTCGTTCTGAAACAACGATCCACCGGACAACATCTAATTTTGGGAAATCGTGAGAGATGATGCAAAGAAGAGTTCGGAAAACAACTTGAAAACCTGGCTGGAATAGAGTGTGAAGTTGCCATCCCTTCCTCTTAGCCAAACGATACAACTGAAACAAGTGTTCGGTTCAATGTGCATTCCAGGCTTTCTTGTGGGTTTCAATGGTTGTTTATCATTTACAAAAAAAATTCCGGGAATTCCGGTTGGTTTGTAAATGGAACACGACTTCTTGGTTCGTTCACTGGAAATTTTCCGGGAGCTGCGGGACGTCTGAAAAGGTAGTCCTGTTTTTCCGTTGGAAACCTTTCGATGGAAATGTGTGTTCCTCACCAGTTCCAGGCTATCCACGGACATATTTGTAATTTTGGCGCGTAAAATTGCAATCGCCTGGGGGCGAACGGACTTGAGTTACATGGAACACGTTTTCGACCGATGGAAATTTCCACCAGAATTTCCGGAAATTTTGTGTGAATGGTAAACAAGCAATGATTCTTATATTTTTTTTGGTGTTCTGAAAAAAACGAAGCAGGGAAATCCCCGATCCAACTTGAAGACCGAATGAGTGTCACTGCAGATGTTTCTTTGTAAGATATTTGTTCAAGATAAGGACGTCCATTTTTTTCTCCATTTACTGTCGTCCGACCGATTTTTCAAAATATCATTAAAAGATATGTGGAAGGTAATCACTTAATGAAACATTTTTAAAACTTTGAATCTGAAATATAAACAGATTTTTAGTTTCGACGTGTGTCGTCGTGAGGGGAAAGTATGTTAACAGTAACTCTCTCCTCGTTTTTGCTCTTTTCTGTAGCTTGTCATTGATACTTGCATCTGGCTCCAAAGCTCCACGCCACAGATTGTTTCTGACTTTCGTTTTTGTGTTTTTTTTTTGTCTCCGACCAACCCAACCTCGGTCCCAGGGCTTTTTTCCGCCCTACTCTCGGGGAAAGACAGCCCTGGGAACGAGGCCGCGACCTACCGATGCAAAATTAGGAAAAGCATTTGACGGGACGGCCTGAGACGTTTTAGTACAAAAGCTATCCTCTTCCTAGTATCAGTACAATGGATATTTGGTCCTGACTAATTACCACGACCATCCAACTCATTTGATGTCCGTATTTGAATATTGTTGTTTTTAACAATTGGCATTTTTTGGAACCTCTCCATTTTTATTGTGATAAAGGTGTTTAGATCCTGGGAATCGCCCGTGAATGGTTATTTCATCAAGTACAGCCATCCGCGATGGGGAGCGGGGGTGGTTCAGTAGTGAGAGCATTCATTCCCCCCCCCCCCCCCCCACCTCTTCTCAATGTGGCCCGGGTTCGATTCCCAGACTCGGCGTCACATTTGGGTTTCGTTCTTGGTTCTATACTTCATTGTAAGATACTCGTAAAGGTTAAAACACACTCTCACACAGTATAAATTTAAAAAAAAACGCACACACAGGCACCGAAAATCAAATACGTGGAGTAAACGATAAAAAATGCTTGCGAAAAAGTCTTACAAATAAAAAGAATGATGTAGAAGTAATATATCAAACACGAGAAGGAGTGTTTCATCGGATATCCAAACACCGAGAAGCGAGTTTTTTTAACCGATTTCGAGGTGGTTGGATATCTGATGAAACACTCTTTCGAGTGTTTGATATTGCTTCTTAAAAGAAGCAGTGTTTTAAAAATTTTATGCTAATTAAGGCCCTATGCCCCATTGGGGGCAATAAGGACTAATATATATATATATAAGACCACATATCCAAACTTCCTTCACGATAGTGATTTCTTTTGTTTTTGGCTTATGAATTATTAATGAGTTTGAGAGGTAATATGTCAAAAACGAGCGCGAGTGTTTCATCAGGGTTTCCAAATAGGTGGTCTGCAACCAATCCTTACAGACACAGATATCAATGCTGCAATGTACAATGTTGTGTCCGTACGCAAGAAATGACCCGCGGATAAAACGGCCGACCGAAAAACTTTTAATCTTACTCAATAACTACTAACTTGCAAAATGTTAATGCGGGAACACATGCTATATAAACCTTTACCCGCTCTGGGAATTACATTATTTGTTATTCATGAAAAACCTTATTCATTAACACGTAGTCCATTGATGAATAACTTCTTATTCATCAAACCTTATTCATTAAAACACCATAACATACAATTGCTGGTGGACGAACAAAAGGAGCCTAATGATGAGAGATCTTTTGTTTTCGTCCAAAAAAACAAGGTGGCCATTTTAGCAGGTCAACTTACAAGTTCTATGGAGCTGGTGGCTTCGCGTTGCTACCTGGAGATGCTTCAGTGGATTCATGGTTTAGAGAAATTCCTGGGAATGATTTCCGTACAGGTCCCTACTTCATTATGCATGCAGAATAAATTAATTATTCATTCACGCTATTGTTTTGTAGAACAATACGTATACCCAAGAGAACCAAATATATTGCTGGTTTTCACTCACGTGATCAACAGCCATGTTTTTCAACGAAAACAAAAGGAAGCGTTTGCATAATAATAGAGTTAAATTCCCGGAGGATTTGGTCGGGGCACCAACATGGCCGCCTTTTCTTTGTTTAGGGCACCAACATGGCGGTCGTGACGTCATGTGAAAACCGAGAATACATGGGTAATTTGTACTTACGGGATGAATAAAAACGGATCTCATTTTTTCTCTCCCTCCCTCTCTCTCTTCTTTCCCTTCATCGCCCACACCGTTACTCGTTTTTGTCCCAGCTTTCCCCTTTCTATCCTTCGTGTTCTTATTTCCAGATCCCGCTCAGCTTTTTCTGCCATTTTATCCCATAATATGTCACTCGCAGCTTGCCTTGAACTCCGACCCACTGTAAACCTCTGGATTACTTGTCCCTGTTCTTTACCACTGAGCTAACGTGTCAATTTGCTAATTCACACCTTGAAAATGATATTTATTTTGAATTCTGGCTGACTATTTACATAACAATGATACGTAATTATATACACGTGCCGCCGAGCACCTACAATCGAACTTACACTTCAGTAGGTTACCGTTAAGAGATCCCTGTTTTACTACTCTTGAAACAACCCATCCCTTTAATAATGCTAACTGTAACCCTAATTACAACTAAAGGCACTGTTAAGGCTTAAGGTTAGTCCCTGTGATAGTTTTAGGTTTTCCAGTATTGCTGTGAACTGTGACCTGCTTTTCCTTCATGCCCCGTGCGTGCGGCACACTTATAAGTTCACTGCGTGGAAGATACCACGCTTAAAGTCTGATTGGTGCATCTTTCATGGGAAACTTTCATGCACGAGTTCTTTTCCCTTCTTTTGAAGTCAACTTGTGTCTTCGTAATAATCAAGATGGCTACTGAAGTAAAAGGGTCACAGCAATGGGAGATTTGATCATTTGGAAATTGTCCCTGCTTTATAGCCTTTCCAGAGTTGTGCATAGAGTGGTGCAAAGAAAACAATTTACTTTCGTCTTCCGTGTCCAAAACCTGTGCGAAAACGCAGTCAGTTGGCAAAGACAAAGTGCCGCATCGGGAGATGGATCTGTTTCGCGATGCTCAAGAAAAAACTGCAATGGATAGCCTTCAATCCGCAGAACACATATTAATTTTCTGACCGTAAACTTTCCTTGAAAAAATATTAGCCTTAGCTACCTGTGGCCGGAAAGTTTACAACTGTTAGTTGGAAGTATCATTGAGCATATTGCCGATCTCTACAAAGAGCGATAAATCGCAAAATCCCTCTAAATGTACCGTTCGTGATCCTGAATACAGGAAAGGAAGAAAATATACACTTTGCAGTGTCTCGGCGAATTTTTAAGCAGACAGGAAGAACAATTTCACGATAAAAAGAGCAGGTAGCCATTAAATTTCTTATGACAGTACTTTTATTTGATTTGTTTGTTATGTTTGCGAATCTGAACCCTATTACAACGAATGCTTGAAACTCCACTTCTTGCGCTTATTCTAAAACTGAAAAATGGGTAAAATTACAGGAAACGTACCGAAATTACAGGAAAAACTGTTCGATTTTCCGTATTTCAGACAGAAGTTGAACCGACTTTTTCAAAGTCCATATAGACTTAAAAAAAAACCTCTAAAAAGAAAGAACAAAGCGCTACAGTCCCAAAGGACGTGTATTGTTATCGCTATTGTTTTCTTGAAACAAAGGAGTGTATGCATAATGAAGTAGGGACCTGTGCGGAAATCTTGCCAATTCCTGTTCCACGAAACTGGCGTGTTTATTTAGCGACTGGATTCGATTTTCATGAAAAAAATCGTGCTTGTTTTGGATCGATCGGAGTCCTTAAGGTGGCTTCTGTCTCCTACCATGTCACTACACTATGAAGGAAGGTGAACGGGGACCATTTTTCTCGAAACTTCGTGTACGTATTAAAGACAGCAACAGCTCACCACATGGTAAGTTTTATCGATTTTTATTTCCGTTTTCTAGCAAATTTTCAGACCTAAACTTCGCCTCATATGTTCTCTATATTTTAATACCTACGTGACGCACACAGTGTGCTTGGGTAAGCTGTGGTTTCATTGGGTATCAAGATACATGCGCGTGACCAAAATGAGGCACTGTGATTGGCTAATAGCCTTACAAATGAGTTTGAGAATCTTGTCTTCATGTAAAATATGCCGGCCTACTGCTTCCGTTTTTTTTTACTAAAGCAAACTCCAATTTCACTTTTGACTAAAATATATACATGGGATCAACATGAAATGAGCTTCATTGCTGAATTAAACAATAAAATTCAATTGTTTTTTAGAGTGGAGGAGCTTGCAAAGGCTTTTCGGTCTCCGCTGGCGCTTCTCTTCGATTTCTTGACTCCTTTTTCTCTGAAAAAAAAGTAACATTGGCATGTTGGCATGTTTCCAATACACCTCATTGCGCTCGTGCAGCGTATACTGGGGAAAGAGAAAAAGGAAAACCCGGAGGGAGCCTGGGACAGGGTCCCTATTTCATGACCTGACCACGTGATAAAACGTAAATAATCTTTATTCCACCAGGTTAAGGTTCATCTGTTTAACAAATCGAAAGTGGTTCAGCGTTGTCTGTACTCTTACCTACAACGTTATTGGTCATCACAGTGGTCAAAATGTTGTGGACTCACGAAAAATAATGAATTTGTCTTACAAAGTTACGATTTGACGCTCAACGAGAGCGAATAAAAAAGCATTTTCGGAGGCATAATTATGTCGGTTGTACCCCGCGAGACACGAGTTCGCTGCAAAACAATCGCCAGTTGGTTACACATGTAATTAAAAGAGCGCCAAAAAACCAGTTTTTCTTAGCAAAGAGGAAATCTCCGCCTTGTTGGAACATGCTTGCCAAACCAATCACGACGACTGCGTGGGATACTTTAAAAAAATGCACTACCAAACGGCGGTACCATCAACGTCACGCCACCAGGAAACGATGTTAATCGGTGACTATAAAAGGACTCTTATTTCAGCATTGGACCCACCGACACATTGAGTCCTGAATTATAATGCTATATTCCTCTTTTCAAACCAGAGTAGTATGAGTGTAAACCTGGTTGGAGTGTGAACCCAGAATCTACCTTATTCCGTAAGAAATGAAGGCACTCTTTTTCTATGATATTCTTACCCGACTCCCAGCTCTCAAATGATTCATCCCCGCTCTCTCCGCCACTAGTCTCTTCCCGAGATTTTTGGGTTGAAGATAGCTTGTCACCAGACTCCTCTTGATCTACGCCAGCTCCGCTTACGTCCTTGTCCTCGCCTGATCCGTTATCAGTTTTTTCTTGTCCGATGGAGCCTGATCCCGCGCCCGAACCGGATCCCGAGCCAGAACCCGTTTCCTCTTTTGTTTCCACTGGAATCAAGTATTCGTTTAAAAAAATTGTGAGATAAGAACGTGAAAGCAAAAACAATAACAACAACAGCAATTAGTTAAGGCGATGCTACGAACTAGATCCTTGACAAAATTTATAGCTTTATGAAATTGTGGAGAATAGTCATCTTGACCTTGTTTATTCGAAGACGACGATGCTCAGAGAGAAAATATTTAACTGTGTCAACAATATAATCGAACTTAACTAGTCGACTCAAGCAAATAAAAGTGAAATTTGATTCAATGAAATGAAGATAGTTTAGAATGGCGAGCGCCGCCATTGTATTATTTAGATTCAAACAGTTGAAGAATTTGTTTTGTAGGACATGCAAGCAACTTGGGCTGGACCGCTATGATTGTGCTCGAAAAATTGTTCGCGAACATGAAATAATTTAGAACAAAGAGTTTCCGGACGCGTTCATAAAGTTGCTTTTCTTACGGTGCACGTAGATTGTTGTAACTGGACTACCCTATCCCGTCATACAACGGGAATGGGGTTGTGGTCCCTTTGCCCGAATTTAGGGGTAGGAGGAAATCCAGGAAAAGGGACTATACGTCTGACGAGAACTACGTTAATTGTTCGATCGCCAATGAACAACAGATGAAGTCAGTCAAATGACCTAGAAGGAAGTGTGTATGTGTTTGTGTTGTCACGTGATCAAAAGGCACAGGAAAACGTCAATTTTGACAGATAAATGTAATGAAAACCCAGGTCTATGAGCAGTTTGGAGATGAGCTAACTTGCCTTTTACGCATGCGCCATCTTGTTTGTAGAATCCACGCGAACAAAGGCAGTCGTATCTGACTGCTGAGCAAACACCACCTCTTCCACAGCCGTTATCGCATTTTGCACCTGTGTAACAACAGCAATACCAACAACAGCTATAACAAAGATATTTTGAAATACACAAGCTTCCGTATTTCAAAGACCTTGTCAAGGCAGAGGAAGACCGATCAGACCTTTACACTAATATGAGGAGTATAGTTTAAAACCCTTGTTAAGTGATTGTTCAACACTCCGTGTTCCGTCTTTTCTTGCCGTCCTAGGTTTTTTTTCCACGGTAGCATAATTAATCAGCTGGTCGAGTCGACTTTTTCCTCAAGTACGAAATTGAATAAGCGAGGACGCCAATTTTACTCTTTTCCGCAAGGTCATGACATGTGCTCCATAGGATTGGTTACATGAGAGACTGCTCGCAGTTTGCTCCAATTTGCCTGCCACAATACACAGTTTTGGTAACCGAATTGATTTTAATTGCAAACTCACCGACCGAGGAAAAGAATAGTGGTGGGCAAACCAGATAACAGGATTCGTGATCATATACAGCGGAAGCACTTACTCATTTCAACATAAAGACTGACTTCATAGGAAACTTTCCCCAGTTCATTCTCGGCCTCGCATTTGTACGAGCCCTCGTCTTCAACTCGAGGCTCAAAAATCACCAGGGTTCCCTCCCTGGTGATATGAAAGCGTCTACCCATGAAAACCAATGATCCCTCCATAGTGATATGAAAGCGTGATTCCTCTGGCGTGCCCACTATTAATAGTCCGTCTTTATACCACTTGATGAAGGGCGTGGGTGATCCCCTAGCCTGGCATTTAAATACAGCAGGTTTCTGTGGTTCCGTTGCGTCGAAAGGTTCAGGATAGGTAGTGAACAACGGGCGAACTGAAAAAAAAAAATCTCGTCAATCATTTCAAAGAGACAGATTTAAAGAAACGATGTTCTTTTGTTTTAGTATTATTCCCAAGGACTGTAAAACGTCCGTAAAAAAATTCTTTAAGTTTCTTTATGAAAAGTCATATTTGTCGCCTGAATCTAAGGATGGAGTGGATGGAAATGAATGGAAACGCATTAAACGTTTAGTAATACTGGCCAGGGACCGGTTGCTGGAAGCTTGGTTAGCGCCAATGGTTGGTTAAGAGGTATCAAAACCTATAGGTTTCCATGGTATTTAAAGGGACACGGATTGACACGCGCAGTAGCATTCACTCTCTCCGAGACCGCCATTATGGAAATATCGGTAAGTTGAAGAATTCTGCATATATTTTGCATTACATCAAGTTTATCTAAAGCAAATGCTCACGAAGTGAATTTCTTTTACTCAGGAACCTGCGGCGATCTTTTGTAAATGTAAAAGTGCTTGTAGGACGAAGCGCAAAGAAAATAGTTCTCGTGGGTGCCCGTGCAAAGGGAGAAACGTACTGTGTACAGATGAATGTAAATGTGGAACAAGCAATAAACCTTGCAGAAACAGGGTATGCATGCATATAAAGTTGAATACATTCACTTCTTTTGTTATTTTCATTGACCTTAAAAAGGCATTCGACACTATCGACCATGAAATCATTTTACGCAAGACGTCATACTTTGGGGCCGACCAGGAAACTATCACTTGGTTTCAATCGCACCTAAGCAATCGGACCCAAAGATGTAACGTTAATGGAAAACTGTCAACTCCTCGCACTATTACTTGTGGGGTTCCGCAAGGCAGGCAGCATATTAGGTCCCTTGCTATTTTAAATGTATATTAACGATCTTCCTAACTGCCTCCGGGAGGCTTCCCCGAGAATGTTCGCTGACGATACCAATATAACCCTAACTGCAAAAACTTTAACAGAGCTTAAACTAACATTAACTCCTGAACTCAGTAACCTTAACTGTTGGCTGAGCCAACAGGTTGAGTTTAAATGTGGCTAAGACCGAGTTAATGATAATTGGATCTAGGCAGAGATTAAATACTCAAAGTGACGAGGTTGATATACGAATTGATGACGAAATGATCAAGAGAGTAGATCGCACTAAATCCCTCGGTCTTACCATTGATGATCGGCTTTCTTGGTCAAATCATGTAGACGAAATATGCAGGAAAGTTTCCTCAGCTATAGGAGCCTTAAAACGAATACGGCACTTTATCTCAGCTAATACTGCGCTTCAAATTTATACCGCTTTAATATTACCTCATTTTGATTATTGCAGTCCTGTCTGGGACAGCTTAAGTGGCCAGTCAAGTGATAAGCTGCAAAAATTGCAAAATCGCGCAGCTAGGGTAATTACTAAATTACCCTTTGGTACGAGCTCGAACCTCCTTCTCGATACTCTGAAGTGGGAGAAGCTGTCTCTTGGAAGTAAAAAAAAAAAAGGACTAATTATGTATAAAACAATTCACGATCTTGCCCCGGAATACCTTCAACGCCTTTTCACATGTTTCAGTCAACGAGATGCTGAATATAACTTGAGAAACTAAGAAGGTAAACTTACTCTGCCCAAGCGAAATACTAATTATTTGAAACGAAGTTTCTGTTATAGCGGGGCCTGTTTGTGGAACAATTTGCCCCAATACTTAAGAAATGCTGACTCTATTGGGCCGTTCAAACGCACAATCAAGCAAGTATCTGACCTATCGGCTTCCCACACGGCAATCATGTAAAAGAGTTGTAAAGCGTTTTTTTACTTTTTTTAGCTTAACTGATGATTTTCCGTGTTTAAATAAAGTTTACTTACTTACTTACTTACTATTTGAATTTCCAAAAAGCGTACGAAATAATTTGTGCATTCCCTTTCATCAGGATTCGAAAGAGCATTCGTAAACTTAAATTTCTTTTATTTCACATAAATACGCTTATGGTTTCTCAGCCACGCTTTCGTGTATTCCCTTCTGTCTTCGACCTTTCGTTTCCGCCCTGAGTTGATGCGTTTACCGCCATGTCCGGATCCTCCGCTAGACGCCATTTTGAATTTGTGAGTGCTAGTAACTTGAAAAAGTCAGGCTGACGTTTTCACAGCTACACGAGCATGCGCAGACCGTGACCATGTCCATTTAACGTTAGTTAGCGCTAACCATGCTTCGAGCAACTCGGGCCAGGCTTTTTCAATTTGGACCTCGTTTCACATAATATAATAATTCAGATTGCTCATTTTGACAAAATCCGTAACATATGATTTCCTTGGGCTGACCAGAAGGTTACTATGAGGAAATAGTGTTCTACATTCTCAATTCGGAATCGTCAATGAATTCCTATGGGCTGCACAGAACACAAGGCCAGAGAGCGACTATTGTCGTTTCTCTTGACCATTGCTGAATTGAACTAGATTCAACCTAGATTCAACCCACTCTATTTTTGCTCTCCCGAATTTTAAAATTTCTTTTGGATTACTCACGTACAATCATCACACAGCCATCTCTAATTATTGAGTCAATCCAATTTACTTTGCCTCACTTTATTAAGATTTTTCTTACCTCCAGCATGAACCATGGCATGACTGGCACCGATGCCAGCTTCGCTCTCAGCAACGCAAACATACTCTCCAATGTCCTCCTCGGCCAATCCATAGATTGTCAGTACTCCCAGGGGACTAGGCACTCTATACTGATCTGGTTCAAGACGTGTTCCGTTCATGATCCAGTGGTAAGTGGCACCCGTGTTTGTTTCGCAGCGAAGTTCAACATTCTCCCCGTAAAGAGCCAAACGTTTCTTGGGATGTACTGACACTTGAAGAGGTTCTGGTTCCGATAAAATCAAGTAAATGATGAATTTGTCCATCAACAATGATAATAATCATCATCTTAACCTCTCGGAGAAGAGTAGAGAACCAGCAAAGTCCACCCACACAAGACACCGAGTCTGGGAATCGAACCCCGGTCACATTGATGGGAGGCGAGTAGTCTAACGCCAGCCCTGGTCCTGCTCAATTCATTAATTAATCAAGTGGGCCGATAATAAGCTATACAATCAGCCGGTCGTCAATCAGTTAGTCTGCCAAGCAGCCGGTCAGATGGTCAATTAGCCAGTCAGTCAGTCAGTAAGTCAGGCAGTCATCAAATTGATGTTTAGTTCGTTTGTTCGTTCCTTTATTCATTTGATCGATCATGCGCTTGACCCACCGTTCAAATGACCTACAGTTCTCTGCACGATAACTATAATAATAATAATAATAATAATAATAATAATAATAATAATAATAATAATAATAATAATAACTTTATTACTTTCCAAATTCTGGCTTTTCAAAGTAATTACAATATTCAATAAAATATCTAAAACTATAGAACAATGAGAAATGATTACATATTTGAAATTCTCAAGGTAATTACAATATTCAATAAAATATCTAAAACTATAAAACAGTAAGAAATGATTAGAATCATATTTATATAACAAATTTGACAAGAAATTTGATATATGTTAAAATCATTGAAAGCTTCTAACATTCTCTTTGTAAACTATTTAACAAACCGAGTCCATGTTGCCGTGCGTCTGTTCAGTAATAGATCTCAGATGTCGTCAAAATGTGCAAAGAACAAAAACGTGCAGTGGCGCACCAGACGACAGCCGAGAGCGTCACTGATGTTCTGACGACATTTTGACGTCTTCTGCGCC
This sequence comes from Montipora capricornis, assembly GCF_036669925.1. Taxonomy (NCBI): domain Eukaryota; kingdom Metazoa; phylum Cnidaria; class Anthozoa; order Scleractinia; family Acroporidae; genus Montipora; species Montipora capricornis. The sequence continues at coordinate 12,020,150 of NC_090884.1, read as the reverse complement.
CTCTAGAGTGTTTTTACGTGACGTCACGGCAGCCATGTTGGTGTACCTAAACAATAGAACGGCGGCCATGTTGGTGTGTACACCCAACTAATCCTCTGGGAATTGACCTCTATTATCATGCAAACGTTTTCTTTTGTTTCAGTGGAAAAACAAGGTTACTGATCACGAGAATGAAAACAGTCTATATTAGGGAGTTTAAGAAACGACGACGGCTAAGACTACTGCAAAGCCACAAAACAATAATATATATCATTGGTTAAAAGAGCATAAATAATTGTGCTGCACGTGCAGCACGGATTTTAGCAAGTATGTTAGCGGTCCTCTGCATAAAGACGGCGTGAAATCACCAAATACGAGGTTTCGACGACACTATAAGCACGCAACAGAGAATCTTTCATTCTCTATTTTCACTCTGAAACCGCTCGTACCAATTTGTTTTTAGGATACTTAGCCCACATTGTAGAATGATCGTGAAAGAGATAATCATGATAGAGCCAAGTTATATTTTGAGGTGACGTTTTCGTCGACCGTCGCCGTCGTAGATCTTAAACTAGGGACCTTAAGATCTACGACGGCGACGTCGACGAAAACGTCACCTCAAAATAGAACTTCGCTCTGGTAAAAGTCTTTCGCGATTATTCCATCTCGTTCACTTCGTACAATGTCGGCGAAGTATCCTAAAAATAAATTGGTACGAGCGGTTTCAGACTGAAAATAGAAAATGAAAGATTCTCTGTTGCATGCTCAAGTTGTCGTCAAAACCTCAAATTTAGTGATTTCACGTCCTCGTCACGCAGAGAACCGCAAAAATATGAGCTAAAAGCACGATTATTTATGCTCTTTTAACCAATGATATCGTTGTTTTGTGGCGTTTTCGTCGACGTCGTCGTCGTAGATCTTAAGCTCCCTACTCCCTACTGAAAAGACGCACTGCAACATGGAATATATTTGTTTTATATAATTGAGAGTTAAAGTTTTTGATAATGACCAATCAAGGCGCGGGCATTATTGAGTTTATTATGTAATTAAATCATAATTTGATAACTAACCACATGCGAAATGATTGGCATTCAGTTGCGTTACCAAGACACCCGATAGACTGGGCGGGGAAGCACAAGTTATTTCTCCCATTTTTTTCTCCATCACCCAGTCCTTCAACCAGCGAGCATTGCAGTCACAATGAAGCCCACTCCCTTTTGTTTTACTAGCAGCAGGAGGCATGGACTGGCGGTAAGCTTCCGGCACATCCCACAGACTGGAAAAGATCACAAGACGTACGTTAACTACTTATGGCTTTACTTTGGAGGCTAAAGAAAAGTTATGTGCCCGGCATGAAAGCTGGAAATATAAAATCAGTGAAACACATGAGCTCTTCTTGCACGCAAGGAAACACAACGTATACAGATAGTCAGACAATGATGAAACGGCGAAACAGTTTGGAACATAGCCAGAGGGCACGACAAACAGTACATGTACATATGTCTTTAAAGCGACAAATTCAGGACTTGTAGCCTTGAACACGTCGCGTTTTCTGACTTTCACTTTTCATCCATGCAGCAACCAGCAAATGGCCTGAATCCTGACTGTCTTTTGCTTTTGTGGTCTCCTTCGCTCAAAATTCCACGCTAATCCAGCCAGGTCGACCACATTCTGGTAGAGGTGGACCACAAAACCGCAAATTCCATCCATGGGAGACAGGGCCTACGGTTTATTGTACGAAAAGACTTGGAACTCAAACTATTTGCTAGTATCATTGCAAAGGTAATCTCTCGTAGCGTAGTCCAATAGGCCTTATCGCGGTTTTGGAAGCCATCTTGACGGGTAGGCAAAAGTGTGCGAAATAACAGTGTTTCTACGGGAATCTGCGTTAAAATAACTTGAGAAAATCTTGAATGTAGAAAATTTGTGAATGGTAAGCTTTAGTTACTAACCAAAGGATTTTACTGGCAAAATTGGAAGATCCTACCTACACTAAAATTTGCCCAGTGAAATTTTAAATTTCCCTTACATGTGTTTGTAATTTTTTCTCACAGACTCATGTCTGACTGAGCGTAATTCGCCGATCAAATCGAAACTTCAACATCCTTCCCCCGGGCAAACCCCTGGCATTTGGTTATCGCCTGTGCCCGGGGAGTGGGGAATTTGACCTGTGCCTGCGTGGGGTGGGGAAAATTAAACCGGAAGTGTCAGGTTTCAAATTATAATTTTTTTTTCGGGCGCCGAAGTCGCCAACAGCTTTAAAACACGTGCTTGGACGAGATGAAAGAGTTTAAAGGAAGAGATATAGCATTTGTGAGCGATTGGTTTACAAAAAAGGATGACAGGGGCCGACGACGATTGTTCTTTAGTAGGGGTATTTGAATACCATTTTGGCCCGAGGGGGAGGGAATTTGAACGATCTAATCTTCAAAAGATCAAATGCTCGGGCTTTGCCCGAGGGGGGGGGGGGGGGAGGATTGTTGAAGTTTCGAGTTGATCGGCGCATAAATTTCATTTATTTCCGCTGGGCAAATTCTAGAGCATGTAGACCGTCGTGATAACGCCTATTCTCAACCTACTGAGCCAACCGGCCAGCAGTGTATTATGGTCTTACATTTAACCCTGCTATTCCACATCTCTGTTATCTCCAAAAAATTATTCATATCCCCAGTGCTTTCGGCTTAGCGTGGTGCTACTGCCTGAGCCACAAAGATGACGACTGACTGCGATTTAAGGGCAAATTCATCCCGATGATATACTCGCTGAATGAAATTAATGCTTGTATTTTGAAGTGCGGGTTATTGGGAGTTTTCATCTGACGTCACGGCCGCCATGTTGGTGAACAGATCAACGCTGTAAAAATGTCTTTTGGGAATTATGCAAAAACTTGTGGAACCATTTTCTATTGTTTGTACACCAACATGGCCGTCTCATCACGTGGATGAAAACCAAGGATAGACTTTAGGGAGAAGCGATCCTCGCACGTAGTTGGGCAATTTAAACAATTGTCTTTAATTGTGGGCACCTGAGAAATTCTGGTGATGTAGAACCCCGATCAAAATCTGCTAACGATCTCAAATATAAACGTTTTACATTACACTGCACGCTGTTACAAACATCACACACTTGAATAAATTGCCTCTAAACTTTATAGTTTGCAAACAATAGATTACTCCCGAAGGGCCGCACCACACCTAATAATCACTGACAACAATAACTACACTCCATTTTAAACGCCTCTACATTACAGGTGGCTGCCATGGGATGCGAATCCACGACCTCCGCGATGCCGGTGCAATACCCGACCAACTGAGCTCTGAAGCCACACAGTTGGGAGCAGGTCATGATGATGAATTTAGTCCAATCATCGAGCCCAACAAATTGACCAGCTCCCAACTGAGAAGTACAGATCAGTGTTAAGCGAAAAACTCGTTCCTTTTGTGATACAAACACGAAACGTGCCAAAAAAAAAAAAAAAACAATTAATAAATCCTCATCATTTTTTTGATATAGGTCCACGGGAAAATCGACTATTATGGTATGAAAGGGGCGTGTCATTTTTTGACAGGCATGAAATCGAGGTTCATCAGAAAAATGTATAAAGATATATAAAACCTTTCAATTACTGGCACATATAAGGTAAAAACATTCTTGTAAAGTAATTAACATGAAGAAGAAATGATTCATGGTTAGTTAGTTAGTTAGTTAAGCCCTTGGCTCCAAGTTGGAGCATGGGCCATCAACAAAAAGCCTCCAGAGACGTCTCTTTTCTGCCAACTGTTGCAGCTCCTTCCAGTTCTTCCCGAGGACCTTCATCTCTTTTTCCGTATCCCTCCTCCAGCTATTCTTGGGGCGGCCCCTCTTTCGTTTTCCCTGTGGGTTCCAATGCAATGCTTGCCTCGTAATGCTGTTTGAAGGTCTTCTCAGCGTGTGGCCTACCCACGCCCATTTTCTCTTCCTCACTTGCTTGACCATTGGAATTTGACCTGTCCGCTCCCATAGCTCTTCGTTTGTGATCTTGTCTGTCCACCGTATCTTCAGGATTCGACGCAAACAATGATTGACATATGATTGTAACTTTCTTATCGTTTTGACTGTCATCCTCCACGTCTCTGCCCCGTACAACAGCACAGATTTTACATTACAGTTGAATATTTTCAGCTTAGTTGATGTAGATATGCTGCCAGAGCTCCAGATCTGCTTAAGAGAGTGGAAGGCTCCTCTTGCCTTATTAATCCTATTTGCAACATCCGCGTCAGTTCCTCCACTTGTGTCTACTACGCTCCCAAGGTATGTGAAGGAGTCCACCTCTTCAATATCGGCATCATTCACTGTGATCTTCCTGTTTGAGCCTGAATTGATCTTCAAGACTTTGGTCTTTGCGGTGTTGATAACAAGGCCAGCTCTTCTTGACCTTTCTTCCAGAATGATGGTTTTATTCTGCATTTGGGCCCCTGAGTGACTGGTAGTTATTTTCATGTGATCAGTGACGTCACAAACATTCAGAAGTAAACCTATTATAGTCAGGTAACTTAAGGTATTGTCCTCTGAGAATCCCATAATAGCTATTTGAAACAATAGTTGCCTTTCGATAATAATTCCTGTCTCGCTTTATTCAGGTTTAGGAGCTTGTTCTGTTATAAAGAAGCACTACGAATCTCTCAATTAGGGTCATTGCCTGCGTAGGAATCTTTTCTGGAACTGAAGCCAATATTGAAGAGGTGTCTGTGATTTGTGGAAACACGTTCCACACGTACCAGGCAGATGCTTCCCCCTCCCAGAAAAGAGAGATACAATGTACCGTGTCGTATCCAGTGATTGAGTGGGACATCGATCGGAAGAGACTGGCTTCTTTGTGGTCTCAGTTTTTCAACAATTGGGTGGACGTCCGAGAGGCATCGAAAAGGCTTGCCATCGCCAAATGCAATCCATACTTCATCCACGCTAACATCTTACACTCTGGATACCGCTAAGATACTAAACTATGGCACTCGGATTGCAAGGCATGGTTTTCATGCAGCATGAGTCGGGTGTATGCTTCTTCGTGGGAGTAATCCATCCCCTCAATGTCAATAGCCTGTTTCTCCTTAGCCAGAAACAAGAACAACTCAGTTTTGTTGTCACTAACATGAAGGAAGGTTTTCCAGTTCTTAGGGAGCTTAGGGGATGGTGCTACCCTTCATCGAGTAACTATGTCACGCCTTTCTCTTGCGGTGGACTTTTTAACTGCCGTCATGATATACATCCCACACAACGTCGACTCTCTGGACTGCCTCCAACTGTTTGAGAATATATAGCTTTATCACCAAATCCGCACACTTTTTAAACATGGCTTCCATTCGCCCAATTCCCGGCTTCAACAATGACTGCACCATCAGTTATTGCCGCCTTAACATGAGGTGCGCCAATCTTCCTTTCAATAAGCCTTTTCCATACATTTCACCAGGTCTAACGTCTGATCTTCCCTTCAGTGTTTTTATGCTAGAATTGGAGAAAAAGGCAGATTCTCGTGCTAAAAAATTCTTTGAGGTTACCATCACGGCTTTGGCAGGCTATGTAAAGACGGGAAATAAAGCACAGTAGTTTTTAAGGGCTGCAACTTGTGTCTATCTTTCGTCAGGTTGTCCTGTGGTTGTTGTCTGAACAGGGGTAACTTATTCTTCTTTATTGCTTCGGTTATTGGCTTTGTTCTTTCCTGGAATGTTTCTTTGACAAAGGCTTTATACCTAGTGATCCTGACGAATGGACACCACCTCTCTCGCAGATTTAAATACCATATCATCCGAATCTTTTGAGTCTAGGACAAGAAGGTTTGTGATGTCCCCTTCCACTTTCCTCAATTGCTGACACAAGTGACAACACGTCCTTCTTAACGTCATTCTGAACTCCCGGAATTTGCTCAGATGGTGGTGCTTTTCTTACTGACGTCTTTGGAAGATGTTTCCTCGAATTCCTAGATAATTCTTGTGACTTCAGGCCCAGCAATCATCCGCCTTCTTGATGCTGCTGGATTTTCGGTCAGTTCGACTGCACGGCATTCCCCGTTAAACTGTGCATTCACTTGCTCGTGCGCATGGCCTAAAGCAATTGAAGAGAAAACCTTTTCAATCTTGTGAACAACAAAAGATCCATTTGTGAACTCTCAGTTTTGGATGTCAGGGTTACTGATACTAAGTTAAAGATGGTAAACTCAAAACACGTATATGTACACTCATTCACCTGGCGTAGTTGATGTGGTCTTATGAGAACATCCAAGAAACCAACGTGACAAGTGACTTCTTAGACAGTGAAAAGTACCTTTCTCTAATAGCTCTAATCAACTGTACTGCAAAACACATGACTCTAAGAAGAGAACTCGATTCTAGTACAGAAACTGCGGGCGATCTTTGACATTTTACTGATTGACTCCATCTGTAAACTGGAGCGGTTCTTCAACACTCTCAAGGTAATCACTATATGCCTTACTCCGCAGGGTGAACAAATAACTTGGTGTGCCCGTCTATTTCTTGTGACTTGGGTGGCTTTGATGAAAAAATCAGCAACTCCTCCCGTTGCAACTTCTGTCCAGCGACTTCCACCGCGTCGCTTTTCTGAATTTTAAAAGCTCTCGTGTCGGTGCTCTGTCAATGTTTGTCGGAAATTAAAGCCCCATTTACACGAGCAATTTTTCCTTGACAAGTCCACTTGTCACGGAAAACTTGCCGACTGTACACACTAACAAGTTTTCCTTGACAAGTTTTCCTTGACAAGTTTTCGTTGGTAGTGTAAATGAAAAATATGACAAGTTTTCCTTGTCACATTTTCCTTGTTGTTGCCAATTTTTCCTTGTCAAGGAAAAGCTAGCACGCCAGATTTTCCTTGACAAGGAAAATTTGTCCACTATTCCCCATCTACACGAGCAATTTTTCCTTGTCAAGGAAAACTTGTCAAGGAAAAATTGCTCGTGTAAATGGGGCTTAAAGGAAATTTAAAGAAAGGACGTCGTTTGTCGCGGTTTCACTTTACGTGCTGTCACTACTTTTTAGGCCAAGTCGGTTGTCAAAATTTACCCTGGCAGAGCCTCTTCGAAGCTCAGTTGGTAGAACATTGCACGGGCATCGCAGAGTTCATGGATTCAAATCCCGTTGGAGACACCTGAATTTTTCAGGTGTCCATAATTAGAGACAATTGCTTAAATTTTCCCGCTAAGTGAGAGGATCAATTCTCGCTTACGATATATTCTTTGATACTGATTTGGGTTTTCTTAAACGTCAAATCCGAATGTCATACTTACAGCCTGGAAAGACTTTTCAAATGATCAAAGCTTCCCTTTGCAACGAAAGAAATCCTGTTGAAGAATATGTGCCTGAGAGATAAAGCAGAAAATGTTTTTATCTCAGTAGAAAGTTGAATATGTTGGTGAAGGATCTTCCAGGTCAACGTATGCTTTGGAGATGCTGTATTGAACGGCTATCATTGTATTTCAACGTGTCGTTATTGCTGCCACTTATGCTGGAGCGCTACTTGCCCAAGGTTGATATTACACACAAAAACTTACCGTAACACCATGTGATACTCTCATTAAAAAAAAAAAATCCCTTAGACTGGATATTTAACGGAATGAGCGGCGAAGTCTGTCGCAAAAACAACATCTACATATATAACTACTTGGTTGACATAAGGCCAACAGGCAACAACAGAAGTAAATAGTATTGTAAAGTAGGTTTCCTGTGGAGCTTTAGTGTACGTGGTAGCAGTATTGCAATGTAAGGGACATTTTAGCTTTTGCAATAAAGCAATCTATGTGGCCATGAAGTTTTAATACACAATTTAAGAGTGGTTTTTGTGTAATGTAGCATTACAACGCTCTTTGTTAATTTTGCTGAAGTTAGCGTGACATGGTAAAGCACCTTTATGCCTGGTCCTTCATCAAGGGTCCAACATAGGTTTGGCGGGATGCGGCTTAAAATCGAGGCGGGATGTGGGATATGATAATACGACGGCGAGACCGGGATATGCTCCGTTTTCGTAGGCGGGATACGGGGTAGGACAGTTAAATGCAGAATAGCAAGTAACCTCACGTTATGAGTTGAAAAGCTTTAATTTGCTTGGAAAATGAAAAAATTGGCCAGAAGACCCTAAAAGACCCCTAGAAACCACGCAAAAAAGTAAAATACTCGGAACTATGCCGCTCACGCAACTTACTGTTTGTCCTCTCGGAGTAACACGTGACGCGGATTTAAAGTAAGTCGATCTCTTTCACCCACGTTGCGTTCGTTGACATGAGCGCGATGGCGACATCGTCTCACTCCGCCAACCTCATCTGAAACCTCTGACACAATAAACTACGCTGCAATTTATTATGAAAAGGGAAGCTTTGGAAGCAGTTTTCTCCGCGTAAGGAAAGAATTTCGGGCAGTTACTAAAGAAGGAAAAAACGCTAAGGAAAATCCAGGAAAACGTCATGTTAGTTTGTCAGTTGTACCACGACAAAAACTATGGAAAAGATATATTGATGACATTTTCTCCCATTTTGGGACAGCGATAAAGCAGAGGTGGACCATTTTATTAAACAAGCTAATAAATTCTACCCTACCATCAAATTAACGGCTGAAATATCAGAGAACGAAGATCGTCATGAAGGAACGGGAGGGGGGGAGGGGGGGGGGTGGCAATGTCAATTCCCACCGAAAAATCAAGCCAATCCCAGCTCCCATTTTACCCCTCCATGACCATCAACGAAATAACTTTCCTCGACAAAGTAGTTTAAAACGCATTATATTCAATTATATTGAAACCTTTCAATATACACACTTCAACTTATGTGGCCACCTCCAAGGCGTAAAAAATGGCTTAATTAATGGTGAAGCAATGAGACTTCTTAGGACTAACTCTTCGAAAACAACATGATTTGAAGAGAGCCTTGAGGAGTTCAAACAACGTCTGAGAGCGCGAGGCTATCCTAACACAATCATAAAAAAAGGTTAACGAGAGGATTTTTTCTTTTGTCACTACGTAACACCCAGCACTTAAAAATCTTAAACAGACATTGATGGAACAATGGAGCTTAAAAGCTCCCATAATATATCATACAAAAGAGATAAATCTCTTAAGGACACGCACGTCTGCGCAAAAATATAATTTTAAGGCTCTCATGCAGAACACACTGATCATTGGAGTACGTGCAGGCCCGCATGTTATTAACTTCTATCTAGAAATGCAAGCACATAATGTTCACTCATGTCAATCCCCTGTAAGTGGCGTTTTCAGTCTAGCTGAACTTTTGCGTCTACTTCAAGTCATTACATCACTGCTTAATGGGGGTTCATCTTTGGTAATGTAGAAGCTATACAAATGGTTGATCAGTTGAGCTGGAGCAAAGTGGTTTCAACCAGGCGGGATCGGGATGTAAATGCACATCGCGGCGGGATGGCTGGATGGAATAAAAAATAGCGGCGGGATGCGGGATTGAAAAAGCCTATTTTGGACCCTCTTCAACTGGTTCGTCTCATACATATATGGACCGCCGGACGAACCTCTCGAGACTTCGTCGCTAGCTCAGTCGCTTCGCGACATCGGTCGTCCGCTGCGAGGCTACTCTACTGGAAAATTCGTGAGGTCGACTTGCCACGTCCATGCAATTCTTAGTTTTCACTCACGTGATCAACAGGCATGTTTTTCAACGAAAACAAAAGAAAATCTTTGCCTAATAATAGAGTTCAATTCCCGGAGGATTGGGTCGGGACACCAACATGGCCGCCGTTTCTTTGTTTGGGGACACCAACATGGCTGCTGTGACGTCATGTGCAAACCAAGAATATAACAGCGACCATCGTGAGAATCGAGCTGAGCTTGGTCAATTAAGCCTCCAATAAAATACGTGGCGTTCTCACGTGACTTCAGTGGTTCAAGATGGCGTCGGAGGAAGAAATTTCGACGCCACTGATGCCACGTGAGAATGTCATTTATTTTATTGGATGCTTGCTTGACCGAGTTCAGTTCGATTTTCACGATGGGCGGATGGCCGCACACAGTGAGGAATTTGCCTCGCGAGGCCAAAAATATCAAACATGTTTGATTTTATCCACACGGCCTCGCGAGGCGAATTTCTCACCGAAATGTCCCCGCCATTTGAGGAGACGGCTGAGCAAAGCGCCTCGCGAGGCAGTTTGCTCAGCTCTTTCTCTCACTGTGTGCGGCGGGCTTAACAAGCTGCCGTAGCCTTTACCAAAAAACGGGCACGAATAAAGTAAAATTGTAGTTAAGATTAAACGTACTGGTAAACTTACAAGTCTTTAAGTCTTCTCAATCCATAAAGCGTCTTGGCGTTTAAAATGGTGAGGCGGTTCGAATCCAGATAACTACAAAGCCAAATAACTCATTTTAAAAGTCTACCAAGCACACATTTTGCAAAAAAAGAGTTATTTTCTGAAAAGGAGATGAATCGGGGTGAATATTCACTTCTTCGAGCGGCAGTGAGGAGAATAGAATAGTTACTTTAGAAATTAGTAATAACGGACTCATAAACTACTAACCGAAAATATTATGACCACGAGAAGCAATTTTGTTCTTCTTCGGTTGCGCGGAGATGGGGAGTATAATCTATTTTGTTTTATATGATAAGCTCAATAATGCACGCATCTTGATTGGTTCTCACCTATGATCTATTACAGGACAGACGCATAGCCGACGTCATCAAAAAACTTTTAATTCTTTATTATATTTAATGATTTTTTGTCGAAGGCGAGGTAAATATCGGTGAATAACGACGGAGACGAAGTCGAGGTTTTTATTCACCGATATTCAACAGCGCAGATAATTTTTATTCCAGCACTCAGCTTGATTTCCTTTAATTAGTAACAAAGGTTCTTATTCCATAACTTGTTTACAAAGTCGGAAACACAGCCATAAATAGTCTTCTGCGCATCAGCACCACAAACAGGATAACGAAGGAAAACTAACAAACAAGCAAAGGCTTTATAAAATTTCGTGACCGATCACCACATGTCTTATCTTGCAGCACGCCGGGGGTTTTGAAATAAATTCTACTAATTAAGAAAAAACGCGGGAAAAGACACGACAAAATCATTCCTGTGTTCTCCCATGCACCAACTATATGTAATCTTGAACTTACAGTACAGTCAGATCACCAAGGTCACGAAACGCATAATCTGCTATATAAGTGATTGTGTTAATTCCAAGATGACTGCAAAAGAGAAAAAAAGGAGCACGTTCTTGATTTTCACTGACGTATTTAACGATCGTATTTATTAAACGGAAGCAAAATACGATATTTGTACATTATCACCCACGCCACCTTTTTTAAATTGAACCTGAAAGAGCCTTATATATGCAAAGTATCTTGCCTGGAACTTGCAACCCGTTTGCCTTCCTCGCTGTCTTTCCTATTGGACATTATTTGAAAGTCTTCTAAATTTGCAATAACTGAGTTCAAAAAATCTTGTATAACTGCGATCCCAGAAAGGGTGATCTTTTAAGGTCCTTAATTAAAAGTCTGCCGATTTAACAAAAAAAAAACTTTTGCGAATTCTTACAAGCCTTACAACCACTCGCTTTCTCTTCAAATGGCATGCGCTCTTGATAAAATTCTCGACTGCTTAACTCAATGCGAGTACCCATTGTCCCTCGGGTAATCCAGTGTAATGCGCAGTGACGCAACCGGAGTTTATCAGATTGGACTATTACTCTAATAGGAAATTCCTAGTAAACCCTTGGTCGTTTCAGTCTTTTGTGGAGCCAAACGCACAAATTGTAAAATTAAAAGAACCTCTTCTTTGGCCGTTCTCCAGCACAAAGGACTGGAACGACCCAGGATTCCTTTGGAATTCGGTCCACTCTTCACTCCCCGTAAAACGACAGAGAAAGGGAAGGAGACTGGTTTAAGTTCGCTCCTCTTCTCCTATTCTTTTTTTTTTTTTTTCATTTTCTTTGTATTTTTTTTTCAAAGATACAAAGGGTTTATTTTGGACTAAGTGGCTGGGACTGAGAGAATTACCTGCACAGGTTCTCAGATAGTGTATTGACTATATGCACTTACAGGACTCGAAGAGTTCGCAGTTCTTCAAACATATTCTCAGAGACAAACGTCAGGAAGTTGGAATACAAATATCTAAAACAAGAACGCGGATAGAAATGAATATAAGTAGATTTATGAGTAGATTTATAAGTAATTTATTATAAAATGTCAGGCTTTCAAATTGTGTCTCGTACTTGCACGTGTCCACAACAACAACAACAACAACAACAACAACAACAATAATAAGGTATTTTATTTGTATCACACGCAAACAGCCAGCCATAAAGAAAGAAACCTAACATAAGTGAGGTACAATACACCCGAGAGAATAACTTAAATGTTAACGGAGTTAGGAGACAAGACAGAGAAATAGGTATAGATGAAGGAAAACGTCTCCGCCATGCTACTTACAGTTTTTGCAGTTTCTTGGTTGCTGAGAAAGTCCAAGGTTCAATTTTGCTGATCCTGTTTCGGTGAAGGTAGCTAATAAAGAAGAAGATCGGTTAAAGTGCTCCTTAAATCTTAAATCGAGTCTGTTTCGTTATTAAGATAGTTGCCCTCACTCGTGCGTGATATATCCTCTGCTCTCACCTCAGCTCTTTTTATGTGCTTCACAAATTACATCAAGTTAGCAATTACCTTTTAATATGATAAGTGGCTGAGACTCTCTACTAGGTCCGGTCACACTATGATATTTGGAAGACGTGCAGCAAGGTTCAAAAGGCCACTTGCCTCTAGCAGTTCCCATTGGACTGTAAGTCTTCGTGATGATTCATTATAAGAAACTAATAGTCACTTGGACTCCTTGCCGAGCTAGTACAGACCTTTAGTAACACGATGACGACGCGACTACGAGAACACCACAAAAAAATAGGTTTAATGAACAAAAACAATGGCTT
>NC_090884.1:11999756-12002256 GCF_036669925.1 Montipora capricornis | reverse complement strand
CGTTATAACCCAATTTGATGGGTTTATAAAGTTTGAAACACAGAAGTCTCCGCAGTATTAAGTAACTGAAAATAAGCGTCTCTCACATGGCCAGGAGTCTGGAAAAAAGTTATGGTTTTCCTCGTTGCACAAGTTAGCAGAACATTTGCAAGCCATAGCGTTGAAAAATGAACACCGGGCACATCCGTTGGGAGTGGACAAAACTATATAGGAAAATAGAGTTACTGTTGCTATTTAGAAACAATAAATTCGCAACCTAAAATCTGGTATGTTCGGTGTAAGGGCACCCATTGATGAATGCCCTGTTGGGTTAACGCCGCATTTTATGTACTTATTGACGGAGTGGGAGGGCCGGACGGGAAATTATTTGGCCCGAGGTCATGGTGTACGGACCCAGCGCGAGGTCCGTGCTTTATGACCGAGGGCCAAATATTTTCCTGTCCGGCCCGACCTAAACTCAGTCAATAAGCATTTTATTATATGGGCTCTTTACACTATTCATGAGCACTCAGAATATGAAGTTTGGACAAAACGGGTAACAAAAATTTGCGCAGAAAATGTATCTAATATGATGTTTGAATTTACTTTTCCGGCTGTAAATAACTTGGATGTTGAAAAGCGACGACATAATCAAAAGTTGCATCGCGCTGAACAGTATGTGTTCCTAGCAGGACAGCCGTACGGGCCATATGATAACATAAAATTCTCAAATTAACGGAAAAGTTCTTTATTTTGAACTTTCTGCCCTCTCTTAACTCAATGATTTAAAATTAAACTAATTGCGTGCGCAAGGTCTGTAATTATGCTCGTAATTATCATCGTATTTATAGAATTAGAAAACGTAAATAAAAAACCATTTCCTATGTTTGACTGAGGAGCCACAGCAGCGTTGAAACGCGTAGCATGGAGCAAAAGGAAATGGTCGATTTTAGTGCCATATAAATGTATCTATTAATGTTTTTTATTTTACGATTTACTTACAGTGTTATGAGCCTTGAGCAGTTCCTGAATGCTCCAAAAGCCATTTCTTCGATGCGATTATCGTGTAAGTACCTACATGAGAAATAGATACAATAAATTACAAGGTTTAAACAGTGGAACGTAACATTGATCTGATGTAACTAACAGAGCCTCAAGGGAAGGAAGATATCCGAGAGATGGCTCCTTGATTTTCTTGATCCGGTTTCCTTCGAGATGTCTGAAAAAAAAAAAAAAACTAAAAATAAATAAATAAATGTGAGGTAATGAGATATCAATTAAATGCAATTTTTCAGTCTAGAACGGTTGCTTCGTTGGTTATCATATAACCTCCTTGTTAGGAGCTTATTACCTGAAGTGTCGTATATCATTTCCTATACAAGGCGTCGTTTCTCGCTGATAGCATTCGAATTTCTTCCCTCTTTTCAAAGTGTCTGTGTATGTTTTTAGGGTGTACTAGCTCAGTTGAATGGTTCTAATGTTTCCCTCTAGTCCCTCTCCCCTGCATCATTTTCAGTCGATAATCTCAGAGATAAAGAGGATATAACACGGTGGCGAGAAGATATAAAAATTTAAGGTTTGAGTGGCAAGAATAATAGGGACCTTCAGATTCTAGGACGAGAACGACTACGAGTACCAAATTTTCTCGTAGAAAAACATTGAGCGCGCGCAAACCAGCGTCATTTTGGCGGGAAAAACGTGTTACCGTCGTCATTTTAGAACGAGGTTTTGCAAAAATGTCGTCGTGTCAAAACAAGTCAACAACACGGCAGCAGTTTTGGCATTTTTCGATCAGCAAAAAGGCCCAGGTAACAGCAATAAGAATAACTGAGAAACCTATACTGCTAACAAAGAGTAAGATTAATCTTACGGGCTATAAATCTTCTTAGTATTTTCGCTAAAAACAAACAGTCAAAACTCGTACTCGTTCTCGTACTCGTCCTAGAATCTGAAGGTCCCTAATATCTCACGAGCGAGCGCGTCAGCGAACGAGTGAGAACACTACAAAATTCATGTCTTCGAGCTAACGTGTAATTTTCTTTTTATTATATGGACAATAAAAAGACTGGGTATTTATTCAAACACAAAACGTCGGGAATCCTGACATACGAAAAATACTTCAAATACTTCCGTCCATATAATAATTTAGCGACTATTCACCTCAGTGTCGGTGGCTACTGGTGGATAGTTATCGAGCCGCGAAAGTTGTTTTATATATACTAAAACAGTGAGATAATATAGCACAAAAAGATGATTTTAACTCATTTATTCCTGCAAATATGACAACATTTTCGGGCGCAAATTCCGCGCGAATTGCTCGGAGGTGAATAGTTAACAATTACCCTGAGAAATCGCGAGGAATATCGCTTGATACTTAAATAGCCGTAGGCCGAGTTGGCTAAAATCATACGATATTCCGCAAGATTGACGACGATAATTTTTTATTATTCAACACATTGATGACAAAGCACAATTTTCTATGTTTATTAAAATAAAAAAATGCAAGAAAAAATTACCATTT
>NC_090884.1:11982256-11992256 GCF_036669925.1 Montipora capricornis | reverse complement strand
TGAGCCAACAAGTTGGAGTTTTCGTAAAAAACTGCTCCTTGGTGCTCTTTTACAGGACACGGAAAGCCGTGAGTAATTATGACATCTTGTAACATAAGTGATACAAGTGATATTGTCAAGCGTGGTTGACTTGGTAATATCTATCTCAATAATCTACTACAAATATGAAATTACCAGAAATAAATCACTCCAGCAGATCAACTGCTAGATGGTTACAGAACGAAATCATAGCTCTGTAATCATAGGGAGCAGGGGTGGCGCAGTGGTGGCGCAGCGGTGGGAGCACTCGCCTCCCAAAAAAGTG
Organism: Montipora capricornis; assembly: GCF_036669925.1. Classification (NCBI taxonomy): domain Eukaryota; kingdom Metazoa; phylum Cnidaria; class Anthozoa; order Scleractinia; family Acroporidae; genus Montipora; species Montipora capricornis. The sequence continues at coordinate 11,991,952 of NC_090884.1, read as the reverse complement.
TCCCGGGTTCGATTTCCGATCCCGGCGACATATGTGGGTTGAGTCTCCTTGCTCCGAGAGGTTTTTATCCAGGTACTCCGGTTTTCCCCTCTCCTCAAAAACCAACAGTGCCAAATTCCGATTCGATCCGGACGCGAAAGAGACCTCTGCCTTCATGAGTTCAGAGGATTCTTGATCGCGGTCTCCAGTTCCCTTCCTCCAGATTGCTAGGACTCCAATATACACAAACTGGTACGGTCTGCAAATTCAGCATACGGTTTGCACGGATCGTAAAACGCCTAGTCGGCACGTATACGGACTGAAAAAGACATCTCATTAGTGGAACTAACGTCAAGCCATGCATTTAGTCCCCTTGCGGCTGAGCAGAAAAGTTGACGATCCGTACGTTCTGTTCCATATCCATGTTATTCGGAAGCATCTGCAAAATGATGGAGTTCAGCTCTTTCTCCCTCTCCAAAACCTGGAGGAGTAAAGGATCGAGGGATACTGTAACTGGTAAGGCTGGCAAGTCCTCTCTTCCAATCTCTCCACTTCACTGACAATTTGCCAGGGAGCCTGTCGTTCCAATCGCAGTTCAATCTGCATATTTCTTGTTTAATTTCCCTTTCCAGGCAGAATTAGGGTACCAACCAAACCAAGGGGATCGTAAATCGTAGCACTTGAAGACAGGATGCCTTTCCGAGTCTCTGGCTGAGATTTGTTGTTAACAACTGTGTTGAAAGTGTCCATCGCGCAGAATGACGAGAGATCATTAATTATTTATAACCGGTTGCCCGGCAAATTTGAATACGATTTCGTTTTAAAAATTTTTCAGTTAGAGAAGAATAGGCCAACTTTGACCGGCCAGACTGCAAAAAAGCCACTTCCTTGGTTCCCCAAAATGCTAATCTTAACTTCCAAGCACGGCGTTTCAAGATCAATGATATATCTATCATTTGCGCTTAATACGAATGATATTGGACAAGTATAAGGCCTATCTCTTTCCACTTGAAAATGCACTAAATTCGGTAATTTTAGTATAAAGTTCATTTTCAGGTGCGATTTTCTCGAAATGTTGACTGCCTTCCCAATTTGCTCGCATGGCAAATACTAGACGGGGTTTAGATGGATCAAAAGCCGTTTTAATTACAGGAACCTTTATCCCTTTAAGTTTGAAAATTGGAAGTCGTGGCTCCATTTGAAAATGGCGCGTTCTCGTCGAGTGAGCTACTGTTTTCAGCCCATCACTGAATAACAATAGACCTGTCATACGAAACAAAAGCCATTAATGAAAAATCATTCATTCGAAACATTCATGACTACCGCGAATTTTAATACCGCAGTGAGTACCAGTTGTCAGACCAACTTGCCGACCTCATGCCGTGGTTGTCAAATAAACCTGTTAGGGTCGATTTACACGGTCCGATTTTTGGCGCACGTGACATGAATGAAGCGTACGACAGGCCTTCGACATGACTTGTCGCAGCGTTTTAAAACATGTTTTTAAATGGTACGACATTATTTCTGACGTACGCGACAATCGTAAACGAGTTGTAGGCCTGTCGTTAGTTTGTCGCATACGAGAAAAATCGTACCTTGTAAATCGACCCTTAAAGACCGGGAGCTCTTTCAGAGCTCGTTGAACCCCCGATTGACCCGCAAATTGTGGGTAATCCGGAGATTCAAGATACAAGATACAATGGAGAAGGCGTGTGGAAATAAGAGATATTTGCCACGAGTGGGAGATAGTGTTTGATTATTTGAAAGAAATTATCTTTCCTCTTGGATAGGACGTGAGCGCGTTGGTCAAACATTGTCCGAAAGCGTGAGGAGATGTCAATAGTTGACTTACAGGAACAAAAAATGTACTAGCAAAAGTAATTGTCTGGTTTTAAGAACGAATAATTGTCTTACTTTGAGTACACCAGTTGTTTTGACGAATACTCCACTCCAGAGATGTTTTAAATACGAAATAAACTGTCTTAAGTTACCCGAAGGACAGTTTAGTTGCGAGTATTCATCATGGGAAAAATAAAAGTACGGCTAGCGTGATAGGTATTTTGAAGGCTTTTATGATAGCTTAGGGGAGGCCGACAACGTTTCGCCATCTCAAACCTTAACTAGTGAGTAGATTAGAATGTTTCTAAAGAAGGGTAATCGATTATTTCTAAGATTGTCATGTGAAGTGCTAGTTTTGTACTCCATGCATATGAACCATGTGAGCGTTAGCCCTACTAATGGAAATGGGCCCACACAAGGACAGAGAAAAATTCTGACCAGGGTGGGAATTGAACCCACGATCTTCGGGTTAGATCACCGCTGCTCTACCGACTGAGCTACAAGGTCAGACGGGAACTGAAGATCTTAAAAAAGCACGGCAATGAACATGTACAAGTACAAGGAAGGGTTACGTTTTTACAAACGTTCGCCGTGTAGCACTTATATTTCAACAGACCATAGTTAATGCATGGAGATCCAGTTCCTCGATTAACTATAAACAGACTTAACTGATTAGAGTGTAATGTGAAGGATCGAAATGCACCAATGACTCATGAATTCTTTTAAATTTACGTGCACAAAGCGAAATCTCTTAAAAGTATTAAATACTTAGCTGCCTTTCCAATTACTGTTCTCCGAAGCACAAACGCGCTGAAAGTTACATTCCCTCTACATTCGCGCGCGAACAATTACCAAGCTCAATGATGCTCAAATCCTGCAAGCTCGGTCATTTTGCGTGCGCTTATTTTTTAAAGATATACATAGCACCACAAATGCGTGTATGTGGGCAACTTCAGGCCAACAATGAACGTTGTTAGGTTCACACATTGGACCATACACCGTCCATCCCAAGGGAGTAGTCACCGCATAGGGCTGGCGCCTAGCTCCTCTTCTGATCTCCGAATTGTCATCGATAAGGATGGAGACTCGATGTTCTTCTATTTCGAAAACACTGACGCCATCGAGGTGTGGCCAGCTCTTTAATTCTCTATTGCTAGCAAATGCCTTTCTCCAATGGGCAGGCCGTTCAATGTCAGAACTTGATCAAGAGCAAACTTCGTTTTCCCCGCGTCAAGTGCTTCTATATTCAAGCGAGTTCGGTGACCTCGTTCATTTCCTTAATAAGTAACTGTTAAAAGGGTGAAATAGGCTGGCTCACTTTCAAGACTAAGTTCTTGAACCAGACTTTCTAAGCAGAGTGTAGTGTCTGACCCACTGTCCAGGAAGGTGTATGTCGTAAGCTGCTTGTCACTACCTAATCCACTGTCTCTCACTGGGACGACCTTTAAGCATACCCTTGGCCAACTACTGGTTGACGTTTCAACTGCAGTGGAATCTCTTGATACTGCCACTACTGGATTCGGTAACTGAGGAGGGGCTGGACTCAGCGAGTGTTGTGGCTGTTCCACAGACCAAGCTCGGGTCTCGAATAAATCCCGTTGCTGATTAACACTGTCACGTTCTACTGCAGGGGCTTCGGTCTCTTCACCATCAGGAGGGTGAAGAAGGAAATGATACTTCTTCCAACGTCCTAGCTTCCGACAAAAAAAAATCCCTTCGGGCAAGATCTGGAAAAGTATCCATGGGTAAGTCAGCTTCCACAGAGTTTTTTCTGATGTACGGTTCGCAATCGATCTTCGTAAGATGCACTCTTAAAGGTCTCACACTGCCAAATTGCATGTGGTCGAAAACATCGATAACACTTCAAGGTGGCCGAGACAGTGTCAGCAGATTCTCTGTTTCCTTCGCTCTGTGTAGCTAGGGTCGTAACCTTAAGAAGAATCATCGGACAAAGGCTGAGACGAGCGAACAGGCGGCGGGCGTTCAGAAACATCAGAAGGAGTTGGAGAACCGACAGGAGGCACATCAGTAGAAGGGTGCGAAGGATGGGACACAGGAGGTGAATCAGGAGCAGGAACGTCAATGTCAGCCAAGGCAGGGCGACGCCACCAGGACATGCGACAATCAATGGAATGATGACCATCCTCCTTACAGATGCTGCATTTAGTATCTTCGGTACAGTCACTGAAGGTGTGACCCAGCTGGTCACAGTTGAAACAAACAACATTAGGACACGCTCTGGCAACATGGTCTGGCAAATGACACTTACGGCAGGTGGGGACTTGACCTTCGTGCTTAATCTTAAGGAGCTTCCTGCCAAAACGCATGAATGAAGGAACTGACTCCGACAACTCCATTCTAGCCACACACACGTGTATCACTTTGGATGCCATCATAACCCTGGAGGCCACACTGACGAATTCCATGAACAGAGCCATAATGGCTTAGACGATGAGAAAGGGCTTCATTCAGGAGCTCATAAGGGGCGTCATAGACTACCACGAAAGTGAACGACGAAGAATTACGACGAGCTCGACGAGAGATGAACGAGGACTTACGAAGAAAACAATCACCATACTCGGACGTAGAAAACGTTACGGATGCAAAACCACTGGGACTGCGCTGCAAACACCTAACACCAGCCGCACGAATGCCGCAATTCTTAAAATCAGTGAAGACTTGAGACAAAGTCGTATCTTTGGCAGGAAGGACAAAGTGAGCCGTACAAGGACGCTCAGGAAGAATATTCAACGGATGGATCCGATCCTTTTCGGCATCAGAAAGACGCTCTTAAAATCCTTGGGTTGTATTTTGGCACGTCTAACCTTGATCTCGCTAACTAGGATAACCGTGTAATAAGACAAGAAAAGCGCCTTAACCACTGGAAATCACGCACGCTCTCACTAAAAGGTAAATCCCTAATCATTAATTCTATCGGCGCCTCGGCACTCTGGTTCACAGCCACGGTCCTCCCTATGCTGGACTACACCCACACAAGGGTCACTAGAGCTATTTATGCCTTTCTGTGGAACCGCAAGACAGAGCAGGTTAAATGTGAGACTTGTCAACTCCCTTTCTCTCTTGGCGGCCTTGAAGTGATTAACCCGGCTGAAAAAGCTACCGCTCTACAACTACGCTGGGTTCCCCGCATTGGTGATCCTACCTATCAAGCGAAGTGGGTTTCCCTGGCCTTTTATTGGATTGGCTTTGCCTTAAGTAGCCGGGTGAAAAGTTGGTCTTTTCTCCGGTGTAATCTCTGCCCGAAATATCTTGGGGTTCTCCGCCCCGGTATTTCCAAAACCTCCTTGCAGCAGTCGATTGATTACATATCGATCTCACCCTACTGCCTGACTACAAAGTCGAAACCCTCTACTCGAAACTCGCACTCCCTTCGCCCAAGTGGCTGCACAGCACATCTGCTTGGGAAAAACAGTTTAAAACACGTTTACCTTAGAAAACCATTTGGCCCCAGATTTATGGGGGTCTGAGTACGAACTGGGAAGCCGATATTGCCTGGCTTGTCGCTCATGGAATAATTAAATCCAGGGTTTATTTACACCGCTGGCAACAGATGGGCGTGAGCGAGCACTGCGCTTTATGCAGCGAAATCGAATCCTGTTCTCACATCTTCTGTGAATTGCGCCTAGAGTTTGGGCATGGAAATCTCTTTAGTCAATCAGCTTTACTCCTCTCCTCTCGGCTTTTCACCGCCTTTAGTGCTCTTTAAACACGGCCTCTATTTTTCTCTTTAACCTCACGCTGAACGCATTCTAGGCGGCGAGAAACCTTTATACTTTCGAAGGCTGGGCGTCCAGCCCACAAAATGTTGTAAATAAAATCAAACACCGCGTTTCGCCAACGCCTTTATGCGGTCTTCAACTTTACGCCTGTACCAGATTTTGTTGAGACCTGGGGACACAAACAACTATTGTGCAGAATAGACAATAAGACCCTCAGGGTGCAGGGATGGCGCAGTGGTGAGAGCACTCGCCTCCCGCCAATATGGCTCAGGTTCGATTCCTCGACTCGGCGTCACATTTGGGTTGAGTTTGTTGGTTCTCTATTCAGCACCGAGAGGTTTTCTCCGGGTACTCCGGTTTCCCCTCCCCTCAAAAAAACCAACATTTGACTTGTTGTGTTAATTGTTAATTTCACTTTACAGTGTCCCCAATTAGTGCTCCAGCGCTAAATCTACTAGACACTTAAATAAAGTTTCTTTCCTTTTCTTTCCTCGGTCCTCACTTGACATTTTACCGCGTTCCCCGTGGGAGACTAACGATTCAACTTATATGTATACTATATTTCTCTTACCGTTCATGTATATAGTATAGTCGTTCTACTGTTGTCGCGACTAAGTAATTTGTTTTAAACTTAATAACATCATCTGAACATACCATAAGGTCAGTGCGCCTTACGCTCTATTTCTCTACACAGCCCATTGTATATGTGTAAATAAAGGGAAGAGGGGAAAAAAAGTTCCAAAGGGTCATGCTAAGCTTTTCCCATTGTACGTTGAGCAATGTGTGGAAACTACAGAATCCAATGCTAGGCAGACTGTTTCGGTTACTGATGAGGGAACTTTGCAGCACGTGCCGCCACAGGTAACCCAGGCTCACTGTGTGTGCCACATAAATAAATATAGAGAACATATGAGGCGAAGTTTAGGTCTGAAAATTTGCTAGAAAATGGAAATAAAAATCGATAAAACTTACCATGTGGTGAGCTGTCCCCGTTCACCTTCCTTCATAGTATAGTGACAAGGTAGGAGACGGAAGCCAGCGTCGGGACTCCAATCGACCCAATACAAGCAGGTTTTTTTTTCACGAAAATCGAATCCAGTCGCTAAATAAACCCGCCAGGCTCGTGGAACACGAAATTTTCTAAACCATGAATCCACTGAAGCATCTCCAGGTAGCAACACGAAGCCACCAGACTCCGTAGAACTTGTAAGTTAACCTGCTAAAATGGCGTTCAGAAACTGTTGTCCTCGCAGTGCCCATTTCAAAATGGCACTCAACTCGGGACGCCTGGTGACGAGTATAATAAGTCCCCCTGGAGGCAGGGAAGTCCCAGATTGCTCAGTGAGTTTTGTTTTTAGCAATTTGGGACTCCCCTCCCTCCAGAACTTATTATACTCGTCACCAGGCGTCCCGAGTTGAGTGCCATTTTAAATACGCTAGATATTCCGATGCGATGCGATTTGGAGATGTTCCCGTCCGATGCTGAGCGTGACAGCTGCGAGGGCGAGCGAGGATGAGCTCTCCTCGGCTCTTAGGAGCCTTCAGACCCTGGCTCTGATGGGCTCCCCACGGAGTTTTATCTCGCTTTCTGGGATGACCTGGTTGATGTTCTTGTGGATGTTTTGAATGATAATTATCGCCTCGGGCTTCTGTCTAAGAGTCACAAGGAGGGTATTTTGCGCTTTCTGTACAAGAAGGACGATAAGCGGCTCCCCAAGAACTGCCGCCCAATATCCTTGTTGAACTCTGATTACAAGTTGGCCTCTAAGGTTACTAAGGAGCGTTTGGAACCGGTGATGAGCTCCTTAGTTCACCGCGATCAAACGTGTGGGGTGGTGGGTAGGTCTATTTTCTCTAATCTACAGTTAGTTTGTGATACGCTCGATATGATTGACAAAACCAACGAAGCGCGCATTTTGGTTACGCTTTCTAGCGTGTCAATCATGAGTTTCTGATGCGTGTTTTGTCTCGTTTTGGCTTCGGCCCATCCTTTTGTCGGTGGGTCGGGCTGTTTTATAATTCAGTTTTTTTCTCGTATCATTTGCAATGGACGCCTTTCTGCGCTTGTTTTTCTTGAGCGAGGAGTGAGGCAGGGCTGTCCACTGTCTCCCCTTTTGTATGCCCTGGTGTCGGAGATTTTGTCAACCCAGATCAGGAAGTGTCTGGGTATTGAGGCTTTTCGGCTCCCTGGAGCCGAGGGTCTTCAGTTTCTAGTATCTCAATACGCCAACGATGCGACCATTTTTGTTAAGGACGAGGTTTCTCTCTGTCGCCTCTTGCGTGTTGTAGACAAGTATGAACGTGGCTCGGGTGCCGAGCTCAACACCTCCAAGTCCGAGGCTATGTGGCTCGGTAGGTGGAGGGTGAATGAGGTCACTCCTTTCGGCCTAAAATGGGTGCCCAAGATTTGGATTTTGGAGTTGTATTTCTCCAACGGTTTAGTCTCGGTCAAATTTGACAATTGGAAGAGTAAGCTCGATAAACTCGAGACGGTTTTGAATTTATGGAAGCAGAGGGAATTGTCCCGGCATTCATCGGTCGCCCGATGATAGTTAATGTTCTCGGGGCCAGTCGCTTTTGGCACGTTGCTAAGGGTGTGTGAGCGCTTTGATCGCCTTGTGTGGACCTTTTTTTGAAAGGGTAAGATAAAAGTCATAAAAAACTTTAGCCGCAAGCGCTGTCGTGCTCCCGTCGCATCTGGGGGTTTAACAATGATGTTGTGGATTTCCGGGTAAAGTGCGTTAGCCTTCGCCTTTCTTGTTTCTCTGGCCTTCAGGATAGTTTTGGAGCCGAGAAACGCCACTATCTCACTCGCTACTTTATAGGTAATCGCCTGTCACGATTTAATGCTTTCACACCTATCTTAGTTCTGGTATTTCTAGTCACTTGAGAACTGAATCTACACATCCCCTCAATTTAAACTTTGTCAGTTGACGGTTGTTTGTCAGTAAATTTTACGGTCTATTTTGAATTCAGAGTGACGTCTTCATGTTGGTATGTACAGTTGTCAACATTTCCTAATGTAATTTATATTTCATGCCAACAAAAGGTTGGAGTTTTAAAATCAACAGACTTAGTCTCTTGTGCATTGTTAGTCAGTGAATTGAAGAGAATAGAACCACTTCAAAACTTGTATGGTGCTGACCACCCTACAGGAAGCCTTTGGCAGCGAGGAAATGGTGACATTACTTTGTGGATAAGATGGGAAACAGAACATTCTCAGGATAATAATAGCGGAGCTCCGCAGGGTCAACCCAGGTTAACTCACCTAAACATAAGCGAGGCTTCATTTTTTGCACGATTTCTGTGGCTCGACACAGCTACACGGTAATACTACGTCAACTATAGTTCTTACATAGTCAACGCTTTTCGTGTTCAAGTGGAAAATAGGTTTGGAAAATGTTTTCTTTCTGCATTTTTCGCTGGTTTCAATCCAGTTTGACATATCATGACAGATAGCTGTGGTCCACACTGGCGGCTACGCAGCTATTTAAGTCAAGCATCGGAGAGATATAAACTTAAAGCTGAGTGTTTATTTTTAATTTGCTTAGAGCTGCTTTTTTCTCTGTATTGCAATTTTTGGCATATCTTTAGAAGCTCTGATAAGGTTACATGATGCCTGGAAAACCATGAAAGGAGAGCGAAAGAGAACGACAACGACAAAACAGAATACTAGTAATAGCTCATACTTAGTGGAAGAAGTTACTCCACAAATTATTTCCTTGGGCAATAAACCGTTTGTTATTTTCAAAAAGTGGTTTATTCGGTTATTGTCAACTGGAATTAAATAACAATTATCTGTACTCCTTTGGACATAAAGAAGTTGATTTGTTTGTTTGTTTTGCTCTAAAATGCGATCGAACAAATGCTTTTTAATCCGTTTGCTCAACTGGTTTTCGATATGCCTCGACAGTGACAAGAAAATTTTGCCCTCATGTTATAAACATGTAATCGCAATGAGTTCTCGTAAAATTAGTGGCCTGACCTTAATCTCCAAGCACTCAATCAAAGAAATTCTAGAAAACAGAAGTGAAACCGTTAATCTCAAGGCGGCACGTTACAGACGAACCGACGAAAAGAAAGCCGTTTAGCTCAAAGAAGAAAATGAGCTTTGTGCAGGACGGGGCGCCGGCGCACA
>NC_090884.1:11942256-11967256 GCF_036669925.1 Montipora capricornis | reverse complement strand
GAATTTTGCAGAAGTTTGAGAGTTTGGAGAGGTCGATAGTCGGAGTGAAAAGCGATGTTGTAGCTCTTCAGTCGAAGACAAAGACAATGGAGAATACTATGCATGAAATGGAATCAGGCTTATCCTTCAGTGAAGTCGAAATGACGCAGCTAAAGAAACGCGTTGAAGAGAACCAGCAGGAGATTAAAGAACTGGAAGACCGCTTATTATATAAGGAAGTTTATGATAGAAGGGAGAACCTGCGTTTTCTTGGCATTCCTGAAGAAGCTGATGAGAATACAAGCGAAGTGCTATATCAATTTGTAGCGGACAAGCTCAATATCGAGGGATCTCGCGAGATTGAATTCCAACACGTACACCGGATACGAAACAAGAGAAGCGGGTCTATTTGACCAATAATTGCCCGTTTTTTGAGGTTTCCTGATCGCGAGAAAGTTTTTCGTAAGGCGATGGAATTAAAAGATGGATTGAATGTTAACGTCTACACGGACTTTCCAAAAGAAATACAAGATAGAAGAAGGAAAAAGTGGCCCAAAAGGAAGTGTGCTAGAGAGGCTGGAAAGACTGCTTTCTTCAGTAAACATGAACCAGATAAACTATTTTAAATGGTGTTTACTTTCCCTTTATTGCATCACAAAATAACCCTGCTTAAGTTGAATGAGGAGATTAAGGTTTTGATATTTCTCTTTCATTTTCTGCATGTTTTTTTCTTTTGTTTTCTCTTTTGAAATACAGTTTGTCGCGGGAGCGGTGAGCTGTACTAAATTTGAATAGTGGCAATCAGAGTTTCAATCCCAATGGACTGCATCTCGGATATAATTATCCGCAGTCTTTGTGATCTGTGTTTTACCTCTTTGTTATTTTTGTCATACTTGTCAGTGTTACGTAATTTATACATTTTAGTTGCCTTACTGTTTTGTTTTTGCAATGAGAAAATTACGAGCGTTTTGGCGAGGAGGACGTCGTTTAAGCTTAAACTTGCAAGCACAAGATGGTCAAGGAAAAGCAAAACGTAGATTTTAAATTACTCTCGCTTAATGTAAGAGGGATTCGTTCGCCGTCAAAAAGGAAGGCTATATTTCTTTGGCTGGAGAAACAGAAACAGGATATCATTTTTCTACAAGAAACTTATAGTACACACGAAGTGGAAAGCACTTGGAAGACGCAGTGGAAAGGTAAGAACTTCTTTGCTCACGGTACAAACCATAGCTGTGGTGTGATGATTCTTGTCAGAGAAGATCTAGAATTTGAGTTGAAGGCATTAAACGCGGACTGCGAAGGCCGCTACATTTTGTTAGAAGCTGTTGTGCAAGGCTCAAATGATACCTTTGTGAATATTTATGCGCCCAATAAGGTACAGCAACAAAGTGTGTTTTTTAGAAATTTAAAATGATGCGCCCGATCTTTTTTGTGGTGACTTTGAAAAGAAGATAATTATAGGTGGTGACTTTAACGTTACTTTTGACCCTAATCTTGACTGTTCGGGCGGTACTCCGGCTAAAAAAGACTCAGTCAAGTGTATTCGGGATATGTGCCTTAATTATGACGTGATAGATATATGGAGAGTGAGAAACCCAGACATAAAACGTTTTACTTGGAGACAACGAAAGCCGTTCATTCAAAGAAGGTTAGACTTCTGGCTGATTAGTGACGCCTGTCAAGATGACGTTGAAGATGCAGACATTATTCCTTCTATAAATTCTGATCATTCGGCAATTGCTCTTCATTTTAGTACTATAGAGAAACAGAATCATGGCCCTTCATACTGGAAATTCAATAGTAGTCTCACTAACGATACTAACTATGTGACTCTAATAAATCAGAGTATTCCGGTCTGGTTGAACGAATTCAAGGATGTCACCGATAAGAGTTTTATGGGATTTAATGAAGTACAGAGTTAGACAGGTGACAATAAAATACAGCAAGGAAAGGGCTCGTGAAAGAAGGGAGAAATTATCTCAGATTGAAACTTTACTGAAGCAATGTGAAGACGATTGCAGTACTGATCCCACTTCCGAAAATATCGAGAAACTAGAGATGCTAAAGGGTGAATACAATTCTATCTACGAATACCTTTCTCAAGGCGCTATCATTCGCTCCAGAGCTACGTGGTATGAAAAAGGCGAGAAGAGTAATAAATTTTTTCTCAGTCTCAAATGTCATAAAAAGAGCAAGAGTTCGGTAGAAAAATATTTAGTAAAGATGGTTATTTAATCTCTGATCCAAAACGAGTGATGAAAGAGATAGAACGCTTTTACGCCGATCTGTATAAGGAGGAGGAGCTAATCCCATCAGCGAATGTTTATGACTCCTTTTTAAAGAATCAGGACATACCCAAACTCTCATATGATGAGGCCTCAATATGTGAGGGAAGACTGACAAATGCGGAATGCTTTCGTGTTCTTCATCTTTTTGACTGTAATAAATCGCCTGGAAACGATGGACTCACAGTTGAGTTCTACAGAGCTTTTTGAGATGTGGTCGGAGACCTTGTTGTCGGCTGCCTTAACAGTGCGTAAGAATGTCTAATTCTCACAAACAAGCAATTATAACTTTACTAGAAAAGAAAGACAAGGACAAAATAATAATAATAATAATAAAAATAATAATAATAATAATAATAATTACATTTATATAGCGCAGACCTCTATATGAATATATTCAGTTGCGCTTCACAATATTTTAAAATAAAATTATGTGAAACTGTCACGTGAACTAAAAACATAAGAAATTATTAAAAACGACAACCATATACCTATTTAAAAGCTAATTTTAAAATGAGACATGAATTGAAAAACCTATTTAAAAGCTAAATTTAAAAAATGAGTTTTAACAGCAGTCTTAAAAGTGTCCAATGTCTTTATGTTGCGAATTGTTGAAGGTAATGCATTCCGAAGATAAGGTGCAGCTGACTGAATGCACGATCGCCAAGGGTTGGACGGGTCTTAATGCTAGCTAACTCAAGTCATAAAGAGTCGTTTGACCTAAGGGAGTATCTGGATTGCTTTTTGATGCAAATTAAATCAATCAGTTAATGAGGAGCTAGACCGTATAAACACTTAAATGTCAAAAGCAAAATCTTAATGATGCAAATTAAATCAATCAGGTAATGAGGAGCTAGACCGTATAAACACTTAAATGTCAAAAGCAAAATCTTAAACTTTATGCGGTAACTAATCGGGAGCCAATGAAGGTTAAAAAGCAATGGTGTAACATGGCAGAGTCTTAGTGCTCCTATGACCAGCCGAGCTGCGGCATTCTGTATACGAGTTTCTGTATACGAGTTTCATGATATGTGAATTCGGGAGGCCATATAATAGGTTATTACAATAATCTACTCTACTGGTTATAAAAGCATGAACTAATGATTCGGTAGTTGGACGACTTAAATATTTCCTAATCCTACGTATGTTATAAAGATAATAAAAAGCAGATGAGCAAGTTCTGTTAATATGACTTAGCATACTCATTTTCGAGTCAAACCAGGTTCCTAAGTTTCGAACTTCACATGATGGAGCAATTTGGGAGTCGCCAACCAATATCATACTGATGTTGCTGACTTTCTGAAGTTGTTGTCGCGTTCCAATTAGAAGACATTCTGTCTTATCTGAATTCAGTTTTAACTTATCCGTGTGCATCCACTGACTGATAAGAGCAATACATGATTCCATGGCAGTTAAGGCAGCAGTTTCCTCCAAATCATTTCCTGGTCTAAACACGATATACAGTTGCGTGTCATCTGCATAACAATGGAGATTAGGAAGATGTGACTCGACGATGTTAAAAAGCTTGCTAGCATAGAGAGAAAATAATAATGGCCCGAGACAGCTACCTTGTGGAACTCCAAATTTAAGATTGAAAGTATTCGATAGACGCTGGGTTCTATTAGAGAGGTACGATTCAAACCAATTAAGTGCAGAACCTGAAATTCCAAAATCAAATTGGAGGCGATCTAAGAGAATCCGATGATCCACAGTATCAAAAGCGGCGCTTAAATCAAGAAGCACAAACAATGTGACATGCTTATCTTCCATGTTCATCAAAATGTCATTTTTGACTTTAAGTAGGGCTATTTCTGTACTGTGGTGCTGTCGGTAGGCTGATTGCAATGAAGGAAAAAGATCATTCTCATTTAAGTAGGACTGGATCTGATCAGCTGCCACTCTTTTAGCCAATTTTGAAAGATTGCTGATAGGTCGAAAATTTTTAAAAGCAAAGTCAAGGCCTTGTTTCTTTAACAGTGGTGTGACAACCGAATCCTTCCAAATAACAGGGAAAAATCCAGATTCAAGCGACAGGTTTATCATGGTTGTTAATATCGGAAGTAACTCATCAAGGCAATCTTTCATGATGTTCCTAGGAACAGGATCGAGTAAACAGGATTTAGTCGGCGTTCTAAGCACAAGTTTCCTTAAATAGTCCATGTCTACACGGTGAAAAGCAGTAAAGGAAGAAGAACACTAAGAAGAATGGCGGCTGATAGTGCTGCATGAGTTCGGAATTGCATCAAGGCTAACGCGAAGATCGGATATTTTCTTGACGAAGAACGAACCCATGTTGTTGGCCAAAGCTAACTTGTCGCCGTACTGTAAAAAAGGCGATTCTGCTGACTGATTTAACAGTTTCTTTGTAGCAGCAAAAAGCTTACGTTGATTATCAGAGATGTTGCTGATGAAATCTGTATAGAATTCACAACGAGACTTGTTCATAAGAAAGACAGCTTTATTCCGAAGAAGTTTGAATGATCTCCGGTCAGATTCAGACTTTGTAGACCTCCAGTTGCGCTCAGCTATCCTCCGGAGACGTTTCACAGATCTGATCTCATCGGACAACCATGGGGCTTGACAACCAACGAGATCAGCAAGACGTTTAGGAGTGTTTAGTAACAATTCTGAGTTACGAAGATCCTTCTTAAACTTGGGAAGATTAATCGATTTGATTTTCCGAAACCACGTTTCCTTGGCAGAGGATTCTGACTTAAAACCTTTCAAGTTAAACAATACAGTCGCATGGTAAGATAGAAAGGAGCCTAAAATTGGTGTGTCTTAAATGATACTGTCCATTTTGCTGGTTATGACTAAATCCAATATATGTCCTTCAACATGAGTTGCAAAGTGGACATGTTGAGCTAGTCCAAAAGAATCAAGTCGGTCCACAAATGATTCTGAATCGGGTTTATCCTCAACATCAACATGGATGTTAAAGTCACCACATAACAATATGGGCTCCGTGCATAAAACAAATGATTCAAGGTACTGAAAGAATTCGGAAACAAAGGAAGAAATTGTTACGGGATGCTTTGTGGAGTAAGGAGGTCTATAGACGACAGCAAGCCGTAAGCGAAAAGATCCATCAATTAAAATCCATCCCGAAAGTTCAAAAGAGCACCACGCAGGAGCAATAACTTGCTTGATCAAAGCTGTACCTCCACCATTACGGCCGGATCTATGTACATCATACAACTTATAACCATCGGGAGTACATTCAGCTTTCACCGCGTCATCTTTATCCGAAAACCACGTCTCACTAATTGCCAAGATGTCCAATTTATTGTCATGTATATAATCGACAAGACTCGCCGTTTTATTCCTTAATGATTGACCGTTCCATACACAAACTTTAAGGTGACGTGCATCGAGAGAGTTCGGAGGAGAGGTGTTAATTTGAATCAAATTAGCCGGATTAACATGGCGACTACTTGAATAATTAATTGCTTCTCGTTGACCACCGAAGTTTCCTAACAACCGAATAGATTGAAAACTAGATCCAAAACGTCGTCAACCTCCACGACTACCGCGCTTTCTTAAGATTTGAAGGCTCTTAAGGCGATTAAACACATCGGGTGCAATATACAAGCTTGCGAGTTTCCTCAGTGATCGTAGTTCCATCCGACCGTAAACAATGCGAAGCAACGCATTTGACGAGCGAGTCGAGGAAGAACTTGAATCTTGTGTTAATTCGATATCTCCTGGGTTGCTTTCAACGTCGACACAGATAGTCAAATCCTTTGGAAAGTCAAAATCAGGAGTCTGGAGAAGTAAAATTCCATGTTTCATCGAAACTGAACCCTCGCGTCGTACTCCTACTCGAGAGGTAAACATGATCGATTTGAATTTAACAACCTTGAAACAAAGCTCGTCGGAATTGTAGAATAATTCAGAGCCCTCAAGACGCAAACCACAGCCAGTCATAAAGGTATTGACCTTGGAGATCTTTCCAGCAACATAAAGACGAAACCCATCGGTTAGAAAAGCCAAAATTAAATAAAATAACAAGAGCCTAATAGAACGGGCAGCCATAATGGCGCGCACAAAAGAAATATTTCCAATTGGAGGCCAATATTAATGTGGATGTCAAAATTGGTTCCAAGGCAATTGCGAGAAGACTAGAGACTGTATTACCCCAAATTATACATCATAATCAAAGCGCGTATGTTAAGGGAAGGACTGTGTTTGATACAGTGAGAGCGATTGAGGATATTTTGGAGTATACTGAGACCCACAAGATTAACGGAAAAATTATTGCTATTGACTTTCAAAAGGCTTTTGATTCAGTAAGCAAGAAATTTATTTTTGAGGCCCTCTCTGTTTTTAATTTTGACCCGTCCTTTAAAGGGGCTAGGTCACGCTATTTTAGGTAATTTTGTTTAATTTTGTTAATTATAAGCTCTAAACGTCAGAGTCTTTCATTTGCAAAATCACGGCCACATAACAACTGAGAATTATTTTCAAGCTTTGTAAATGACATTTTGATATAGACTGATATAAATTTGAAAAAAAGGTGGGCCGACGTTTTTCAAATTTACCGAAATTCAATCCATTTCAATCCTCTCCAGTTTTGTCCATCCATGTCCCTTCTTGGCTTCCCTGTGCTTTGTTAGAGTTCTTCTATAGTTTTGAACAGTTATTTTGATATTTTAGTTAATTCTATGACCATTCATTCAGTGCTGAAAATGCCTAAAATAGCGTGACCTAGCCCCTTTAAACAGTGGGTATATACATTCTATAATAATATTTCGAGCTGTGTTTTAAATAATGGTTTTTCTACCGGACCCTTTCAAGTGCAGAGCGGTGTGCGACAAGGGGACCCCCTCTCGGCATATTTGTTCATTATTTGTATGGAAATATTAGCAATTAATCTCCGTAGTGACAAAAGCATTCGAGGAATCGATGTTAATAATGAGGAAATAAAAATGGGACTCTTTGCTGATGACTTGACAGCTTTTTTGCGGGACGATTGCTCTCTAGTAAATTTTCTTAATCTTGTAAAAGAATTCGGGCTGCTTTCAGGTCTCAAGATTAATTTTGAGAAATCGGAAATAATGTTTTTGGGTAATCAAGATCCTGCAGTAAGTGATGATTATGAATTGCATAATATCAAAGTCAAGGAAGCCTTGAAAATCTTAGGGGTATACTTCTCATATGATTATCGTCTTAAACAGAAGCTAAACTTTGATGAAATAATTGACTCCATCAAAACAAAAATTAAAGATATGGAAGTGGAGAGACCTAACTGTTATAGGCAGAATTCAGATCGTTAAGACATTTATAGTTCCAATATTTATGTATCGTGCTGGTATGATAAGCCTTAACAAAGAGATAATATCTGAGGCAAATAAATTAATTTTCGATTTTATTTGGAAGGGTAAAGATAAAGTTAAACGTCTACCGCTTATCAATGACATTGAGGATGGCGGTCTTAAAGCTCCACACTTGGAATCTATGATCTTAAGACTCAGAGAATACTATGCTGTAAGAAATTCGCGAGTAATGAGCCTAGCAGCTGGAAGACCATTCTATCGTATTATTTGAAATCGGTTGGAGGTAAATTCATTTTAAGCTGCAATTTTGATGGGAAGAAATTGTGAGTGAAGCTTCCGAGGTTCTACGAAGAATGTCTTAGCTGCTTTGCGCAATGTTCAGTTGCGAGTAGGATGGATAGTTACGATATTTCGCAAGAAACACTGTCCGAAGTTATTATTTGGAATAATAAGCATATTTGAGTTCATGGTAAGTCTGTTTATAATCGTAGACTTGGTGATAAAGGGATAATTTCATTAGGTGATTTAGCGCTCGGAAAAAGTTGATTGGTACCCTGGTGTGATTTTTGGAAATTAGATATATCACCTCTCGACGCCTTCCAATTAATTGCATTGTGCGATGCTTTGCCAACAAAGTATCGTCAGTCCTTACAGATATATCAGTATGTCAATCTAGAGCCTTTTGATTCAGAGAACCATACTCAACTGTGTTTGAATGGTCAAAATGTAGCGCTTAGCAAAGCGGTTTCTAAGAGCGTGTACAAAGAACTTCGCTCAGCTCAATCGAAATACGAAGCAGAATATGCTAATGTCGTTTTAGATTGGAAGAAGATCTATAGCCTTCCTTTCACTGTTGCAATGGATTCAAAGACTCGACAATTTCAGTACAAAATATTAAATAGATACTTAGTAACGAATGTCTATCTGAAAAAGGTTGGTATAAAACTATCATCTGACTGTTCTTTTTGTGAAGATGCGGACGAATCTCTAGAGCACTTGTTTACTTTCTGCCCCTATGTTCTCTCGTTCTGGTAGGATCTCTTGGACTGGCTTAATGATCTTGGTGTTAAAGTAGATTTACTTACTAAGGCGGATATAATTTTTGGTAGTTGGGAGCGCAAAGACGATTTCTTGTTTTTAATCACGTCCTGCTTATTGCTAAGCAGTACGTATATTATTGTAGAATCAACGCTCTCGTACCATCTCTCCGAGTATGTACTTCCAGAATTAAAGCTGTTTATGAGTTGGAGACTGCTATTTCAAAAAGTGGAAAGAGTTTGGCTTTTCATCTTCAAAAGTGGGGCAAGTATTGTAGACAAGGGCAATAACGTATTGCAGAAGTGTTCTTAACCCTCGCGGCCTCGTCGAAACGTGTCAACTTAATATTCTCAGTTTGTTGTTATCAGCTTAGGTAGCCTTAATGTAGTTTGTGCGTGTGTGTGTTGTAGCTTAGTGTTGTCCTAATGTAGTCATTTGTTTTATTACTAAACGTAAACAATAAAAATGAATAGAATACAAAAAAAAAAAAAAACTACAGAATTAAGGGCCACTTTTGAAGCACTAATACGCGAGTGACTTCGGTGACTTGGCGGCTCGACTCGCCATTTATTATTATTATATCGGTCCCACTCCTTGAAGAATAAGTAAGATATATGTTTTATTGGCTCAGCCGCTCGAGGGCTCTCAGTTTCAGTTGACTACAGATTCACCGAAAATGTTGTCTAATACTTCTTTAGAAGTGCCCTTGTATTCTGTAGTTTATCCCAAAACTTTATTTTTGACCATATAAAGAAGAATGTAAGCTTATAATTAACAGAATGTAAAAACGTGCTCTCACAACCGTAGATGGAAGAAAACAGTTGAACCCAGTTATAAACATCTGTCATTTAATAATATTTGTAGTACATCTGCCGATTCAAATGCAAACGAGCTATAAGATAGGATAAGAGCTTCAACGTGTCGAAGTCCCTAGCACACAATGTATACTAATTGGGGACACCTAACCTCAATTACTTATCTAATAATTATTATAATATATAGATAGGACCCTTCACGTGCTCTGATTGGTCAAAAACCCATGTTTTATCAGAGTATAAAATATAGTATAAAATATAGGAAAAGAGTGTTTTATTGTTTTTAGCCACATTGCCTCTATATCATAAAGCAAATGAAGAAGCCTACACTAGTACTCTAAGCCGTGTATTTCTCTATGTTAAAACACTCCAGATATTTTAGTACACTCGACAAATGCGGCTCGTGTTTTCTACATTTCCCTTGTGTTGTTAAATGCCCTTGTGTTTTATCACACTGTAATACACTGCTTGGGCTTCTTCATTTGTTACATAAAATGTGAAATGTATGTACATATGTAAGCATTGGCATCGTCTTATTTGTGAAGTTCCACATTTGAACCGTGCCCTGTAGATTACAATACCCTGGGCCCGGTGTTGGTTAAGTTAATCCAGTGTTCGAGTGAATTTAAATAAATATAAATAATATATTTCCGATTGTGTATAATGAATGGTGATTACAAAATATCCCGAGTGGCAACAGCGAGCCTTTGATTGTTGTAGGTATAGTTTACAAGTTTGGTCAAGTGGCATCGTCTGAAGGGTCATGGTGAGTTTTTATTCTGTTTTTATACTGTTTAAACTCATCGCCAATTCATCAGGTTGGGAAAAGTGCCTTAGGGATGGTGGAGCCAAGACATGAGCCTGGAGCAGAGCATGTAGGTATCCATTGTGACCCTGAGAGCGGCAACCACCAGGCACCGGCACACTGACAGAGTCAGTGGAGATACTTACGACCCCTAATAGTTACCGTCACCAATGAAAAGGAGGGAATTGAGGGAGCAAAAGCACTCAAAAGGCATGAATGGCACTCAAGGCAAACTGTACATTCTCACACAGCTGGCAAGCAAAACACGTGAGGCCTGCAAAAACCATGTATGAGACCACACTGAGCATGATTGCTGTGAGCGACCACCGGCCAGCATTGGCTCGACTCAAACTTTGCCTAAATTACATTTAGCCACATAAAATTGTTATGTTGAACGGTACAAAATGATTCAGTTCAGATCAAAGCACAAATCATTGCTCACACTGAGCTGAATCATTGCATTCATTGTTGCTTTTTTGTTATTATCAAAATAACATTAAAGGGGCTATGTCACGCAAAATGATGTAATTTCATGACACACAAAATGCCCAAAATGTACAATACAACATTGCAATGACCACTTAAAACTGTTGAACTCACTAAGAGAAATACAGAAATAGAAAAGAGAGGCACGGATGGACACAAATGGACAAGATTGAAATGGATTGCATTTGGGTAATCTTGACAAAAGTCGGTTGGACATTTTTCAAGTTGATGGCAAATCGCCTGGATAAAGATCGATTTTGCTTAGAATCATCTCGTTTGTGAATGTAACAATTTTATCAGCGAAGGAATTCCACATTAACATTTTCAAATTTTAAACTCATGATGAACCCAAGATTTCCCCTTAATAGCGTGACATAGCCCCTTTAAATGTTAATGAAATGTTTGATCTGTTACACAGCATTGTTTCAAATTTGCAATATACCCCTCTTTAAAAACTGTAATTCAATGTTATTTCAGATCAAAGCACAAGAGTCAATTTTAGTTCTTGTCATCTCCAAAGCAGTTCTTTCCACGCTATATTCAAGTTGGCATTAATTTTTTAAGAATTTGACAAAAGTTTAAAGACAGATATTCAAGTTTTGCTATTCACCTATACTTGAGACACTATACGTCTCCACTTAACAACTGTGTATTAAAATGTTTACAAGATCTGCCAATGCATCAGTTTTTATGCCAATTATCTGTCTCACAGCTATTTCCACTCCATAGACTTGGTGTTAAGTTCCCCACCGGGTTCCAGATACCTGAAGAAAGACTTGCTACGAAAAGTGTTGCCTTTGTTAAATTACATGCTAGATTGTCATATCCCCAAACATTTAATGGACAATGATTATCATTGCATTGGCTTTAATCCCCTGCCCTGTCAATAGACCTTTTTACCTTTTATTATTTACAGAACATTGCCTTTTTATTCCAATAGAAATTTCTACAAAAATAAAGCAATAGCCACATGCACTCTTAGACTGCCTTTTAGTTACTACATGTTTAAGTGATGTAAATCACATAACACATTCGTATTTAACAAATGTTCTGAACATACTTTCTCAAAGGCTTCCTCTGGATTGAAATCTTCCCAGCGTGGCAAAAGGCAATGTCCTAATTGCAAGGCATCTTACACCAACCGATACAAACCCGAGGTCTGTAGCCAGTGTGGTTTCTTGTTGGGTGGATCTTTTGTTCAAAAGCACCCTAAGAGAATCAAGTTGAACTCTCCATCCTGCTCGTCAGTTGTTCTGGGGACGTGGAATGTGTATTTTTGTAAAACCAGCAACCGTGATGACCGCTGTTTGGTTATTAAGGATGGCAGACAAGGTAACACAAGTGTTGTTTGTGAACACCACAACTGCAAAGAAGCCCGTGCCGTTATGCTGAACAGTGGCAGATCCAGTGACTTGCCAACACATACAGAGCACTCTTTCAGCTACTCCCCCAACAAGTTCTTACTACAATAATCCCAACTTGCAGGAATATCAGTGTGGTGACTCTGTTAAAACTGAGTTGATGAGCTTGGAGAAATTTTCTGGTGATCTGCCATTAGCTGTGGAAGTTTCACCCACAGTGTTTTGTGTATTTGGCCCAGTGACGTCAAATACTCCAGCTGGATACTGTCATGTCCAGGTGAAAAGGGATACAATCAGATGTTGTTCTAAGGATTGCAAAACAATTATTGCAAAAGCAAAACAGCACAAGGCAAAAAATATATGCATACATGTGCATATCCTAATTAGGTTAGGTGTTATGCTAAGCAACAAGGAAGCATCGGCATCTGTACATGTTGCATGTGAGCCAACAAATGCTGGGGCTCCAACATCAACTGCAGGTACCAGTAGTTCTCTTCTCGAAGCACCGCCAACCGTAATAATGCCACCAGAAACCGGAACAGCCGAGCCTTTAGATTCTATAAGCCGCACATCTACAATTCAACTCAACATGAGGAGGTCATTACCACTGGCCATCCCAATAGCTGTTCTAAAGCAGGCTCATTCTTTTGATGTCAGTGGTTGGCCTCCTTCCCTAGCACCATCATCCACCACTTGCGGCTTGTGTGACAGCCCACTGTCGAAAGAACGGTGTCATCCAGGTCAACGAGGAGAGTTGACTTGCTTTCTAATTACCAACATGAATCCTTTCAAGCCTATCACATTGCTTTTGAAATTCTGTGAAAATCCAAGTTGCCAAGCCATGCATGAAGTGTTTCCATATAATTTAGGCAAGTTAATTGTAATATTAATGTTGTGTATCAGTAGTGTGTAAGGAATGCATTAAGGTCCACTGTTCATGTAATTCCTGGAGAAATAATGGAACTTCAAAATTGATTTCTATTACCTTCTACAGTGTAGGTCACTCCTTAAGGACGTTCGCGCCAAAATTTTCCTACGGTGAGTTTTTCTTCATTTCTCGCCTAGAGTTAGGTCGTAAAGTACTTACTCCAAAAATGAAAAAAAAAGGGGGGTCACCGACTTTGTTTCGGAGAAAATGGCAGTGGAAAAATGCCTTAATTTCGAGAAATCGGTCATAATAGCGAGATGTAGCCTCATCTGCTCA
This sequence comes from Montipora capricornis, assembly GCF_036669925.1. Classification (NCBI taxonomy): domain Eukaryota; kingdom Metazoa; phylum Cnidaria; class Anthozoa; order Scleractinia; family Acroporidae; genus Montipora; species Montipora capricornis. The sequence continues at coordinate 11,954,007 of NC_090884.1, read as the reverse complement.
TCCATCGAAAATCATAAAAATAAACTGTTGGAGTGAAAGTTTCCGTGCATAGGTTTTTAGGAGTGAGATTTTTAGATAATTGTATGCCGCTAGGGATGTGGTAAACAGTAGAGTTCATCCTCGACGAGCGTTTTCGTAAGCTCTATCCGTTGCAACCACTACCGGAATTCGATGGCACGAGGAAAGAAAATGTTAAAAAAAGATAACTTCTTACGGTGGGAATTTTTTCATTTCATCATATTTAGATGCAGGTGCAACTAGTGGAGGACCTTTCTTTTTCATGTTAGTTCAAAAGGGAGATAAATGAAAAGAGGATGGGAAAAGACTTGGTGAAAATCCCAAAGGGGGAGGGGTGATTTTGTGCAAAGCTGGCTGGGACAAGGATTATGAATAACACTTTGATTTGTCAAAAGTGCTAAACAACACAGAACTCTAGCTATCTTTGCCATTTTTAAGCTATGGTCAATATTGTCTGATTCACTTTCATTGTGGTTGCTTTCCTCCAAAGCCATGATACAGAATGCTTTTCTATGGTAGGCAAGGGTTGTTTGGAAAATTTCTCAGTTTCTATAAGTTATTAAAGGTTCCCTATCTGATTTACTGAGAGGGACAAAAGACCCCCAACATTCTTTGGGACCGGGGACCTAAGGATAAGATGGGGGTAGTAAAGATGTCTTCTGTAAACAATTTTAGGGCCAATATTTTATACAACTGTAAAAATGGAGGTCCTGCACAAAAGATGGGGACCAAAATAAAGACAATTTACCATTGATACATTAATGTCTGATCCTTAACCATGGCAAAGATTATAACAAGCAAATAAGAAATTGATAGTCGATCACCACATATTAGAAGTTTTAAAATAACACTTTTTATAAGTAGTTGTTGCTGATCCACAGATTATAAAAAAGGAGATCATCGACTGTATTGGGAAGAGCCCAAGGAGGTCAAGGGTAAAAAAATTGAGTTTACAGGAGTACCTTTTTACATAATGGGCTGCAAGCTCTTCGATTGCCAGCATGGGAAAGACAGAAATGCTGTTGTGAAAAGGAAACAACAACAACAACGAGAAGTGGGTGAAACAGGAATATTGCTATTATTTATTATTTTATTTGAAATCCAATTTGATTAATGAATAACAGCTTCAATTTTTTTTAGGATGGAGATTTTGTCTTTAACAAGAATAGATATCTAGTACAGCCGTCCAAAAAAGCAAACTGTCCAGCAAGATTAAAACTGAGGGATGTTGTAGCATTTCCAGATTACAAGGTAGATAACAATTACAATTTATTGTAAAGTTGTATGATCTTGCAGCTAACAGGCACACACTACATTCCAGATTGAAGAGGATTCAAAAAATGCAAGGGCAAAGACATCAAAGAGACTGAAGGAAGATCTAAGTAAAGGAACACTTAAATCTGAGAGAAGAATCTATACAGAATTTCCCTCTAGTACAGACCATGCGCATCACCTTATGGGAGAGGTAAGACAATAGACAATAGAGAGAAAAAAAGATTTGAATGTAATATTAGTCCATGAAAAGATAATGCAACACCCAAAAATGAATAATTAAATAACTACACTTATACAGGGATTGACCTTTAATACATCAGAGTCTACTGTCAGTACTCGAACTGGTTAGTTTCTCAGGCAATTAAGGGTGCCTCTCATTCAATTATATGTTTAGTTACTGTCAAACTGGAGAAATGACAAAGACTTGAAATGTTCCAGACTGAATGACCATTAACAGCAAAATTCAGGAAATGTGAGCAATGCACATTACCCCAAAGTAATCAGCAACAATCATCTCATCCAAGTGACTTTTACTTGCACCATAATAAATTCTATACATATTTTCTAGTTTTCATGGTTTTCCGGATTTCACATCAATATATTGCAGTCATTGTTTTGGGGTTATCATGTGCTTAAAAATTTTGCAGGGAAGTGGCCTTTCCCAACCTGTGGATAGCAGGACAATAAAAAAGATTGATGAGCTAGTCCATGAAGGCGTGAAGAACACTCATGAGATGCGGAGACACATAAAAAGCTATGTGAAAAATGAAATACTGTCTGAAGATGAAAGTCAACCGTCTTCCTTGAACCGTCGCTTCTTCCCAAAGCTAGCTGACATCAGAAGTCACATGTACCGTGCTTCTGTAAAAAGTCGATTCTCTAAGATAGATCAAGAAAACATTGTACAAAAAATTTTTCAGTGGAAATCTGTGAATGAAGGAGACCTCTTCTTCTTCCGGCCATACAGTGCAGTTTCTCCCAACAAAAATGATCCACCTGAAGGCCATTCTGACACTACCCTGCTCTTTGTCCATCAAAGTTCCTGGCAGCATAGACTCCTACAAAGATATGGCAATCACATGTGCTTGCTGGATGCCACTTATAAAACTACTCAATATGCGCCACCCTTATTCTTCCTTGTGGTTCAAACGAATGTTGACTCCCAAGTGGTTGAATCATTCATAACACAAAACGAAACTTCTGCATGCATAAAAGAGGCACTACATATACTTCAGGGAGAGATGACTGGATGGAATCCCAAATACTTCATGACAGACAATTGTGAACAAGAGATTACTGCCATAGAAGAAGTATTTCCAGGTAGGCAGGGGGTTAAAGGATCTTTGATGACCTTTTATGGACAGTCATTACATAAAACAATACTCATTAAGTAATCAGAAATAAGTTCTGTTAATTCTGAAAAAATCATAGCAACAGCATAAAACTATAAGCAAAACAACAAAAAACACACAAACATATCCTGAAAAATGTTAGAGTCAACTACTAGTTCATTTTCCAAACAATTTTTTTAGTTTATGCAGATTCAATAAACATATCAAGGTAATGCTATTCTCACCTTTTTTTTATGTCTGAATATCATGAAAAATAGTGTGGTTTTTTAAGTTATTCAATACTTGTAAATGCCTGTTGCTGACATCATAATGAGGTGACATCAATAGACCTGCTTCAAGCAAAAACTTATTTAGTGGTTGACAAGGTATGTCTGTGTGGTAGTATTCTGAACTCAATTTCACAATAAAGGGGGGGGGGGGGGGGGGACAGAAAATGAGATGTAACCCTGTCTTCAGAAGGTCTATTGTTCTCTCAATGATCCTTAAATCTCTGATTTACGCTCCGACCATCTTAGTGTTACATTTCATTAAATACAGGGTGCAAGGTATTCTTCTGTGACTTTCACAGAGAACAAGCCTGGGAGAGATGGACAGCCAAATCAGCAAATGGTGTGAATTCACATAGAGAAGAAGTACTTGCAAAACTCCGACTTGTGGCAAGTGCCGAATCTGAGGAGCTTTACCCAAGTCAAGTAAAAGCACTGAAAGAATGCCATTTCTGGAAGGAAAACAGCCGTCTGCGTGACTGGTTTGAAGATCACTGGTTAAGAGAGCACAAGGTTAGCAAAATGAAAATATACATGGCTTTCTGCTTTAGCTATCATTCATACAACATGTATGTATGCCTTTACATTTCCTTTATAATATTTCATCTTAGCCACATTCATACACCAGTTTGCTTTCTAGTTGAAATATGACCTAGTTTCTATCCACTTAAAAAATGGGTATGCTCTCAAAAGTGGTAACCTTAGGACCAATTACTGACCATTCCAACCTGTCATACTAGGCTTGATTGCCACAAAGAGTTAACACAGTAAATCCAAGCCTTATAGAATCTGTGAGCCAAACTTTTGTTGATTTTATGAATGTCTCCTTCAACTGAGCTGATGCACATAACGCCCTTCCTTGGTTGAATGCAAAGTTCAATACACTGATGAATCTAGTAAGTTCAATTAATTAATAATTTAAAAAATATATATTTCTAGCGTTGGGTTCGAGCATACCGCAGTGACATCTCTATCCACACTACAAATGGAGTTGAACGGCAAAATGAGGACCTGAAATATAACTTTTTGGCAAGTCATCGTGACAAGTCCCTCAGTGGTCTTCTATCTGTTCTCATTACAGAGTTCCTTCCTGAAAAGTATGCAAGGTACAAGACTGTATGTTTCAGAAATATAGACAAACACACTTAAGAAATAAAGACTATTATAATAATCAGAAAAAGAAAAAATAGGAATCAATATTTTGCCAATTAAAAAATTCTCTGGGGGGGGGGGGTGGGGGGGAGGAGGAGGAGGTATTCCCTTATATGGGCTATATAGTTATCTGTGGCCCCAAAGGGTATGGTTTTTTAGCGGTTTTGGTCTGAAATAGGGTATAGATTGTGACCATTTTGGTCTGAAATAGGGTATTGTTTGTGCATTCAAGTCTTGAATTGGGTCTGTTTTTAGAAGCTATTTCTTCATCGGCAAGAAGACCATCAACAAAAGCACTTCTCAAATTATCACGCCAACCTTGTAACAGCTCGAATAGGTCTGAAATAGGGTATCCAATTTTTGGTCAGGTCTGAAATTGGGTTGGGGAAACCACAGATTCTGGTCTGAAATAGGGCGAGGGTTTCAGGAAGCATGCCGCACACCCCCACCCAATTTTTTTTGCAGTACACCCCCCCCCCACCCCCCCAATTTGATATTGTTTAAGACTGAGAGTAAATATTAAACAGCAACCTTGATTTTCTGAAAAATTCCTCGTTACCCTAACAACTGGGAACATTACAAACCAAAATCCTCAAGTCCATGGCTACATGTATGTTATCATTGCAAAAGGACACTTTATAGTAAGTTGACATTTCCTCTGCCCTTCACATTGTTAGAAATAAGATTATCATTATGTGACAATCTGTTACTAACAGAAACATTAGAAAACAGTTTGTGCCATATTATGAGGTGGCTAAACTTTCCTTAATTTTACTCCTTTAGATACGTAGAGAAGAACACAAGGTCCCACTCCTTGTACCGTCCATATGGGCGTGATATCCCCAGTTACCTTCATAACAGGCCAAAGTCAGTCATTGACTCTGCCAGGCAAAAGATAGAACTTGCTCAGGATATTCCAGCCTCACACATCAAGGGTTACTGGTACTGAGAGAGTATTTCTAGTGAAAAGTCAAGAAGCTTGTGGAAAGTGGTACTTGGTTTCTTTTGGAAATGAAGTGCAGCAACCATCCTGTCAGTGCTTCTCATGGGTGCGCAACCATTTCCCATGCAAGCATTTTTTTGCCATATTTAGACATCATCCACAATGAGGATGGGACAAATTGCCTGATGATTATGCAAACTCTCCTTTGCTTACTCTCGATGAGGCCATTATAGGACATGGAAAGCCAATGAACAGTTCCAGTTCCTCCCATGAACTTGTTGACGACAATGCAAAATCATCAATGCCCAATCATGACAACTTTCATGGGGAAATTACAGCATCAACCACACATTCATATGCAAACCTCCCAAATAAAAAAGGTTGTTCTAAAGCACTGGGTAGCATTTGCAGAGAAACACTTAATGAAATTAGACAACTGACCTTTCTCATAGATGACTTGAAGGAGCTGGAATCCTTAAAAACAGAGCTGCAGATGATTGCCCCCTCTAATGGTGGCTTGCAAGTAGAAAGTGGAGAGCCAGAAGTAAAGAAAAGAAAGCTGAGACAAAGTGATCACCCTGGAGAGAAACTCCCTAAAATCCCTAAAACATGTCAACGAAAACACAAATTCAAAGGACGCCATGGCATTAAGGCTGCAGTGATGAGGAATACATTCCAAGTAAATGTCCCCGTTTCCACAGGCTCAGTGCACATATCTGCCAAGACAGCACCAATAACCTTCACCACAGTGCCATCAACTACCACTACAGTGCCAGCTACCCCTGCCACTGTACATGTACCAGCAACCCCTGTCACTGTGCCAGCAACCCCTGTCAGAGTGCCATCAGTCCCAAGGACTTTAACAGGAACCCCTAACACAATGCCAACAACCTGCACTACAATGCCAGCAACTCCCAAGACTATACCAGCAGACTTCACTACAGTGCCACTTACCCCTGCCGTAACAAAACCAACAACTGTCATAGAATCAGCAAACAATATCGCAGCATCAGCAACCCTAACCACAGCAAGGGAAAGAGCCTCTAAAGAACCAGTCACCGATGTACCTGAAACCCCAACATTCGTACCAACGACTGCGAGAACACGACCTGTCACAGTATCATCAACCTCCTTCAAAGTATCAGCAACACCTATCACAATACCAAAAACTCCCACAACAGAGCCAGCTGCAACAACAATGCATAAAAACCCCACCCAGGTGACTGCGACTGACAGCAACACACCAGTAGCTCCAGCCATAGGAGTAGAAACCTCTACACAAGGACAACCTTCTGGTCATCCAGTATGTCCCATTACTGAAGAAACAAATACCCCCACAAAGACATTACCCTATTCCACCACACCTCCCATCCTAATTCTTGATGATGATGATGATGATGATGATGATGATGATGATGATGATGATGAGGATCCATGCAGTTCTGTCATATGGCTTACTATAAACAGTGCTGATAATACTGAGTTTAAACTCACTCTCTACAAAGAAAGTAAGGATGGAATATCGACACCTACCTACTGGCTCAATGACTCAGAAATTTATGCAGCCCAAATACTGCTCTTTCCCACAAGTTGATGGCCTCCAGGATCCTGCTGTCAGAGGCCAACTAGTAATACCTGCCACCTCTGAGTTTGTACAGGTGATAAATGTTGGCAGGCACTGGGTGTGCATTAGTACAATTGGTTGTCTGGCCGGTGTTGTCAAAGTGTTCGACAGTTTGTACCATAAGCCATGTCCACTTTTGATTGACCATGCTTGCCGCATGCTGTTGTGCCCTTTGGACACTGTAACATTTGTCAATGAGAAGGTGCAAAGGCAAGTTGGTGGCAGCGACTGTGGGTTGTTTGCCTTAGCATTTGCTACTGAATTGTGTCATGGTCTAGACCCAACCACACAGACGTACAGCCAGAGCCAGATGCGCCAACACTACATAAGCTGTCTGGAATCTGGGCAAATGACTCCTTTCCCCAAGACAAGCAAAAGAGCGCAATACCATCTGTCATGCATGAAGACCTCTGTGCCAATCTACTGCCTCTCTAGGCTATCAAATGATAAGAAAGAGTATGTGGAATGTTTTACGTCCCATGGCTGGTACCATCCTGACTGTGCCTCCATACCAAAGTGGGCAATCAATTCAAGGCTACAATGGAGATATCAGAAATGTAAAGTTAACAGACAAAAAAAGAGATTAGCAAAGATGCTATCATCAGTTGATAATTAAAAAAGTAGTTGATTGTGATAAGTAATGTCAGATGAGGATGATGAAATGAGGATGATGAAATGTGAGTATCTAAAATTTATGTTCGGGCGCCACTGTGCGAGGAGATGATCATGAGCTTGATGTATTAATGAAAGTGATTTATATTTTTGCATTTTGACGTTTGTTCTTCTTTAGAGTGTTTGTAAAAGCATGCACGAAACTCTCTTTCGACGACAGGTGAGCATATTATTTGCTTTGATTACGAGATTGTTCAGCATAAGGCGGTGACTATTGATGACTATTCGTCACTATTCGCGACTATTCTCGCGACTATTCGTCACTATTCGCGACTATTCGCACTGTTCGTACTATTCGCTATTCGCGACTATTCGCTGTTCGCTATTCGCTGTTTAAACAATAGAGTGTTTCTGTCGAGGAACTATCGGCTCATAGTTGCCCCACGGAAATTTGATGTTCTTAAAACAAATATGCTAGTTTTAAGAACATCAAATTTCCAAGGGGCAACTATCAGACCGATAGTTCCGAGACATAAACACTCTATTGTCTTTATTGTTCACTACAAAATTTTCTTCCCCGCGCCAGCTCAAAAATCATGTTGAATTATTTTCAACTTTATCAGACGAAAGCCGTGTCAGCCAATGTAAAATTTGAAAAAGAAAAAAAACAAAAACCCTCTTAATACAATTTCGATTGTTTATTTTCCATAAGGCCGCTTGTTTACAGAGGAACCACCTGGCGGAAATGAACTGAAAAACCTAGGTAATTTGCTCTACAATGGCTTTTATTGTTTTGAGGCCATAACAGAGAAATCTTGATGACATGATATGTGGCATTTGTGGTACAATTGGGGAGCTTTACCTCGGGGATGGAAATGAGAAGAATTGCTGCAGTATTAGCGAGGTGCAGTTATTCTACATGTATGTTTAATTTTTTAAATTGGAAGATGTGCGAGGAAACGCTGTAAGAGCCTTCTTAGACAAATATGTCAACTCAAAAAGCCGCCAGCTAATGAATAATAATATCTATAGAACTCCTAGTGTTCACAGTATGCAAACTGCAGCTTCATGCGAAAGCAATAGTGTTAAAGTCATGTTCCAGGAGGACACGTTTTGAGGCCGGTGGTCAACAATTTAATGGGCAAAACAGAAAGCGAGACTTCTTCACTTGGGACCCCAGGTCCTAAAATGTGCAATTTAGAATTTTCCATCAAAGGTTCTTGAGTTTGACTTTTGGCGTCAATTTCTATGATTACTTTGACATTTCATGTACACCAGAAAACATGAAAACATATAGGTTTGGGATTATCATTTTTGTACCCAAATGAATTAGTCTACAATACTCGTCACATTTGTTGGAACAGCCATCCCCGTTTTCCCCCTCCCCCAATGTTGATTTTCACAACTACTAGCAGTCACTCGAAAAATTCTCACACAACATTGAATTGGGAGGATGGGGATGTGATATAACCTACGATCTGGTAACACAATGATTCGAGACCATTGGGTTAGTGTTCCAACTAAATTTAAATATGTCTAGTATTGTAACATCTCGGCAGTTTGTATTGGCGTCACTCAACTTTCCTTCCTACAAAATGGCAGTTCACATTCAGACATACCTTTTCACCACTAAAACCAATCATCAAATGTTTCTTCAATTGGTTTATGTAATTCAGTGTTATAAATTATTGTAACTTTCAAGAAAGTGATCCAGTGCATCACAATGCCATGTTTCACTTGAAGTTAGTGTTCACTTACTAAATAAATATATGTATTTGGTATCTGGCTAACTGAAGTCACTTTTCCTGTATCATATATTATTTTTTTGTAATGCTCATGCTTTGTTGAGCTTGCATTATTAATTGCTTTCTTTCAACAGATAAATTACGCGCCAAGAGATTGTGTGGCAAGTGATCCCATATCTTTGGAGAAGTTTTTGCTCAAATTAAGGGAACGATGGGTGGAATGTACCACATACACAAGGTGCAGCAAAAAGTTGGAAGTCTACCAAACATCAATTCCCCCCATCATCCCACCTTCAATGCGTAACCCTGATCAAGTTTTGAATACAGAGGACAAGAAAAAAAGTTCAATGTTAGACAGCATTAAGCACAAGTATCGAGGTTTGTGGTCCATTTCAATTCAACAGGGTTCATAATGCTGTCATTATTCTTCTTACAAGTCAAATTACAAGGAATAGTTCAAGAATTAATTACATGAAGACTGTTGACAGCTGTGCACGTCATAGATTTGCAAATATTTTAATTGTTATCAAACACAGACACGAACAGTTTTTACATGTGTCATTCCCAATTTTTTTAGGTGACCCATCCCTCCTACATGACATCATTTCTAAGGATGGTGTGGATAATTTCAGCACTCAATCACATGAGTGCTGAAAGCATCAAAGGAATCTGTGAAAAATGCAACATCCTGACATCACACAAGTCAGTGGTAGGTAACAAAAATTAGGGTATTCTCAGGAATGAAAATGTTACCAAGCACTTTACTGATTTCTTTATCTTATGTTCTTGTTGATGATAAAATTTTGCTGGCATTTTTTGAGGGCTTTGTTTCTGCAATCAGTTGCCCATTTGTAATTTTTTTAAAAGATTGTGGCAAGTATTAAGCTCTATGATAAGGGAATGCTATCAGTGATATGTTAAGATTGCTATAAGAAGCAATCTATTCTTGTTGTAATTTTCTGCAGGAAAGGATGAAGATTGACATCCAAGCATTACATGAGTCTCTGCTCATCGGTTCATGCCCATGCCATGGATTTACCAAGGTTGATGGTCATACAGGTGGCTTTTATCACATTGTGTGCAGACATGGGGTAGGGACTTATGGTAATTTTTTTTTCAATACATGTATCTACGCTGTTCATCATGTGCCATTTCACTCTTAACAGCAAGTAACCAGATGACTTGGTCATCGGTATGGCAGGAGTTATTGGTACATGTACAGTGTTATTGGTATCAACACAACATATTTTTCAGAACTCTGGCCTTTAAAATATCTTTTGCTTGTGTTATTTTCTTTCAGGTAACTGCAGCTTCCAAGTTTTTAACACTCCAAGAATCTGTGCGTGATCCTGCTGACTTGTACCTTTCGTTAAAGCACTATCCACTGCTTTTTATTTGTGACACTCCACGTGGTTTTGTCAGGCACATGCATGTCAGGGAGCCAGAAACTACAAAAAAACTGTGGGGACCTTTCTCTGGTTGTTTAGAACAGCCAACTCTTAAAAAGAAACCTTCCACAGTAAGCCTGAATCTTCCTTTTATTTCTGTTTTCATATATTGGTAAAGTTCACAGATTATACTTTTTAACCAATCATTAAACTTGATACAAAAACAAGCTATTAACCGGGAAGTTCAACATATCTGGAATGACCTGTGTGTAACTGTGCATGCATATATACGTTCTATGCATACAGTAGTTAAATAACTATGGAGCACATTGTCAGAGTTGAATGGTCTTATTTACCTTACATTGTAGGTGCATATTGCAGGATTTCTCATCATCAAAAATTAGCTTTCAACCAAAATATTGCAGCTACATGTACACAGCCTTCATGTTTACTGTTGTAGTAGTAAAATAGATTATTGATGAGTTGTGTCATACAATTTGGAGAACAAATAAACTCATGACACAGAAAGGACGGTTGAATGAAGATACATGTATTGCATTTTTATGATGATTCTCAGTATTATGGTTTACTAATAAGTACATGTATACTAGGCCCGATGTGCCAAATCCAGTGCAGATGAGAAAAATCTTTTGTTTTCACTCATTTGCATTAGATTTGGCACTTGAAAAGTTCATCATTTGAATTGGGCCTAAGACAATGTTGCTTATATGCTGACATATGCCCATTTTCCAGTGTTTGCCCCCCTAAAAAGGCAAATGGTTCATTTGCATGACATTGAAAAGTAGCAAGGAGCCTACCATGAACCAGGCCTACATGTATTTAAGTCGCAAACTGTATTCTTAAAGACTGACTTTGCACTTACAGTATGATGTTCATGTTATGATTATTATTTGAATATGTTCACTCTCAAGTCTTATTGGTTTAGTAATTGACAGCTTCATCTTGTTGTTTACTTTTCAAGGGAGTACAATTGTAAGTGTACCAGAGATTGTTCCAGCAGAATACTTGGATCATTCAAGGCTCTTACCTTTTTCGCACAGCAACAAGGTGGCTCACCATCTCACTGGATCAGAAAGGCGGTTTGTGATAGGTGACCGCTTCCACAATGCCACTAACCCCCACAAATCTCCTCTGTGTGAATTTCATGACATAAATTTGTGTCTTCAGTCGTGTGTTCTCAAGACCAGTTACCAAGAGTCAGAAAATCACCGGAAGAATACCCGTAGATTGAGAAGCTCTTGCGTTCAAGGCTTTGGGACTCACTATTTCTATTATTACCTTATGGATTTCTACCAGAATGAGGACATAGTGAAAAAACAACGGACATTGCTTGAGAAGAATCTAGGGAAGGATCA
>NC_090884.1:11922256-11937256 GCF_036669925.1 Montipora capricornis | reverse complement strand
CGTCGACTTTTTCTGATGTGAGGTCTGGTAGTTTTGGTGCCTCGCACCCAGGTTGTTCTCGAATACCAGCCACTGTTGGAAAAAAACGTGTTGATCAGAACATTGTCGAAATTCTGAACCCTTAAGTGTATACAAACTATGTACACGTTCACTATTGGCATTATGCTTCGCTCACTGCTTGCAGTTTGAACACTCTTGTGACTCCACAATGCAATCCAACAATGTGTAACCGTACATCCTGTGCCCAAGTTCAGGAGTTGCCATAAAGCCATTATGGTGACAACCGGGAGGGCACATTGAATTATTATTATCATTCAAGGAATGTCATTACAGGACTGTGTATTTCATTTTTAATCATCAATGCTGAGTTGCATCAATCAGTAGTAAACTCTTAGAAATTTTTACAAATTTAGGCAATGATAATTTTTTTTTTTTTGCAAAAAGGTTATGGATTGACCCCTAGATCAGAATTAAGTTCCATATTCTCCCCATCTTAAATTATATCCAATTTATTGGCCTGGAGGAAGAGCTAACACTTGTGTATTGTGAACTGTACACTAGTGACAAAGCAAGGTGCTGGGACTTACAATGTATAACATATGCAACAAAGGATGGCTCTAGAAGTTGCACTGGTATTTTGTGGGCTTTCGAATTAGTCACAAGACTTTTGTTGTTTTTCTTCCGCACGTCCATGATCGATGCTTTTTCATCAATGGCAAATGGGTAGGTTACACTGAATCCATTGGCCGTGGTATTTTTGATTTTATCTGTCACTTCCTGCAAGTAGAAATGAGGAGAGGTGTCATACAGTAAACAGTCGCACATAAGAACCTAGATTTTTCCAAGATAGGCTAAATGGTTTCTGATAAAAATGGTATTTATAGCAGTTTTAGACTATCTAGGTGCTTAACCTGTTCACACCGCAAATGCCCAAGGTCGCTCCCCCTTGACGAGAAAATTCTTTTAATAGTCACTCTCAGACGTCAATATGTTAAATTGGTTCTTATTTCCACAAAAGATGTCTACTCTATGGCAGGTGGCTGTAAGGGTCATTTCTACATTTTTGCACTAATAGCAGCAAAGCAAAACTACACCGTCTTCTGTTCTTTACATGTATGGTGTAGACATGAAGTCATGATATGTACCGTAACTGTAAGATCTAAAACGTAGAGGCCCACAAAGCCTGAAGGCCTATTTGCTATCGAACAACAAGGCCAGAATTGTGAAAATATGCATGACAAATGAGAGCTGTTGTTGCAGACAATTTCACTGCCATTTTATAAAATAAAAACCTGTTTAATTTTTTTGGGATAACACGATTCTTACGAAATTTTCAGCCTAACAGGTTCATAACATTGTACGTTCTTATATGCAGGTGTTTACTGTACCACTCTTGTCTTTAATACTGTACCCATACCTAAGCCTGCATCAGGCCTTGAAATATTATTACCAAAGTTCAGTCATTAAATTATAATTTCACAGTTGAAAGATTTGATCACTTAATTAAGTTTTACTTACAGTACGCAAGACACTGTGGAATTGCCCCAAGGTTTCCAACTTGATGGCAATTGCAGGTTCAAAGTCCACGTCATGTGAGGTCTTGACATTCACAGCTGGATTGAGCCACATGAGGATCTTCAAAAAAATATCAAAGCACTGAGACAGACCATGCCACACCTTAGAGATTGAAAGCTGCATCAAACCATTTTAGTCAATTTAGGCAGATGGCTCACTTGATTGGCAAAGCATACAAAAGGCATAAAGAAAAACCAAAAAGTGCAAAATACATGGAAAGAAGAAGAATTCAACAGTTTTCCTTTGGGTGAACTAGAAAATTTTATGTCCAACCATTTGTTTGCCTTGCTTATGGTATGTGGAAATTATCTAGCCTTTACAAATGGAGAAGTTATTTTAAATTGTAAAATTTGAGGTTATGTAATGTGACCTGTATATGTTGTGCTTTAATACTGAAATTAAGGTTGACACGATTCCATCCGAGTTGCAGTCTAAACTGAAGGGCTTGTTTTACGGAGGGTGTAAAGTACAGGTTGCAGGTTAGGGTTGTTAGTAACTGTTTTACCATAACTGAAACAACCCAAACCTTTAAAAATATCAACCTTAGGCTTAATTTTTTTTGTGTGGGGTTTTTAGCTATGGTAAAACAATGAACTACAACTCTAACCTGCAACCTGCAGTTTACACCCTCCAATTATTATTTCATTCAAACAATAAGTTCATTTTCAACCACAACATATTGTACCTTGCCTGGCCCATCTTGATTCAATTTGTCTAAGGCATCCTGCTGGATGCGCCAGAAGAAGGGAGGTCTCTCCTGTTTGGCGGCATTTAATGCAGCAATTTTGGACAATAGGTCCTTTATGTCTAACACCTTGTTTGCTGATGCATGAATCTATGACAAGAAGAAGAAATGGTTACAGAGAAAATAAGTATGGTTATGTAGAGCTTGTTTGGCGGCAAAATAGAAAGTTTTGATTTCTTACCATTATGTTAACCATGATGCAGTACATTGTGCCCTTCACCCATCTGGGTTGCTGATGGGTTACAACTTTCTTGACAAGAGACCTTAGTTGGTCTCCATGATCGTGGACAATTTCCTCCCACAAAGGCAGGTATCGTATGGCCCAGGCAACAAACAGACCCTGTTTTGGATGGTTGACAAGAACTACTGAGTTAATATCATGTTTAGTGAATGATTGACCAATTGCTAGTTATAGTTAGTATAAAATAATGTTAGGCAACTCCGTGGCTGTAGCACCTTAACTTCTTCACCCATGATATTCTTACTGTGTTTTCTTAATGTTCGTACATGTATATTCAGTTCTCTGGCTCATGTCAGATAATTTAACTTGTCCCTGGGTGACCTATTAGGGAGTAAAGGCATCAGATTTTCTTTATACCTTTGAGCAAAAAAATGGTACATGCACTTGTCTCGTATTGGTACACAACACGAATTTTACCCTGACATAACAAATATCATTCAGTTGAACTTTTAGCAGTGCTGATGGGCCTGCAGAGTGTTATGCAAAAGAGAAAATAGCAGGTGACCAAAACTTTCATGATGACGATGATGGTAATCGATATTACTTTGAATGACAGTGACACGTGACAGTTTCCACAAAATGCTAAAGTTATGGCTCACTGAGTGTCTCCAAGTAAGTTCATGGTAATTTAGCCTGTGCCACAGTCGAAACCAAACGTCTGGTTTGGTCCGTGTGCGAACCAGTACCGAAATCCTTGTACTGGGCTCCCAGCAGCATACCAGGATTTAAGTATGCACCATGTTTGGTCTGTTAAGATAAACAATTGTTAGACAAGACTGGCAATAGCAAATCAGGTTTAAGGGAAAAATGCACTCGCGCTTGTTCGTTGAGTCCGTTGGGAGTCCAGAACAAGGCTCTTGGTGCTGCTTCAGAGACGTTGCTAACCGGTGTTAGATTACGTCTGCAATGCAGGTTAATGTTTTTAGTAAATAGAAAAAAAACAGAGGAAATGCTATTACCTTTCTACTTCCTTACTGTTGCTGGATATCAGTAAGGATGCCCTTGGGGCCTGCATTCCAAATGTTGCAGAGCCTTGAATCAGTCCACTCTGTATCTGGTTTAAGAATTCGCCAAGCTGCTGCGAAATTAGGAGATCATCCACCAAAACCACAAGTGATGTCTTTGACATAACTTCAAGAACCTTTAAATTGCTGAACCATACCAAATACATTGTTAGGAAAAATGAAGACATCTTAAATAACTTTCTTTGAAAAGTTCTGTAATCAGAATATTAATTTCAAAGCAAAGCCCGATGTTTAGACAGTCAAGGAGATAACTTTAACCTACTCTGAGGTGCCAGCTGTATTCTGGTTGCCTCCTGATAAAAGAAGGAGGTGCCTTCTGACTGGAATTCCTTATCCCTTGCAAATGACATGTAAAGAAAGTGACTTTCCACAGTTCTTGTGTGTGGAGAAAATCAATCCAATGTTGCTTTCAGCTATGACCAAAGACATGAATATTTATTACATTCTTCATCTCAATTGTCAACTTTAAAGATGAGCTTAACTTTAATAAATGAATTTCCTTCTCCTAACATCCACTCGTGAAAGGAACAAGCCAGCTTTTCACAACAAAAAAACGTACAAAAAGTTACTGTCATTAACATTAAAATAACATCATAGTGTACTGCCATTGTCATGTTTTTAACTTACAACAAGTTTCATCGCTCTTGTTTGAGCATAGGATACGTGCCATAACAAAAGACACTGCCATAAGGAACTGTCCATGGTTTATACCAAAATATGTGGACAATTCGAGAAACCTAACAAAAGACAAATCATTATCATTATTAACTTTGGTAATTACTGTCACAATGATTGCGTCTTGTTCAACACGAGCAATTATAGTAATATTGGTATTCCATAGTGTTAGTCATGTGTTACAGTGTCAAGTTTCACTCCTAATGAGAAGTTTCATGAAAGTGATGACCTGGTTTGAACCAAGCAGCAGTCGTTGTGTAATGTTTTGTTCTGTTGTAAATTGTATTTCAGTGGCCCTGAAAATCCCATAAGGCGCGTGGTCAATTAACTAAGTGGATATGGATGTATCCACTTTCAAACTTTACATCTTCTGCAAACAGACCTTGCCATAGCCTTCAACAAACACGTAGCATCTAGGAGATGCCCATCTACTACTGTAGCGTAGTTTTTTAAGGAATCTTCTATGTCAAAGTAGACAAAATCATCCTCTTGTAATTTTCTGTTGTCTTGGATGTGCAGCTGATAGTATATTAAAATAAATGATGGAAGCAATTAATTCACTTTTTATTATACTGGCTGAGGAAAATAATTAGTGATAATAATATCAGATACCAAAATAGCGGCCATTTGAACACTCAAAGTAGGGGCAGGTATTTTTTGCAGGTTGAAATTTCATTATAACTGGAAAACCGCTGGCACTAAAAACCTGCAAAAAATACCTGCCGAAGTAGGTTTTGTTGCCTTGTTTAGGTTACGATAATTCTTTTCAATTTTGAGAATAATTAAGTAGTTTGTATGGAACGCCAACACTGTCTTATGTGAACCTCTTTCATTATATGCGGTGCATTTTACGTTATATGCGGTGCATCTTACATTATATGCGGTGCCTTTCACATTATACGCAGTGCTTTTCTTATTATATGCGGTACTTTTGTCATTACATGTGGTACTTTTGTCATTATATGTGGTACTTTTGTAATGATATGCAGTGCTTTCGTCATTATATGCGGTGCTTTTGTCATTATATGCAGTGCTTTCGTCTTTATATGCGGTGCTTTCGTCGTTCTATGTGGTGGTTGTGTCATTATATGAAGTAGTTTTTACATTATATGCGGTGCTTTGTTTGTCATCATTATATGAGGTGCTTTTGTCGTTATATGCGGTGCGTTCTTCATTATGAGGTGATGATTCCCCGGGGTCTGGGTAGGAGCGTGTGAAAAATCCACAATGCCATGGGCACCGATATCGAGGATCCGCCATTTTGTTTCCGTTCTTGCTTCTTTCGTGTTCTCTTGGAGACCTCGAAATGGACACAGTCTTAAAGAGACTGAAACTCGAAGATCTGACTGAGAAATTTCAAACTGAACACATTACTCCGGACATTGTTTGCAAGTTGTCGGTACACGAAATGGAAATGTTAGGAATAAATACTCGCAGTGATATGATGTCTTTAGGGGTAGAAGCACCGAAGAAACTCGAGAGAACGTGTGGTGCCCCCATTTTCTTTATTCCACAGTCTGTGCTTGGTGATTTGCTACAAGAGGGATTTACAATCAAGGAAATATCTTCGATCCTTGCTCTATCGGAGAGTACGGTTTGCCGGAGGATGAGGCAATACGGATTTAGCAAGTTCGAGTTCACTGCATCAGGGTTGGTAACGTTACCTTACATATAGGGGTGAGTTGGAACACGATACATGCAGTCATTCACTAGCCGTCACGCAACAAAAAATCATAGGTCACCGTTTCGTAGCGAAACTCAGAGGTTTTCATAATTGTAATCTACGCAGTGGATGGGTTTTTCGTGCAAAAACATGAAGGAAAACTCAAAGATGTCTTTCCGTGAAACCGTCTTGGTTTTGTTAATGTAAGGTTACCCAACATGTTTACATATAGGGGCGCGTTACATATGATATAGGGGGAAATTAACAGTTGAAATAGTTTTCGTGGACCTGTCTTGAGCAGAAAGCAACTCAACTACTCAAGGAACGCCAATTTTTTCCAATTTGTTTACGAATGAATCCTGCAGGAATTGTAGGCCAATGAGGTAACTCGATTCCTTTCGTAGCGTATATATCACATGATAAATCATTAAAAACATGGGTGGAGAATGTTACTTTTGAAACCCCTCATTTTTATTTCTTATTTTCTCACGTATTTTCCAGTGATCATTAATAGTATCTTGAAGGGTAAACGTGCTTCGATACTACATTTTCCCTAGGAATTTGAAGTTTCATGCTCAACGATAGCTGTTAGAGGTCCTATTACATTTTCCGCGAGGGAGTTTAGAAAACTGTAGAGCACACGTTTTTAGTCAACGCCCTAGTTTTATTCACGTACGCATCATTATAAAATTGCGAACTCATAGAGTATGTTCAGCTATTACTGTTCAGCTTTCGCGCCCCTATATGTAAACATGTTAGGTAACCTTGTAAACATTAACAAAACCAAGACGGTTTCAAGGAAGACATCAAAGATAGTTCTGTGCTATTAATACGTATCTTAGTTGCTTTCTGCCCAAAACAGGCCCATGTAAACTATTTCAATTGTCAATTTACCCCTACACATAACGCTCCGCTATATGTAAATGTCTTAGGTAAGCTTGCAAACATAACCTGAGGCGGTTTCACGAAAAAAAAAATAAATAAAGACAGTTCCGTGATTTTAAGACGAATTTGATTTGCTCTCTGTCTATCTTCACTCTGCATTATCCCAATCTTTGAGTTTTCTTTCATGTTTTTGTACGAAAAACCCATCTACTGCGTAGATTACAATTATTAAAACCTCTGAGTTTCGCTACGAAACGGTGACCTATGATTTTTTGTTGCGTGACGGTTAGTGAATGACTGCATGTATCGTGTTCCAACTCACCCCTATAGGTAAGGTAACGTTACCAACCCTGATGCAGTGAACTCGAACTTGCTCAGTCCGTATTGCCTCATCCTCCGGTAAACCGTACTCTCCGATACAGCAAGGATCGAAGATATTTCCTTGATTGTAAATCCCTCTTGTAGCAAATCACCAAGCACAGACTGTGGAATAAAGAAAATGGGGCCACCACACGTTCCCTCGAGTTTCTTCGGTGCTTCTACCCCAAATTTGGTGCATTCTATACGCAAAGACATCATATCACTGCGAGTATTTATTCCTAACATTACCATTCCGTGTACCGACAACTTGTAAACAATGTCCGGAGTAATGTGTTCAGTTTGAAATTTCTCAGTCAGATCTTCGAGTTTCAGTCTCTTTAAGACTGTGTCCATTTCGAGGTCTCCATGAGAACACGACAGAAGCAAGAACGGAAACAAAATGGCGGATCCTCGATATCAGTGCCCATGGCATTGTGGATTTTTCACACGCTCCTACCCAGACCCCGGGGAATCATCACCTCATAATGAAGAACGCACCGCATATAACGACAAAAGCACCTCATATAATGATGACAAACAAAGCACCGCATATAATGTAAAAACTACTTCATATAATGACACAACCACCACATAGAACGACGAAAGCACCGCATATAAAGACGAAAGCACTGCATATAATGACAAAAGTACCACATATAATGACAAAAGTACCGCATGCATATAATAAGAAAAGCACTGCGTATAATGTGAAAGGCACCGCATATAATGTAAGATGCACCGCATATAACGTAAAATGCACCGCATATAATGAAAGAGGTTCACATAAGACAGTGTTGGCGTTCCATATGCTAACGTTGCTCACCAATTAGATCCAACAGTTTTTGACTTCCAAATAGTACTAGTTCATGTCTCTTGGGATTAGCTGTTACGTAATTTCTCTGTATAGTCTTAACCACTCACAGCCTTCCAACTCCTTCACTTCAGCGCCGACTGTGTTTAGAAACTTCGTTTTAAAACAAGCTTTATTTAAGTCTCATGCTGACAAAAACCTGATTTAACGACCTCTAAATCTACTCAAAAACTCATAATGGCCCCTTTCACAGCCTCTACATCCACTCGTCCCGGCTTTAAGACTAGTGCTGCCTAGGAGGGGATTTCACTCTGTCTATAAACACCAGACGATTTCAATCGCTAATGGGGTTGCTGGGTTAAACTTTTATCGTGTCAAATTGTTTCCTCCACTGAGGGCATTCAGATTTTAACAATAGCAATCTGACGCTTTATGAATTTGGTTTTCATCTTGTCTGGAAGGATTATGTTTCACTAGTTTAATGCTTGTGACAATAAGCGGTGAGACAGAGCAGGGAGGGAGTAAGGTATCATCGAGTTTGGATTCGAGTTCGAGTTCGAGTTGGACTTCGAGTTAATAATTAAAACGCAAGTATATAATTGATAATAATGTATAATTATTATTTATTATTAATGTTAATAAGCAAAGAGATGTATAAGCTGGGCGAAGAACAGGAATTCGGGGCAATATTGGGATTTTTCATTTTTTTTTTTTTTCATTTGGTTTAAGTAATAAAATTGCTGACACATTAAAATATAGAGCAGGGATATAGGTTTTCAACAATGTGTGGTACCTTTTGTCACTACGAATGAATAATAACAAATTGTCCATTTTGGGGTCGTGGCCCATATATATACTAATAGACGGTTTCATATTATTCTGAATTAAAAATAATTTTAATTACCTCTCTACATTTCATTTCGCTCTACAAGACAATCATAGGCACTTGCAAAGTAAAAACGCAACGAAAGTGAACTACGATTGACATTTAAAACGAGCTGTCTTCTCACAGTCAGTTTCTAAAACATTTCTTTTGGACAAAACATCAACTTTCAAAAGAACAAATTGTTTATTTCTCTACAAACTGATCTGTCACTGTAATCTAAACTGTAATCTGCTACGTAGACAGTTGCCGAGGCAAGCAACTCTTGTAATTATATGTAAGAAAAATACTGTAAATAAAAACTGTAACTGTATCGTCTAATTAGTGACCCGAAAGGACGCCGGCTGACCAAAAATGTTCTTTTCGCGCTTTCTGCAGTCACTTGGGTTAGTTACAGGTAGTTAGAGTATCACATAATAGCACGCTGGGTGTCTTTCAAATGCAAGTCTTCATAAAGAAAATCAAACATACCTTTCCATTGTTAAATACAGGATGACCAACAACAGCGCCTATGATCTTACCATCGTTTGCCATCCAGGAAATGTGTGATTTGGCATAAGATAACCGGACGTGGACAACGTCCAGTTATCTTATGCCAGATCGTTGGTTAGCATCGTGGATCATGGTTAGCATTTACATTTCAAGGAAAAATATTCCTTGTCACACTATCGTTGGTTTGTGCCCTCCCATAAGCACAAGCGGTCCTTCGAAAAATGTAAGTATCTCGGCGGGCTCTGGTTTTGCGGGACCTACCCTACCCTACCCCTCTATTTCTTTTTGGGGGGAGGGGCTTTATTTTTATAGTCAACTTTAACTCGAATTCCAACTCGAACCCTAACTCGAAGTCCAACTCGAAGTCCAACTCGAACTGGAACTCGAACTCGAACTCGAATCCAAACTCGATGGTTCGGGATTCCCGAGCAGGGTAGGTTTAAAAAAATGTGGCGACTTGTTTCGTTTAAAATGTCAGTCATCTCAAGGATGGACAATCAGTCGACAGTCATAAATTCTTCAAAATTCAAAACAGGTCTCTGTGTTTTCTGTAAACTTCTTCTTGGGCATCACTGGCTAGAAGATATTAGCACTTGAGTGCTACTCTGTAAATTCGAGGGAAAATAAAGTTTATTGATTGATTGATTGACTTTAATCCTCGATGCGTTTAGGGACCATTTAGGCAACCTCCAAGGATTTTAACTTTGCACTTGTTAAAGTCTTTCGCGATGATTCCATGTTGTCAAGAGAAAATGAGGGGACAGAGAGGGAGGCTCCCGGTCCAGCCGTTGGGATATATCATGTCCACGAAAGTTATTTTTAGACGAGTGGAAGTCTTCCGAGACGTCCGCAAGCAGGTCAACCTCGGTCTGGTGTTTGAAAGAAAAGCAAAGATTTCATGTAATGGCGGGCGAAGTGGACTTGACGTTTGTGTATGCGGACGTCTCGGAAGACAGACTTCCGCTAGAACAAAGACTTTCGCTCGTCTAAAAATAACTTTCGTGGACATGACATATCCCGGCCAACGTCCTGAGCCTCCCTCTCTGTCCCCTCATTTTCTCTTGATCTTGTTGAAGTCGTGCAATGTGAGCCGGCATGTAGTGTCCTGAAAATAAATAAAATGGTTTCAGGGTAAAAACAAAGAATAAAAGCTACATATTTGTAGCTTCAAGTTGACGTCAAAACCTAACATTTGGTGATTTCAAGTAGTTGTTGTGCCGTGTACCCTTGAACCCAGGCTCTCTCTCTTTTCCTCCCTTACTTAGGGTCGAGCAAAAAAAGGAGAAGATGGACCACCTGGGTTCAATCCCTTAGTCCTTGCCGTTGTTTTGCCAACTCAAATGCGTTTCCGATTGAAGGGGAACGTGTCACGTGCTATGGGTGAAATCGCACTCACTCCAAACTCACTCCTTGTTTGAACAAAACTCATTGGGAAAGAAATTCGTCAGTCGTGACGTTAATAATAACATGCACAGTTTCAAAACGCGTCTAAAGAATAGAGGATACCCAAATAAATTTTCACAAAAATTCCTATCTGAAGTTAACTTCACGGATAGAGAGAGGTCACTTGAAAACAACCGCACCTTAGAGAAGTATTTAAGGAGTCACCCATACTATCATATCGCAAAGGAAAGTCGTTAAAAGACACGTTAGTCAGAGCTAAACTTTGAAGGCACAGATTTTATAATCGTTTGCGAACGGCAGGAGTCGCGCAGGCCCGTCAACACTTTTTCACCATTTAACCTTTTCGCAAGATGAATGCGCCTCCAATACATCTTTCACGGGAAAGAAAACAAACCACACCCATTCTACGTTAAATCAACGTGGGAATCACCGGTCCAACAATCAGTGGCCTTGGAAACCTTCCTAGAAGAGGTAAAATTTGAACTAGCAAACATTCCTATAAAGAGGCCGAAGGACAACCTATCACCCAGTCAAAGGCGTGCATTGAAGGACCTATTACGTGACAAAACTATCATTGTGAAGAAAACCGACAAAGGAACCACAACCGTAATAATGAGCAAAAAAGAAAAAAATAACAGAGGGGCAAGTTCTGTTGAACGATCTTGACAACTACAGACCCTTAGATAAACCGATGGCTGACGAAACAGCTGAGAAAATAAAAAACGATTATAACGTGTATGCTCACAGAAAGCCACATTAACGAAATGACAGCGAAATGGCTTTCCCAAACACCAAACCCACCGAGAATTACAGAATTCTATGCACTAACAAAGATTCACAAGCCTACACTAGTAAGTAGACGTATAATATCTGGGTATGACGGCCCTACAGAAAGAAGTTCAAGCTTCGTTGACCGCCTCATACAGCCGATAGCGCAACAACAAGAATCTTATCTGAAAGATTCAACAGACTATATAAACTTCAGCGAGAAAACGAAACTGCCAAAGAACGCAATCCTTGCCTCAATGGCTGTAACTAGCTTATACACAAATATACCTCAAGAGGAAGGGATCACTACTTGTAGACACGAGAAATCGATTTTTTCTTTTCTTTCATATTTTTCTACAAGTTTGCTATATTTGCACTGATTTGTCATCGCTTAATTGTTGTATCGTGTATTTCGTCACGTTCGTGAGATATTTCTAAATTTGCCTAAATTCCGCATGCAGTAATTAGTATTTGCTTCGTTATCGCGTCTATTCAATGTACTTAAGTTCTGTTGCCTAATCATATGTAATTGCCTTTGTTCATTTCGTCGATTCATTAGGTATTCGTCTTTCGTATAAAAGTATTGTATTTCCTTTTGTAAGTCAGTTGTTGTACCCGGAGTTGCCGTACAGATCTTGTAAGTAGTTAATTTTTCAGTCGTGGTTTTTGGCGTTCTGAAGTTTAGTTTTTTGGTATCTTGCTTGTAACTTTGTATTTCTATATTTCCTTTTTCTTGTGAATCGTTAGGTTAAAGTACGAATCTCAAACTGTACAGGAGTTTAATTGCACTACTGTATGCAAAGCGTACGAGACTTCTATCAAAACCATTTACCAATCCCTACTAAGTTCTTGAGGCAAATGCTTTGCCTGATACTTAAAGAGAATTCGTTCCAATAGATCGTTTTCACTGTCACGCATTAAAAAAATAAATCGAAAACCATCCAGTGGAAAAAGTGAAGAATTCGTGATGTTGTAGAGGATAAATGAAGAAGACACTTCTCCAAGTTTTAGGCCTGTGCGTTTCCCCAAACTTCAGATATTCGTTGAAATGTTTCGCAGAAATTTACAGAGCCCAGTATGAAAACGCCATGTTGGTGCACATCTGTGGTGCACCAATATGGCGGCCGGAAAATAGTGTCAACATCTGTTACTTACTTTGACTATCTAGCCGAGTGATCATCTGTACTGAACAGACAGCTATTTACCTAAGCACTTTTCCTAATGCTTTAAATTCTAAAAAGCTCAAAACCATGAGATAAATATATATTTCTCAATAAACTCGATCGTCGCCTCGTGTCACGCACCGCCACAACTCAGAAATTCAAAATGCTCTGGTTTCCAAACGAAGCACGCTATTGAGCTTTAAAATTGCAAATGGATACAAATTTACCGCCTCTTATGCCTGATGAGGATAAAAACTTTCGTGGCTCTTTAGTTTTGGATTTTAGGAAATGATGACGTCACGTGAAAACGATCTATTCAATGGGCGACATTATTTGCAAACCCACGGAACGGCAATGGGAACCAAAATGGCCGTGGCTTTTGCTAATGTTTTCATGGCAAAAATAGAAAAAGGCATTATCAGCAAGAGCAAAATTAAACCGCTAGTTTGGAAGAGATACATTGACGATGTCTTCTGTGTGTGGCACACAACCTAAGACAATATAGAAAATTTTGTGCAAAGGGCAAACAACTACCACGATACAATCAAATTTACGGCTGAAATATCAGACTCAGAAATTACATTCTTAGACACAAAAGTGTACAAAGGCGAGAGATTCAATAGAGAATCCACCCTTGATGTGCAAACACATTACAAACGGACAGAGACCTTTCAATACACAAATTTTTATTCGTGCCATCCACCAGGCGTTAAGAAAGGATTCATAAAAGGAGAAGCGCTACGCCTCCTAAGACCAAATTCGTCAGTCGTGACGTTTAATAATAACATGCACAGTTTCAAAACACGTCTAAAGAATAGAGGATACCCAAATAAATTTTCAGAAAAATTCCTATCTGAAGTTAACTTCACGGATAGAGAGAGTTCACTTGAAAACAAAGACAAGAGCACAAAAAAGAAAATATTACCTTTTGTTACACAATACCACCCGGCTTTACCTAACCTCAAGAATATATTCATGGGGAAATCGCACCTCATTCAAAACCAACCGCACCTTAGAGAAGTATTTAGGGAGCCACCCATACTATCATATCGCAAAGGAAAGTCGTTAAAAGACACGTTAGTCAGAGCTAAACTTTGAAGGCACAGATTTTAGAATCGTTTGCGAACGGCAGGAGTCGCGCAAGCCCGTCAACACTTTTTCACCAGTTGCCTGACCAAATAATGTGTCAGAGAACCTCCATCTACAGTCGGGTTATCTAAAAGCCGCGACAAAGAAGCGACTTAAAGACATCGACATCAAATATCAAAAGGGCATCGACGAGAACGAATTAACTCCAGACGTTCAAAGAGGAGATAGTTGCTGACCATGGCCACAAACCAAAACACGCTGAAGAAGTCAGAAGAACGAGTGAAACAATTGAAGAAAACAACGCCTCCAAAGAGCATAGCGATCTTCTAACAAACGCAGGAAAAAAGACAAGCAAAGCCTATAAAAAGCCAGCTATCTCACTAATACAGGGCACAATGTAACAGGCGTTCAAAAACAAAATGAACACGGGCCCGGGTCAAACATTAAAAACCAGAAGATCACTCGCTTCTACCGCCGATCAACAACATATCGGTCGAGCCCAGAATTAAATTGGCGCAAAAGCGTGAGGCCATAAGGTCACATTCACATTACTGCTGAGAAAATCAACACCCAGAAACTAAAAACACTGTTTTCGAGACCAACTGTTTTCTTGGAAGAAAACGTATCACACAGCAGTATTGAGATTCAAATGTAAAGCCTCATAGGGCAAAAACCATTGCTAAATGAATCCTGCAGGAACCGCTTAAAATAGGCGTCCATTCAAATATGTACTGATCATGAGAGCAAAATTATGACAAAGGCAACAGAAACCAGACCACGTACAAGGGAGTCGTGTAGGCCTGTCAACCCTTTTTAACACTTATTTCGAGTGCCCCACCCCCAACCCACCACTGCACCAACCCTCTCCCGGTCAAGCATCTAATCACAATCCAAGATGGCGGCATCGAAAACCTGATTTATCTGGCGTTCCCGGAAAACTAACGCCTGCACTGCAGGCTAATTTAAGCCAAGCAGTTGCGTAAAAATTAATAAAATGAAACATCGATCCTCAGTACGTATGACACAAAGCTCACGTTCAAACTGTAGGTGGTATAAAACGTCACTTGATTGTAATCACATGTTCTCTGTTACAATTATGGACAACAACGAAATAGAGGCTACTGTTACTGTAGCGGCAAGCGAACATCAAGGCCGAATGAATTGCCAAGAAAATCGCGACCGGACAAAATACCAAACGGGCGTACTTTACGGAGACCGAAG
>NC_090884.1:11914756-11919756 GCF_036669925.1 Montipora capricornis | reverse complement strand
GAACGTTTTTCATAGCGTTTTCATACTGGGAGCAACTGACAATGGCGACAACCAACCTCATGACTTTAGCGGCTTTGGCGGCTTACAGCGATCGTCGAGTTGTAGCACCTTTTGTAAAGAACTCGTATATGCAGATAAGACAACCAGAAAATGAATCGCAAACAATGGCGTTCTACTTCAACTTGTCCTCATTTAATAAAAAGCTCCTGTCGCACGGTTACAGCACCCTTGCAAGCTGGGAAGCATTTCAGGATATCTGCCACGATAAACTAGACTTGCTGTTATATTTTATTTATAGGCCAGAAGCGACACGCTTAAGGAAAGACCGTAACATTTCATGGCCTTTAGTTTTTCCTTGCTCATGGAGTGGCCGTCAACACGAACAATTATACAAAGGATTTCAAGTAGCACGGACTATTTGCCTAGATGTGGAGATTCTTAAATCGATTGAGAGATTCAACACCGAAGTTTCCAAAGGTAGACCGTGCATCGGCATCGAGGAGTGGAGAGGGAATGGCTCGACAACGCGAGCCAACTTTCCATTGCCATCAACAATCCATCGTCCCCTTTCAAAGCTCGGCATTTCCTTCTTCAACGAAAAACTCATGGAAATCACCCGTGATTTCATATCAAAAACGTTGGATCCAACATTTATTTCTGTTCATCTGCGCACCGAAGCTATTCTGTTTCGTGGAGGAACAATTTCCACAGTAATTGACTGTTTCAACGAAATGGCGGCACAAGTCCAGCATAAACAAGAAAGCACAAAGTCTAAAACGAAAATTTTTGTTGCTGGAGATTTCCTTGCATTTGGATCTCACTCGGGAACCATTTTACCTGCTCGTGATAAAGCGAAATTGCTGATTAATCAGTTAAACAAGCAGTTTGTTGACTCGATCATGATATTTTTTGATCCACAAGCTTATAATCTTTTGGACAGTGGCTCTGTCGCTATCGTTGAAATGAATATTCTCGCTTCAGGAAGTCAGTTTTTTTCAGTTGGAGGAGGATCGTTTCAAGATTGGATAAGGCACTTGTTTGTTCAACGACACAATAATAGTTTTGCTAATGTTTATGACTTTTGCACGACATAATTTATGTGATATGCTAATGATTCGTGCCCGCAAATGCAACCATATTGTTTATGCTTTCTCATTACAAAGTTTCCCGTTGTAGCTCGTTGTATTTGCTCTCTAAAATTTGTCTGATAACAATAAATAAGTGTTCGCGGCTAGGTAAATATCCACCACTAGCCACCGACACTGAAGTGAATAGTTGTTTTAGTATATACTAAAACAGTGAGATAATATAGCACAAAAAGATGATTTTAATTCATTTATTTCTGCAAAGTTTACAACATTTTCGGGCGCAACTCAACTCCACCCGATGAGGTACTGTCGTTTCATGTACAACAACGCTTACCCCATCCCCACAGCGGCTTCTCGAACACCATGGTTACGTGTACTTTCTACTAATTTTATGCGCTGATGTCAGGAAGGATTTTGTCAACGAAACCATGTTTTAACCTTGTTTTTTAACGCTAGATCAGCCATGCCGTGGGCAACAAAAAGAACAGTGCTTACTCAGGAGATCCTACGCGTATTGCTCAACTGCAGCGAGCTTTTGCCTCGAAAAGTTGTTAACAACCATGCCAATGACCTAATGCGTAAGATGGAGTACTCGGGGTATAGTAAGAAATTTAGACATGAAGTACTATTATCAGCGGTTAAGGCGTACAACAAGATTAACGATAACGATAAGAGAGGAATAAGACCCATGCACAGACCCAGAGAGTGGAAGAGAGAAGAGCGGGAGGAAGAGAAAAAGAGAAAGCAAAGAGAGTGGTATACGAAAGGAGGCTATGACTCTGTCATATTCATCCCTGTCACACCCAACTCTGAACTATTAAAAGAACAGGATGCAGAACGAAGTGAAAAGACAAGGTTTCAAGATTAAGATAGTCGAACAAGCAGGCACGTCACTAAAGAGACTGCTACAAAGATCCGACCCCCTAAGACATACGTCGTGTGACAGAGAAGATTGCTTGGTGTGCACGGGAGGGGATGGGAAGAACGCCTGTGACACGAATAATGTCACATACGAGATAGAGTGTGAAAAATGTGGAGATATATATGTAGGAGAAACCGCTAGAAATGCATATACTCGTGGAAAAGAACATCTAAAACTCCTGGAGGGGAGAAAAGAAGGATCGCTGCTGTGGAGACACTGCAGAGAGAAACACGAAGAAGAAAGACAAGTATTTAATTTGAAAGTTACGGGATCATACAGAAATGACTCGATGACAAGGCAGATCGCAGAAGCCGTGAGAATGAAAAATGTTCCACCTGAACGGCTAATGACTAATAAAACGGAATGGAATTACTTTAAAATCCCAAGGGTCGTAGTAGACAAAGACTGACCCCACCTCTTTAGCTGTTGAGTTTTAGAATAATCCTTTAACAAAGGCATTGAAGAGGCTCGACATAGAGCGAAATTAATTTGCCAAAACTTTTTTAATACTTCTTCTTTTTACCGAAGTTTTAAAGAACATTTTAAAAGAAATTTTAGAAAATCTTCACAGGAGCCAAGAGTTTGGAGTGTCGAAGAGATAAACACAAGGTTAAAACATGGTTTCGATGGTTACGAGTGACGCTGGGATAAGTGTTATACATGAAATGACTGTACCTCATCGGGTAGAGTTAATTTGACCTCGGACGGAAGCTCCGTGTCCTGTGCGGTTATCAGTGGCTGTTAAATTCATCAGCTATCGTGGAATCGAAGCAGAAAATGCTCATTTCCAGCCAAGTGCGTGGGGATTTTTGACTACGACACATTCACGGAGGTTCGCAAATGATGTGGCTTTAGCTTCAGGGGCACCCAACGACCAATTTGTTGTAAAATGTATTATTATACCCCAGTTAATGAAAATAAATGTTATTAAGGCATTTTCAGGTGTTGCTGGGAAAACATTATCTGTTCCTTTTTCCCAGCAAGACACACAAAAAATTTCCCAGCCAGCTAGATAAAATTGGCTGGTTTCCCAGCCAGCTGCTCAAATTTATTTCCCAGCCAGGAATTCCGCGCACTTTCAAATCCCTTGATCCAAAACGACCGAACAAAAACGACTAAATCGGGACAAAACAGGTTTTTTCCGCATGCGCAATCACTCTGACCAGCCGTCGTATGTTTGTGACTACTCTCTGGGAGAGGAAACGGGTTCTTTTTTGTGTTTTTTTTTTTAGTCGTCCTCAGTCTTCAGAGTTTCTACAGCCAGCTCGGGTTGAAATGCTAGAAAAAGTCAGTAATTCCCAGGCAAAACCTCCATCAATAACAAAATTTCCCAGCCAGCTCATCGAAACACCTGTATTTTTGCCAGCCAGCAAGATTCCTCTGGGGAACAGATAATGTGAGGAACAGATTCGTTGGGTGCCCCTGTAGCTTTGCGTGAAAAAATATTGGCTGGGATGGATTTTCGAGTCGCAAACCGCCTCTGAGCTGACAACGGTCGAAATCTTAGTGTGCAGCCTTGACTTCGTCTTAGAACATTGAAAACACGGACTTCCCGAGACTGTAAAATAAACTCCAAAAGGCACAAGAATACACCAGAGGTGAGTCATTTTTATTCATTTTATTGAATGAAAGTTAAATTGAGCATTTTTTAGGCTTTACAATCGACGGTATTTTATTTCCCATACAAAGTCTTATAACGGTTTTAAATTCTCAACGGCTGTCTGTAGTGACGCGAGCTTGGGCTGCCTATGGTTATACATTACTGCAGACTGCAGACTGCAAGACTGGCTACAAATTGAAAGCTAACCGTTTTAAAATGGGTTCTTAGACTTAAATACAGTTTATCAGCGCTATTTGAAATGGGTTTTTAGACTTAAATACTGTTTATCAGCACTATTTGAAATGGGTGTTTAGATACTGTTTATCAGCGCTATTTGTAGCCAGTCTGCAGTCTGCAAATGTCAGACACCGGGGAGGGGTCGGGGTCGGGGTCGGGGTCGGGGTCGGGGTCGGGGTGTCTTTTATTTTCCAAATTTTTTGTTTCAATTTTTGTCGTTCAGTTCTCCTGTACTGTTATTGTCGAATGAACGGCATCTGTCCTTCATATATGGCGCAAATCTTTTTTTTAAAGATTGAGGAACCTGTGGAAACTATGAAAGCTCTTAAGGGACGTCTGCCAGAGACACTAAAGACTCGCTGAGCTCCACACTTTAAATCGCATTGTAATGTTTACTTGCTAAAAAACAACAACAGAATAACAGTTCCAAGATGGTCGTCATGCAGTGCAGTCACGCAACGTTATCATTTGCTTGTTTGTTCGTGTTGTTGTCGATGTTGTCGTCTGACTTTACGTTGGTAGAAAAGTCAGACTCGCACAGGAACTTCCTAGGCAATTCTATTCGGACATGAAGGGATCGAATCCAATTTTACGATTAAAACACAACAACATTGACAACAATTTTGCGGAAACAAGCAAATAAGAACTTTGCGTGACGACCATCGTGGAACTGTGTCTATGTTTTGTTTCGTTTTAATTGTATTGTGGAGAAGGTTTGTACGAAGTAAACATTAAAATGTGGTTCCAAAATGAGGAGCTAAGCGAGTCTTCAGTGACTTCAGGAGTCAGCGTATGTTACCCACAAAAACTCCAATTTCAGTCGGAAATTCTCTTAATTTCGAAAAATAAACTAAGAGCTTCCGGGTGACTACTTTCCACCATAAATGAGTAATTACCACCATAAATGAAGGAAAGATCCCAAACATTCGAAAATAAAATTGAACCAAAAAAATTGAAAAAAAAAAAAAGAAGGCACCCCAACTCTGACCCCGGTCCCGGCCCCGGCCCCGCGTTTTGGCTACTATCAATGGCAATGGACATCCGGAGTTTAAGTAGCCAATCAGCGTTCGCGTTCAACGCTATCCACTTTTTCGGAATATACCAATACCTATTATTTTCAAGGACCTCACATTGCAAAAGAGCACTCCCCTTT
>NC_090884.1:11884756-11909756 GCF_036669925.1 Montipora capricornis | reverse complement strand
TCTGAAGTTCCAAAGCTAAACTTCTCTCTGTTATCAGGAACGTAATCCTTGTTTACAAAATGGCTGTTTTCTCTGATAATGAAATGAAACGCTTTCTCGTCGTCTTCTGGTCTGGCCAAGGAACCGACGGCGAAGCCGATTTCAAGAATTACGCTGTGGTCATTTTCATACGTTTCCACATCAAACGTCATCATACGCGCGTTTGGTTTAGTTTGTAGGAAGCGGCGTAGCTGCCCAACACTCTTTTTGGCATCTTCCTTTCTCCTGAAATATCGACGAATACAAACTGTATTTTAACTTTTTAAAACAGTTTTGATCCACGTCAGGGTTAGGGTTAGAGATTTACAGGGTTGTTCGGGGTTGTTAGCGCAATTAATCACGATGCTTAAGGGAATGTTATCAGACGATCGAGTGCGAACAACGCAATCTATAGTGGCTCTCCGAGGACATAATGAACAAATATAGCAATGTAATCTTGCTGTTTATTTGCCTTAGGCTTAGCTTTATCTGACCTTATTAATTATTTTTGTCACTCACAAACTAAACCGAGTCACACCCTATCAGGCCGGTTTGGCAGAACTTCAACATTGATATGCCGTAGTAGTTTGCGAGTGGTAGTGAGGGGAGACCTCACGCGTGGCGTTAGTTTAGTTCATATTAATTTATACTATACAGTCATACTGACATTTTAACAAGGTTCCCAACTACTTTTTTAATTGTTAGCATCTGCATCGCCTAATTGTTTGTATTGCCAGCCCTATCGTTTCGCTCTCCCCTGTGATGTATAAATGATGATCATTTCTACTTCCAACCAGCCCAGTTTGTGTTGTTTTGTAGCCAGTCTCAGCAAAGCAGGATTTCATGTTTGCATGTGTTTGGCTGAGCAGTAAAGCCGCCAACGCTGTAAAATTAACTTGAAATTCAGTGGCTACAAAGTTAGAAAAGTAGGTCAAACGCTACCGGAGGAGTTGAGGTGACATACTACATTTGGAAACTCTTGTAAGCGACCACCTCTCGTAAGCGACCGCGACCACTTTTAGGGCTAACAGTTTGAAAATGTCTTTTGTTTTAAACTTCCCGTAAGCGATCGCTCGATAGATAATTAACTATTTATACAGCTTTCGGGAAAGGGTGTGTGATTCATTTTCTAATAGACTTCTTTAGCTTCGCAGTCACGTGGTCTCTTTTAGGTAAACATAACATTCAAGATGGCGGCCGCAAGTGAGTGTTCTTACGCAGCGTGGACGAAATCGCTACGAAATCTTGCAAATGTCTTGGCGATCACAATCGCAAATCCTCTGAAAGGTTGTGGGGAAAAGGAAATCGGTCAACAAGGTTATAAATTCTTCACAGAAAATTATGTGCACGATGTTTTCGTGAAAGAGGCAGCTGAAGAGGAAGGCGGGCGATCTCGGACGTCTGAGATGAAAGGCCGCTGCTACAGCAATAAAAAAAAAACCGAAGCTCCTCACGCTATAGAGTTGAAAATTATTGACAAAGAAGGGGAGGGAAATGTCGATGGAGTGGAATGCCCATGTAAAGCGGGGTAAATATCCATGTTAGGTTATTTTTTATAACTGCAAAGTTGTCATTAAAGACGAAGTTTTTAAAGCTTATTTGTTCAGTTGTCAGGTGTGACGCGAGTCAAGAAATTCGTCTAAAATCAGGCTACTGCTCCCGAGTGTTAAAAGGCTGCCTTAAATCATATAATTGTCCACTTTGGTCACTGCGCACAAGTCAACAATTATCTTTTAAGAGTTTTCATTGTTTCTTCATCTATTTTCTTTTCAAGTTTATTTGTCTTGAATTAATATTGAACAGTGTATTCTATTGACAAGTGCACAAGTACTTTGAACTTAAATGCTAAATTGAACTCGAAATTTGAAATGGTCGCTGATTATTCCCCTACGACTCCGAACTTATATTATTTTATATGGTACATGTAGTGTTATTTCTGTTTTTGTCTTGGTCTTTGTTCATCAGGGTTGGAGGCCACTGCAATCATGTTTTTGCCCCCTTTTAGTTACTTAATCATTGGTGTTTGTTGGGAATCATGGAAATCCCAGTAATTCAGACTTGTACCAGTGTTCCACAAAAGTGGCACAAACCAAGAGGTGCTACCATTGAACCGGAACTGATGATGAAATGTGTATTTTTCAAAGCCTCAACTGACACAGGTAGCAAACGAAAACTGCCTCCAGCGACTTGTAAACCTTATGACGCACGGGATAAAAATCTGAAGTTAAGTGGCTGGAAACAACATGATGTCATGGAAATGTGTAACAACCTTTCAAAGAAAGAAAAACAAACCCTTTTCTCTCACCTGTTGGGTGATCAAGAATGTTCTATGGCTATACATACTGTTTTTTGGGGAATGTCCCTCTTGGTTCAACTTAAGCATATCAACTGAGTGACTCAAACCAGTTTCAACACTGACTTGAAAGAAACGTTCTTATAAGAAGGACACTTTATCACTTAAAAGAAATTTTATGGTACCATATTAAATGCCAATTATTGCTGAAAAAGATTCGGTCATCTTTGTGACGTCAAAATATACCGTGGCAACAAAAAAGCCCTGCAAAACACCCCATATTTTGGCTTTAGCTGCTCATATCTGAAAAACGAACTTGGTAGCCCCCATTTTAAAACTTTCTGCAACGTTTAGAAAAATTCTGTGGAGCGGATTCAGAGCCACCTTAAGTAATTGAAAATTTAAGGTAGCTCTGAATCCGCTACACGGAGTTTCATCTTGGCCTGCTGATCACTTTTTTGCAATAAAAAACTTGGGTCACAAGTTCGTTTTTCAGGTATGAGCAACTAAAGGCAAAATATAGGGTGTTTTTGCAAGGCTTTCCTGTTGCCATGGTAACTTTTTACCGCAAAAAATTGTTTGCACCTTGTTCAGCAATAATTGATGTTTCCCATGGTACCATAACATTGGTGTTACGTGATAAAGTGTTGTAGTGTCAATCCTTCTAATAACAAGGTCTCTTGAAAGTGTTGAAACTGGTAAAGACAACCAATACAACCCTTATTTTTTGAAAATCCAGTTATGTAGGAGTTCCACATGATCAGCATCCAGAAGGAATTTTGGTTATTCCCAATATCCCAATTTCTATTGTATGCAGTCAGTCATTTATTCCCCCTACTGAATACTTAAGTACATTATCAGAACCCATGTTGAGGTGCATAAGCATAAATTAACAAGCTTGAGACCTCCAAATGAACACTGTCAGCCAAGCTCAGGACCCCAGATGATTTGAAGAACGTAGACTTCGACTTACAGCCTCAAATTTCGGGAAAGTGCTTCACAGGAAAAAGGTGCCCACAGAGGCCTTTTTAAAAAGCACTTTTGAAGTGAAGAATCTTTCAAATGTTGCATCAATTCGTCATGGCAAACAAAATGAATAATTAGTAGGATTCCTCTATGCAAGGAAAATGCAGAAGCATGTGCACAAGAACTTTACAGTATATGATTCTGGTCTTGTGGTGAACCCCTCCCACCCCTACCTGGGTGCGACCCCTGGTGGCAGGGTGTTTGACCCAACTTCCGACAGCCCCTTTAGGGACCGGTAAATTTTCTGTGTGCCCCCCCCCCCCTTTTAGGGTATGCAAATAGCAAGTGACCCCCTTTATCTATCGATTATTTCAACCTTGACCCCCCCCCCCTTCTCCCACTACCTCGCATCTACTGGCTAGATGTTTATAAGGCCAGTGATAATTGAAAGCTTACTATCACATACAATTATTAGATGATTTTTGATAACCTTCAGCTAACCTCTTAAATTACAAAATCAGTGTAACATGTTGGCCAAGGATCCTTCAAGCTGCAAGACCGCACATGACTGAATGTGCATTTGAAGAGTACTTATTCCGAGAGAGAAAAAAGAGATGGGAAACAAAAATCGAAATGGAGAAAATAGAACAAAAAGTTAATTATCTTTTGAGTAGCGATAATGCCCGGGGGGGGAGGGGGGGACTCGATATATCCCTGGGTGGAGAGGTGCGGCGCGGCCCCTCAAACCCTGACCCTGTTTAAGACGGAATTCAGATTTTTGATACCATTTTTAAGACATTTAACCCCGAAACCCTACCCTGTGTAAGACAATAATAGATATCGAAACTCTTTCTTATTTAATCCATTGATTCAGGAAACTGCCATGCTACCACACCTACAGTAACAGTGGTCAGTGACAGTACAACATCAATATAAGTTTTTGAAATTAGGTACCATTAACGTTACCTTGATCATGCAGGTAAGGACATTGTCAACACATATTACCTGTCGTACGGTTACCATTGTTTTAAAAGTAGCCTTTGATTGTTTTCTGTAAAGATTAAGCCAAAGTAGGATCCATAAAGTTTGAGAGCAAACAACACACTGCCCATATTTGATTAATGCTTCCCAATGAGCCAAGGGATTCTACCGTTGAAAGTAAGAAAACGTTTTACTTTTCCCATGGCTCGTTCAACATGAATCTTATTTTAACCTTTGGCAATTGTTTGTGTCTTGATGACTTCTAATAGTAGTAGAGTTTGATATACTTTTCAATGAGAAAATTAACGATCAAAGCGAAATTACATGACGTTTCGACGACTTCATGTCATCAATATCAAATGTGAAATGTGCAGAAATTAATGTACGTATTTATACAGAAATAGAAGTGTGAAAAATACATAATGTAATGAAACATACGGATCATTATACCCTATAAAGACCATGCAGAGATCCGCCGACGTGATTCGCAAACAACTTCTCAACCTCGGAAGAAAAATCGATCCTAAATTGTGGCCGATTTTTACAAGCAACAAGATCGTTGATGATTTAAGAGTAACAGAGTTGAAGCCTCCCTTAGTTAACCAGCAGAGTGCTGTTTATGAATTTAGATGTGACTTGTGCGATACAAGTTATATTGGGTACACACGCCGCCATCTGCACCAACGTGTTGAGGAACACAAACATTCCGCAATCGGAAAACATCTTAAGGACGAACATAATTTGAGACCGTCGAAACTTCGTCAAAGTACTTAAGAAATGCCGAAGTAAGCTTGATTATTTAATCTTTAAAATGTTCTTCATCCAAAAGAAAAGACCGAAACTGGACATTCAAGCTGACTCCATTCGCACGAAACTTTTTGTTTAAATTCACGCCCATCATGCTTCATTACATAATGTATTTTTCACACTTCTATTTCTGTATAAATACTTATGTTACTTTCTTCACATTTCACATTTCATAATGATGACATGAAGTCGTCGAAACGTCATGTAACTCATTTTCGTGATGATTTCACTTTCATTAAATTGTGGCTGCTCTTTCAAAAATGGAGCATTATTCAGTTCCAGTCCAATATTCTGTAAATCACCTTCTATATCAAACCCCTTGTCTGCCATTATGCTGTCACCATCCAAGATTTCTGATACTTCTTTCTTTGTTGAAAGTAAATCAAGAAATCCACTTCTTGAAACTATCTGTTTGTCTGAGATAGACCCAGTTTATAACTGTGAAACGAAAATGAAGCCTCCCATGGAATCAACTCCAACCAAGAACTTCAATGTCTTCAGTGTGTCTTAGCAGATTTATAGTTTGAATAACTCTGAGACTGAATAACAAGGGAAGACGGACATTGAATTTTCAGCTCAGTGCAGTTGATTATAATAATGTTATGGGGATAATCTTTTTTGAACGTGACTTTTTTGGCATGTTTTCTAAGATAATGTTCCCCGGGTGATGTTCCTATGGGGCCAGATTTTTAGGCTGCCAAGTTGAATGAACAGCAAACTTAACCACGATATAAATGTATTTGATATCGTCGCTTCTGCGACTTTAAATCTCATTGATAAGTCAATATTGGTTAAGCTTAAACGAAATTTCATCATGACTAGTAAAAAATCGTCTTCAACAGAAAGAACATGATCTCTTGAGGAATCAGCAGTATCAGTTTCTTGATCCAAATTGCCCTCAGCATCAACTCTTTGGTGTTTGAAAGAGAGTTGACTGAATAGATTGTAATGTGAAGTGCTAGCTTTCTATCCCATATGAACCATCTTTGGTGTTTGCTTGCCTTAGTGTTTCAGTACGTTATGTTTTTTCGGCGCCCTCTAGGGAGAAAAAACTGGAGTACCCTTCTAAACTTTTCGAAGCTGGAAAATTCAGTTAAATGGTTAAATAGTTCGCTTCGTTGTCCCTACCTCGCGCTAGATCTCTCAAAACAGTCACCGAGAATCTGTGTTCACAAGGTATCTCAAAGTTTGATTGAATGGAACCGGAAAACGAAGCTCTCCCTACAGTTAAAAGTTGACGGGCAAGCTCCAGTTTTCAGAGTCCTTTTAATAGCATAAAAGTCTATGAAATCTTTTCGAAAGTGGGCTGAACAAAGTTTCTTATATATTTGGTGACTGTAAAATCCTTTTTCGGGTTCCTTTTTATCCTAGATATCCAGACCAACAAGATGCGGGGAAGATTAAGCTACAAATCTAAAGACCGAATACCTTGACGAGTTTTTCACCCTCTGGAAAGCCATGCCATGAGGGCTTTTCCATTGTTGAATTGTTATAGCAATCATAAGCACTACAGTAGTGTACCATGCCGAAACCACCGGGGATTTTCCGTAGAAAGAAGAAAAAGAAGAAAAAAAGCTTTCCGCTTCACTGATTCTCTTTGCAATGCAAATCTTTGTTTTAAAAACAACAACAACAACACTAGCTTTTTTGTGTTCCTCCCTATTGAACCTGAGGAGATCATGGCTGAGATCCTAACTTTGCCATCCAACAAATTCTATGGTTTGTATTCGTGTCCAGTCTGTCTTCTTAAATGCTCACGACAAGTCTTATGCGTACCTTTAGCTAATACCTTCAAATATGTATGCCTCTATTGAATCAGGAATCTTTCTCAAAAAGCTCAAAATTGCAAAAGTAATTCCTATCTTCAAAGTAGGTGATGAGACTGCCCCAAACAACTATACGCCTATATTTCTTCTGTCTATCTTTAATAAAATATTTGAAAAGCTTATCTACAAAAGGCTCAATTCATACTTAATTTCTAAAGAAATAATTGCTGAGTCACAGTACAGCACTCAACAGAACATGCAATTCTTGTTATCATCATCAAGGGAATTTATTCTTGTGGAGTTTGTATTGACTTAAGAAAAGCGTTTGACACGGTCGATCATGATATATTACTTGGTAAATTACATCATTATGGGATTAGAGGGATACTTAACGAATGTTTTGCCTCGTATCTTAAGGGAAGATCTCAAAACACTGAAATAAAGAATTGCATATCAGAAAAACACGAAACATTATATGGCGTGCCACAGGGATCCGTCCGAGGCCCTCTGCTTTTACTAATAAATTTAAATGATATATGCAACTCTCCAAATATTCTTAAATTTTTTATATTTGCAGATGATACCAATTTGCTCCATGCAGACAATAATCTTAAAAACTTAGAGAAAATCTTTAACAAGGAATTAGCAAAAGTGTCTAGTTATCGCATTGCAAATAAGCTTTCACTAAATATAAGGAAATCCAACTAGCTTCGTCATCTTCCGCCCTCGTCAAAAGAAAATTACATACCAGCCCACCATAAAACTTTTCGACAATAATTCTCAACGTTTAGTAGCTCTAGAGTGTAAAGAATACGTCAAATATCTAGGAGTTTTAATTGATCAACATCTCAGCTGGATGCATCACATTGATCACATCGCTTTAAGAATCAGTAAAACTATTGGAATTATTGCAAGACTCCATCATCATGTCCATTTTTCTATCCTCTCTAATTTATATCGTTCCTCAATTTTACCTTATTTGTCCTACGGAGTTTTTGCTTGGGGCCGTGTTGCAAAGTATCTTACAAACAAATTACTTTTACTTCAAAAGG
This sequence comes from Montipora capricornis, assembly GCF_036669925.1. NCBI lineage: Eukaryota > Metazoa > Cnidaria > Anthozoa > Scleractinia > Acroporidae > Montipora > Montipora capricornis. The sequence goes on along the minus strand of NC_090884.1, from coordinate 11,901,873 downwards.
GGGCCTTAAATCTCGTGCATTTGACACATAAACAACATCATGTCATTCTCATGTCATTCCTCAAGTCCAACTTTTTATTCAAATGATTTAATGTGAAAAAACTCCAAGTTTGATGTATGATATTTCTGCTAATGCGGCTCCTTCTTTAATTGATCAGCTTTTCAAGAAAGCAGAAAATGTGCATGGTTACGGCACAAGATCGACCACCAGAGGAAACTGTTAAGTCAAATCTTCCAGACTTGAAATTTGAAAAAATTCGTTTTCGCGACTCAGCGCCTGTGTTTGCAACAGTTTACCATCATTTCAATAAGAGTAGGTTTAACTCTTTTTAAAAAGGAAGTATGTGTGTCTCTACTTAATATACTAGAATCAGAAAATGAATATATTGGTGTACCTGAACTTATCACGAGGTTGCCTAAAGTCAAATATACTGTTTCATTTTTCCATACGATAATTCATAATTTGTCGCTATGATATAACAGTCGCCTATAACTTGCTCGCCCACTCTGTTGTCGCTTAGTCCTTCTTTCGTTCTTCCTTTCTTTCGATTTCAGCACCCGTATTTGTCAGCAATTTGTCTTGGTTCTAACCATAATTTCTTTCCATGATATATACAGTGTATTCAAGATAAAATAAAATTGCAGCTAATATTAAGCATTTAAGTAAATATGTAATATTAAATATCTCTTGTACAGCCTTCCGCCTCGATTAGCACTGCTACCTGCGGGATGGCTATCATATCGTAATTGATTATTATTGTAAATAAAGATTCGTTGTTGTCACTTCGCTGATTCTCTTTGCAATGCAAATCTTTGTTTTACCCAATACACATCGCTTGGTTAACCTATGACGTAAGAGTCTAAAGAAGTCTATTGATGCAGAGTCTGTGATGGAGAAGTTAGTTCCTTTAACAGGCTCCTGCATTTACTGTATAACGTATAGTTCTTTTGTTCAATGAAAAAATACGTCCTCAATGAACATTTCTTGCGTCAAATTAAAAATCTTGTGTTTTCTTCTGTTTAATTAAGTATTAAAATTCCCTTCTCCAGTTCCAGGAAAACTATCACGAGTACACGTGATTCTGTTTCTTAGAAAAGCGAGAACTAAACGTTGGTTTGTACTGAAGGTATCGGATATGCTTGGGCTTGTTGTTGAAGAAAATGTTTCAACAACCCTTTGAGATTATGGGCGAACTTTCAGTAGCGCCGGAGGAAGTGATGGAAAGAAGATGATTTCTCAAAATGTAGACGGGAACATTACGCATGAATATTCTCGGAGAAAAAGATGTCAGTGAACTAAAAACTGGCAACGACAAAATGGAGTACTACCTTCTACTTTGTCCAGTTGTGCTAACAGTCATCGGTACTACTTCAACACGATCGACGAAAAACTGCTCCATGGGGTAGCTTAAATATGTCGTTGTGTTCGGTACTGATGACGGGTTATTTAATTTGTACTTACAGAAGTCATAAGCGAAAAACTTGTAATATGTTAATCACCTTACCTTGCTTTGATTTTGTCATTCGCCATCTTCAGGGAGAGAGAAAAATCCCTGTGTGATTGAGAGTTGCGAAATGATCTTGCTCTCTCCTTCACCTTCACCTCTGAGATGTTCGACACATCGGGCAAGCTCCTTCCTGTTATCTTCTCCAGTTCGTCTTTGATCTTGAGATATTTTCCTGACTCGACAAGAACGTGAGTTGTCCCATCAAACAGCTCAGCAACAACGAATTGAAATCCTTGATGGTTAAGATGAAAATTTTTGAAGAAAGCCTGCACGATGGGCTCTTGTTTAGCATACTTGTTTTTGAAATGATTGCTCCACTCTATACGAATGGACTCGTACTTGTGGTAGCGAACATATCTTCCATCATCGGGTATCTTTACAGAAGCGTTTGCCATGCTCGAAAATGTGAAAACTGCTGTAAGGAATCGATGTAGCTACAACTATAAAAGGCGTTTACTTCTGGAAGCTGGAAGAGTATATTTTAAGCTAGTGAATCATATCATTTCACTCAACCTATTTCAGTCACTGGTTACATCATGCTCTTAGGATGCACCAATCAAAATTGTGCAGTTTTATTTCTACCAATAAGATCAGGGTATACCATACAATCTATACTTTCTGAATTATGGATGAGTCACATGCAAACCGGCACGACAAAGCGGTTTTCAACAGCTCTATGTAAGCCGTCCTCAACTCCGCCGCCTTTTACTGGGTTATCATATGGCAATCCAGTCAGAATATGAGTGGAATTTCTCCGTTTTATTATTATTACTGCGTTGCCAGTATAGCAAACCAGTCGGAAAATCGATGGTATTTAGTCGTTTTCTTTCTTTTCCGTGTCAGGGGAAAGTCTTTCCTGACACTCCCCTGCTAAGTAGAGTCTTTGTGGGTAGAGTCATCTGCGCGTATATTTGGTAGGTTTGAGGGGGTAGTAGAAATGCGTAGATTTTATCTGGTGGACACAGTAGAACATTTAATTAACCTGCAATGGCGTCGAAAATCATTGTAACGCGAATGGCGTTTTAGTGGATCTTTAAACAAAATATACCCTTATGGAGCTAAAGAATGGAAAGTCAATTTTATTAGACAAGACAGGCGGTGAAAAATAAATATCGGGAATCTTAAAAGCGACGAGTAATGGTTTTCGAAAACAATTACATCTTTCACTGTTGGATATCTATTGAGCATTGTTTCTAATATTTTACTAATTTTCTGTTATGTACAACACTGAAACCAAATGGTAAATTATGTATAGGTTTAACAAACATTGAAGGAATCGAACGCCTTAAATGCACCTGTGTTCACTGAAGTCGCAGTCAGTTGTCTGGCAATTTACATTATTTTGTACTCAACTTCAGGTAAAAAAATAATTAGAAAATGTGACAGCCAAGAATTATTTGAAAGAAAGTTTGTTGTCTATTTTGTGCTTCATTATTCAAGGAAAAGGTTCTTGAGGAAAGGGTTTGATCCTGAAATATATTTTGTTGCGTATGGTAATTTGAAACGATTGGGTCTCATGTCTTCACGCACGCAATCGATGAAATAGGAAGGGTTTTTTGCCTCTAACAGCAAATATGTTGTTTGTTTCAATAGATTTTTCGCTGGAAAATATGGCGCGCCTTTCCAGTAAATTTTCAAACAGCTTTATTACATTTCTGTGCCGTAATTCATATTTCCTTTCTATTTTTTTTTTTTATCTTGCTTTAATATATTTTACATCTCTTCCCATTCATTTGAATGTAAGTGTTAAGAACATTTATTTTCTTTTTTGTTCTCTTTATTTTATATTTGTTCTATATGTGAATTTATATTTGTGCTGTATTTTTTCTTTCATTCTAATTAAGTGTGGAACACGTGATCGCATTACCGTGATTGACGTGGGTCATTTTCCGTCATTTTGGTTTCTGAGTACATGGAGGAAGAACTGTCAAGTGCATGTCGTGCGGTCGCGAATGCCTTGCAGGTTTTTCAAGAAACGTCGTCCCTCAGCTGAATTCAACTTCGTCAGGCTTCCTCTGTCAGGCTATGAACAAGAATTTGGAAGAATGTGTCAGGCCTACCTGCAAGATCTCCTTTTTTCATAATTATTAACCCTAAAATTCACAGTTTTTTCTAGCCTTAAACGCGTCAGTATTGGTTTAAGATTTGACACTACTGGATTGTACGTCCTGACTATAGGACTTTCTCGCTAGTTTTGGCGTTTTGTTTAAGTGCCAACTGCCCTCCAGAAAAATTGACCTCAGATGGTGTTCTCTCGATAAGATGTTTAGGGTAGCCTCCCTGTTCATGGAGGCTTTGAATCGAGATAGCGCCTCCTCAAATGTTGTTTTTGAAGAGTTTGTTCGGGGAAGCCTACGGACCTCTCCTTTGATAAAACCATTCTTGACACCGGGCGGGTGGCAAGGGGTAAAATGCCTGTATTTAATAGAAGGTTTCAGTCGGCTGATGATAGACGTGATATATTTTGTTATGGAGAATAGATTCTTTTTCAAATCGTTCTCCTTTGTATACTGATGTCGGTCCAGGAAAGGGATTTCCTTTTGAAATTTAAGCAGTAAACGTTATAGTAGGGACTTTTAAGATACAGCGACCACGGACTACGGACTACTGTTGGACGCGTGTTCTCCAAGTCTGGAGCACTGGGTCGAGTACTGAAGGCGTGAAAACTAAGTTAAGTTACCGGACTACATACTACGTGCCTCGGTCAAAGCAGCAGTGCCCTCCTTTTCAAATTATTGACAAAGGAATGTCTTTCGAAAAAGTCAGAGGAAGACTTATAGCTTTTATAGCTTGGAAGATGACTTAATTGACGAGAAGTGCTTTGTCTTTTGTACATGAAAAAACAAATCTGCAACTTCAGCGAAGTTTAGCTCAGGAAATCTGAAATAAATACTTCGACTTTTGGTTTCAAAAGAACACCCCATTATATGATTAGTGAAGGAAGAGGAGTTTGCAAAACACGTTAAAGTGCTCCATTTCCAACAGCCGAGCGAGATAAGTTCGGGGAATTCGTTGAAATTCAAGCAAAATATTTTCTCAAACCAAATCTCGAGACCAAGAGCAAACCCTCAATGCGTACTTGTAGACAATTTTTTATGCAAGGGCCAGCTGAACAAAATGAAGTAAAGTAAGCGTTTTACACAATATCTTGAGTTAGATTACTCACAACATGAGTTAGATTTTTTACTCAACATAGTGAGCTGAGGTAACTCAATATTGTGAGTACATTAGGTATAACTCAGATGTACTCAAACATGTGAGTAAATACTTACTCACTGATTGAGTAAGTGTTTTTCTCTCATTACGCAAAACTTTGTGTAATTTTTTTCACTTAACACACCGAGTAAATTAACTCTTTATTTTGAGTAATTTGACTGTAAGTCAAACGAGGGAGTAAAAATAGTCACAGAGCGAAACTCGGCTGTTTTGCAGTCGTCATGATATAACATGTCTCCAAAAGCAAGTTTGAGATCTAACGTTTTACATTTATGGGTGCAGGTTAAATCATGATTCTTATACATTTTCGCTTTCTATAAATAAGTTATAAATGAACTGATGAGTAAATAAATTACCAAAACATAATTCTAGTCACCTAAAAATTACCGATTCTGCTATAAAAACAATGCCACCATACACTACAACATTGCATTGTCACTGTCCCTCTCCTCAACGAAGAGTCTAAGCTAGGCCGCTCAGGACACTTAATCCCATTGTTACGTATGTATGTATTAATATTTACAGAGTACGCAAGAACTGTGCGACTGATTCCGACGATGGTTGGCATAATTCATGAGAAGAGGTTTTACAATGTACATTCTAAATTATTTACTTCATTGTGTGTGCGGCGTATTGCAAATCGTACGTGTGATTGGGATCTTGAAGTATGAATTTCTGGCACATTTTTAATATACATGTATTAGCGGACTCGGAGAAGGAAAAAAAATTATCAACCCCCTCTGCATGGCCCTCATCACCGCTTGAATTTACCGCGTGAGTGCCATTGTCTTCTTCTGTGTCGACGTCTTCATCATTTTGTGGTCTATGATAAAGTTATTCCAGTTGTGCTTTCGCTGAATATGAGATTTAAACGAGTTGAATTTCTGAAATGATTGGCTTCAATCGCCACATGTTATCGCGAAGTTTGGCTCGTAACTATGAATAAACTTTACACGACTAATAAGGAGCTTCTTAAAAGTACTACCAGCGAAGCTACTAGCACAGTAACAACATCTGAAGGCCATTGTGGTATGTTCATTTTTCGCGCCGTGGCGGGAGAGTGGTGACGTCAATGCTTTTGTTTACCCACGCGTTGAACCTTTGAACCCAGATTAGTCTTGCGTTACCCAAGCGTTACCCAGAGCTACAGGTCTCAAGTGACGTGAACGAACGGAGCGAACAAATGCACGCGCAAAAATAACGTTCAAATACCAAGCTCCGCATCGTTAGGATCCTCTCGCTCGTTGACCTTTCAGTTTTGAGGTGTTTACTGAATTTTTTTCTTATAAATTGAAAATCATGGCTATGATGACAGCTAAGGACGTGAAGACATGGCTCGTTGAGCACGATTTTGAAGAGTATGCTTCGAAATTTTTACGGTAAGTAATCACACAATGATACTCGAGGAGCTTAAAATTGTCTGATCATGTTTACTATAGGTGGCGACTGATATATCGACTGATATATCGACCGCTATATCGGTCGATATAGCGGCCGATACTCGGCCGATATTCGGTCGCGACTCGGTCGATAGTCGGTCGATAGTCGGTCGACAGTCGATCGACAGTCGGTCGACAGTCCATCGATAGTCGGTCGAGACTCGGTCGAGAGTCGGTCGAGAGAGCGATACACTATCGGTCGATCTTTCGTAGACGCACCTCGACCGAGTATCGGTCATATGTCGGTGGTACATCGGTCAACTGTCGGTGGTATATCGGCCAACTGTCGGTGATATATCGGTCAACTGTCGGTAACATAGCTGTCAACTGTCGGTGGTATATCGGTTAACTGTCGGTCGCATATCACTCTTGCGTTAATTTAGCAGGTGAGTCCAGTGGCTTTATTTTTTAAGAGATGACATCATTAATTAATGTTATCATGCGATGGGGGAGAGTGTTGCAATGCGAGGCGCGATTACTTTATGAAGCGAACCGAAGAGCACGTACGATTTGTATTCACAAGTTGTGCAAAACAGCAAAGTGTTTAACGATCAGTTATTAATAAAACGCACTGATAATGTGCCGAGGAAGTAGACAAAATATCCACCAGAATACATTCATTTACTGTGGGAATGATTGTAATTTACAGCAAGGAAATACTCATGCGTTCTCGTTACATTATCCTGTCTTTTTGCTCTGTCCTTTCGCTTTATACTATGTTCAAAATAAAGACGACCACGCGTAACAGAAATGAATATTGAATGATAACTTTTGGGCAACATCAAAAAAACTTGGAGAAAGGAAAACATGCGCCACGTTAACACAACATTATCTTAACTTGTTAAGGAAAAACAAGTTGAACAAACTGAAAAATCAAAACACTTTTTCATCAATGTATTTCTGAGTCGGCTGAAAAATTCTCGCCGAAGGAAATATTAGCCAGATATGACGGTGGGAATAAATCACATAACAAGAGGCTGAAGGCCTATAACTCTCACTTAGCGGACTTCTTAGTTTGCATGTAGACCGTGAAGGCCAGAATAGTACAGGTACAGAATAGTTTTGTTCTAGTATGCATTTAAAATACCAAAGGAATTGAAACTGTTGCTGTAATAAGTCTAGAAATATTCGCTGCAAAGTTTACCGCATATCATAAAGTTCGACAACCCACTTGAGGTGTTATTCGGGGGGAGAGGGGCGGGTGGTCTGTTCTCGAAAACAATGTAAGAAAAAAAAACGCTATTGGATGAATACCACTGTAATTGGGTAACACCCGTATCTTACATAAACGTGGTCGATATCGGTATACCCCTTTCTTCGCGGACCTCTACCTAGTTTTCTCAGACAAGGAATCTTAAATGTCAAAATAAACAAAAAGAAATGTGATGATCGACTTTTTTGTTGGATTGTTCATGGTGGCATATTAGTTGTTGAAAGTATAAAGGTTTCTCGCCGCCTAGAATGGCGTTCAGCGTGAGGTTAAACAGAAAAATAGAGTCCGTGTTTAAAGAGCACTAAAGGCGGTGAAAAGCCGAGAGGAGAGGAATAAAGCTGATTGACTAGAGAGATTCCCATGCCCAAACTCAAGGCGCAATTCACAGAAGATGTGAGAACAGGATTCGATTTCTCTGCATAAAGCGCAGCGTTCGCTCACGCCCAGCCATTGCCAGCGGTGTAAATAAACCCTGGATTTAACTATTCCATGAGCGATACGCCAGGCAATATCGGCTTCCCAGTTCGTACTCAGACCTCCATAAATCTGGGGTCCATTTGTTTTCTAAGGTTGACGTGTTCTTAACCGTTTTTCCCAAGCGGATGTGCTGTGCAGCCACTTGGGCGAAGGGAGCGCGAGTTTCGAGTAGAGGGTTTTGACTTTGTAGTCAGGCAGTAGGGTGAGATCGATATGTAATCAATCGACTGCTGCAAGGAGGTTTTGGAAATACCGTGGCGGAGAGCCCCAAGATATTTCGGGTAGAGATTACACCGGAGAAAAGACCAACTTTTCACCTGGCTACTTAAGGCAAAGCCAATCCAATAAAAGGCCAGGAAAACCCACTTCGCTTGATAGGTAGGATCACCAATGCGGGGAACCCAGCGTAGTTGTAGAGCGGTAGCTTTTTCAGCCGGGTTAATCACTTCAAGGCCGCCAAGAGAGAAAGGGAGTTGACAAGTCTCACGTTTAACCTGCTCTGTCTTGCGGTTCCACAGAAAGGCATAAATAGCTCCAGCGACCCTTGTGTGGGTGTAGTCCAGCATAGGGAGGACCGTGGCTGTGAACCACAGTGCCGAGGCGCCGATAGAATTAATGATTAGGGATTTACCTTTGAGTGAGAGCGTGCGTGATTTCCAGTAGTTAAGGCGCTTTTCTAGTCTTATTACACGGTTATCCTAGTTAGCGAGATCAAGGTTAGACGTGCCAAAATACAACCCGAGGATTTTAAGAGCGTCTTTCTCTCGTCGAGCTCGTCGTAATTCTTCGTCGTTCACTTTCGTGGTAGTCTATGACGCCCCTTATGAGCTCCTGAATGAAGCCCTTTCTCATCGTCTAAGCCATTATGGCTCTGTTCATGGAATTCGTCAATGTGGCCTCCAGGGTTATGATGGCATCCAAAGTGGTACACGTGTGTGTGGCTAGAATGAAGTTGTCGGAGTCAGTTCCTTCATTCATGCGTTTTGACAGGAAGCTCCTTAAGATTAAGCACGACGGTCAAGTCCCCACCTGCCGTAAGTGTCATTTGCCAGACCATGTTGCCAGAGCGTGTCCTAATGTTATAAAAATTTGGTTTTATCAACGGAGTTGATAATGAGCGAAGGGCTAACGCTCGAAACGTCAGCTTTTAGAATCTCTGTACGGTGGCCAATTTACATTATCAACTCCGTTGATAAAACCAAATTTTTGTATACTACTTCCCCACCGACGCAGCACCACAGTTTCTTTAGAAACTACCCCTTCATTCGTGTCCTAATGTTGTTTGTTTTAACTGTGACCAGCTGGGTCACACCTTCAGTACCGAAGATCATACTAAATGCAGCATCTGTAATCATTCCATTGATTGTCGCATGTCCTGGTGGCGTCGCCCTGCCTTGGCTGACATTGACGTTCCTGCTCCTGATTCACCTCCTGTGTCCCATCCTCCGCACCTTTCTACTGATGTGCCTCCTGTCGGTTCTCCAACTCCTTCTGATGTTTCTGAACGCCCGCCGCCTAGAGAGTAAGTGGATTAGGTAGTGACAAGCAGCTTACGACATACACCTTCCTGGACAGTGGGTCAGACACTACACTCTGCTTAGAAAGTCTGGTTCAAGAACTTAGTCTTGAAAGTGAGCCAGCCGATTTCACCCTTTTAACAGTTACTTATTAAGGAAATGAACGAGGTCACCGAACTCGCTTGAATATAGAAGCACTTGACGAAAAAAAAGAAGTTTGCTCTTGATCAAGTTCTGACATTGGACGGCCTGCCCATCGGAGAAAGGCATTTGCTAGCAATAGAGAATTAAAGAGCTGGCCACACCTCGATGGCGTCATAGAAGAACACCGAGTCTCCATCGATATCCTTATTGGCAGCGACCGACCAGATATTATCGATGACAGAAGAGGCCCTAGGTGCCAGCCCTATGCGGTGACCACTCCCTTGGGATGGACGGTGTATGGTCCAATGCGTGAACCTAACAAAGTTCATTGTTGGCCTGAAGTTACCCACATACACGCATTTGCGGTGCTGTGTATATCTTTAGAAAATAAGCGCACGCAAAATGAACGAGCTTGCAGGATTTGAGCATCATTGAGCTTGGTAATTGTTCGCGCGCGAATGTAGAGGGAATGTAACTTTCAGCGTGTTTGTGCTTCGGAGAACAGTAATTGCAAAGGCAGCTAAGTATTTAATACTTTTAAAAGATTTCGCTTTGTGCACCTAAATTTAAAAGAATTCATGAGTCATTGGTGCATTTCGATCCTTCACATTACACTCTAATCAGTTAAGTCTGTTGACATATAAGTGCTACACAGCCAACGTTTGTAAAAACGTTACCCTTCCTTGTACTTGTACATGTTCATTGCCGTGACTTTAAGATCTTCAGTTCCACGGCCTGCTCCCGTCTGACCTTGTAGCTCAGTCGGTAGAGCAGCGGTGATCTAACCGGAAGGTCGTGGGTTCAATTCCCACCCTAGTCAGAGTTTTTCTCTGTCCTTGTGTGTGCCCATTTCCATTAGTAGAGCTAACGCTCACATGTTTCATATGGGGTACAAAACTAGCACTTCAAATTACAAAAATTTTAGTTTCTAAAGAAACTGTGGTGCTGCGTCGGTGGGAGATTGAAACAGAAAGTTATTTTATCAAACGAGTTGATAAAGGCCAAGTAGCCACCGTGAAAGATTTGAAACGCTGACGTTTCGAGCGTTAGCCCTTTGTCGGAGCGAATTCGCTCCGACGAAGGGCTAACGCTCGAAACGTCAGCTTTCCAAATCTTTCACGGTGGCTACTTGACCTTTATCAACTCGCTTGATAAAATAAATTTCTACTTCAAATTACACTCTAATCAGTTAAGTCTGTTGAAATATAAGTGCCGACGTATACGTGTCGACTAGGCGTTTTACGATGCGTACAAACCGTATGCTGAATTTGCGGACCGTATCAGTTTGTGTAAATTGGAGTCCTAGCAATCTGGAGGAAGGGGACTGGAGACTGCGATCAAGAATCCTCTGAATTCATGAAGGCAGCGGTCTCTTTCGCGTCCGGATGGAATTGGAATTTGGCAGTGTTGGTTTTTGAGGAGAGGGGAAAACTGGTGAACCTGGAGAAAACCCTCTCTGAGCATATGTCGCCGGGATCGGAAATCGAACCCGGGCCACATTGATGGGAGGTGAGTGCTCCCACCACTGCGCCACCACTGCGCCACCACTGCGCCACCACTGCGCCACCACTGCGCCACCACTGCGCCACCACTGCGCTACCACTGCGCCACCACTGCGCCACCACTGCGCCACCATGCGCCACCGATGTCATGGTTACTCACGGCTTCCGAGTGCTGTAAAAGAGCACCAAAGAGCAGTTTTTTTACGAAAATTCCAACTTGTTGGCTCATACTCGCTAAACCAACAATTCATTTACGTGGTATTTATGAGAAAGTTAACGCCGGTCGTAGTCAACGCCGTTTTTTCAACCCGTTGGCACCTTGGTTGCACCTTTTTCAGTACAGGCTAGATCCCTTGAATCTGCAATGAAGATTTCTGAGTCGTATGCAGTTCCAAATACACTTGTCAATGCTGCTGTTCCTGCTAAGTCTCCAAAATCTGTCGATGGCCAAGAAATGAATACTCTGACTGCTGCGGCTACCGAAACCACTTCTCCCAGCTGCTATTTCTGTGGCAACAATAGACACCCACGTTCGAAGTGTCGTGCGAAGGATGCTACATGTGCAAAGTGCCAGAAAAAGTGTCACTATGCCAAAATATGTCAAAGTAAAGCTGCCTCAAAGGTATCAGCTGCCATGCACTCTCCTGTTATAGCCACATACTTACTCACTGATTGAGTAAGTGTTTTTCTCTCATTGCGCAAAACTTTGTGTAATTTTTTTCACTAAATACACCGAGTAAATTAACTCTTTATTTTGAGTAATTTGACTGTAAGTCAAACGAGGGAGTAAAAATAGTCACAGAGCGAAACTCGGCTGTTTTGCAGTCGTCAAGATATAAAATGTCTCCAAAAGCAAGTTTGAGATATAACGTTTTACATTTATGGGTGCAGGTTAAATCATGATTCTTATACATTTTCGCTTTCTATAAATAAGTTATAAATGAACTGATGAGTAAATAAATTACCAAAACATAATTCTAGTCACCTAAAAATTACCGATTCTGCTATGAAAACAATGCCACCATACACTACAACATTGCATTGTCACTGTCCCTCTCCTCAACGAAGAGTCTAAGCTAGGCCGCTCAGGACACTTAATCCCATTGTTACGTACGTCTGTATTAATATTTACAGAGTACGCAAGAACCGTGCGACTGATTCCGACGATGGTTGGCATAATTCATGAGAAGAGGTTTTACAATGTACATTCTAAATTATTCACTTCATTGTGTGTGCGGCGTATTGCAAATCGTACGTGTGATTGAGATCTTGAAGTATGAATTTCTGGCACATTTTTAACATACATTTATTAGCGGACTCGGAGAAGGAAAAAAAATTATCAACCCCCTCTGCATAGCCCTCATCACCGCTTGAATTTACCGCGTGAGTGCCATTGTCTTCTTCTGTGTCGACGTCTTCATCATTTTGTGGTCTATGATAAAGTTATTCCAGTTGTGCTTTCGCTGAATATGAGATTTAAACCAGTTGAATTTCTGAAATGATTGGCTTCAATCGCCACATGTTATCGCGAAGTTTGGCTCGTGACTGCGAATAAACTTTACATGACTAATAAGGAGCTTCTTAAAAGTACTACCAGCGAAGCTACTAGCACAGTAATAACATCTGAAGACCATTGCGGTATGTTCATTTTTCGCGCCGTGGCGGAAGAGTGGTGACGTTAAAATGCTTTTGTTTACCCACGCGTTGAACCTTTGAACCCAGATTAGTCTTGCGTTACCCAAGCGTTACCCAGACCTACAGGTCTCAAGTGACGTGAGCGAACGGAGCGAACAAATGCGCGCGCAAAAATAACGTTCAAATACCAAGCTCCGCATCGTTAGGATCCTCTCGCTCGTTGACCTTTCAGTTTTGAGGTGTTTACTGAATTTTTTTCTTATAAATTGAAAATCATGGCTATGATGACAGCTAAGGACGTGAAGACAGGGCTCGTTGAGCACGATTTTGAAGAGTATGCTTCGAAATTTTTACGGTAAGTAATCATACAATGATACTCGAGGAGCTTAAAATTGTCGGACCATGTTTACTATAGGTGGCGACTGATATATCGACTGATATATCGACCGCTATATCGGTCGATATAGCGGCCGATACTCGGTCGCGACTAGGTCGATAGTCGGTCGATAGTCGGTCGACAGTCGGTCGACAGTCCATCGATAGTCGGTCGAGACTCGGTCGAGAGTCGGTCGAGAGAGCGATACAATATCGGTCGATCTTTCGTAGACGCACCTCGACCGGGTATCGGTTATATGTCGGTGGTACATCGGTCAACTGTCGGTGGTATATCGGTCAACTGTCGGTAACATAGCTGTCAACTGTCGGTGGTATATCGGTTAACTGTCGGTCGCATATCAGTCTTGCGTTAATTTAGCAGGTGAGTCCAGTGGCTTTATTTTTTAAGAGATGACATCATTAATTAATGTTATCGTGCGATGGGGGAGAGTGTTGCAATGCGAGGCGCGATTACTTTATGAAGAGAACCGAAGAGCATGTACGATTTGTATTCACAAGTTGTGCAAAACAGCAAAGTGTTTAACGATCAGTTATTAATAAAACACGCTGATAATGTGCCGAGGAAGTAGACAAAATATCCACCAGAATACATTCATTTACTGTGGGAATGATTGTAATTTACAGCAAGGAAAATACTCATACGTTCTCGTTACAATATCCTGTTTTTTTGTTCTGTCCTTTCGCTTTATACTGTGTTCAAAATAAAGACGACCACGCGTAACAGAAATGAATATTGAATGGTAACTTTTGGGCAACATCAAAAAAACTTGGAGAAAGGAAAACATGCGCCACGTTAACACAACATTATCTTAACTTGTTAAGGAAAAACAAGTTGAAAAAACTGAAAAATCAAAACACTTTTTCATCAATGTATTTCTGAGTCGGCTGAAAAATTCTCGCCGAAGGAAATATTAGCCAGATATGACGGTGGGAATAAATCACATAACAAGAGGCTGAAGGCCTATAACTCTCACTTAGCGGACTTCTTAGTTTGCATGTAGACCGTGAAGGCCAGAATAGTACAGGTACAGAATAGTTTTGTTCTAGTATGCATTTAAAATACCAAAGGAATTGAAACTGTTGCTGTAATAAGTCTAGAAATATTCGCTGCAAAGTTTACCGCATATCATAAAGTTCGACAACCCACTTGAGGTGTTATTCGGGGGGAGAGGGGCGGGTGGTCTGTTCTCGAAAACAATGTAAGAAAAAAAAACGCTATTGGATGAATACCACTGTAGTTGGGTAACACCCGTATCCTACATAAACGTGGTCGATATCGGTATACCCCTTTCTTCGCGGACCTCTACCTAGTTTTCTCAGACAAGGAATCTTAAATGTCAAAATAAACAAAAAGAAATGTGATGATCGACTTTTTTGTTGGATTGTTCATGGTGGCATATTAGTTGTTGAAAGTATAAAGGTTTCTCGCCGCCTAGAATGGCGTTCAGCGTGAGGTTAAACAGAAAAATAGAGTCCGTGTTTAAAGAGCACTAAAGGCGGTGAAAAGCCGAGAGGAGAGGAATAAAGCTGATTGACTAGAGAGATTCCCATGCCCAAACTCAAGGCGCAATTCACAGAAGATGTGAGAACAGGATTCGATTTCTCTGCATAAAGCGCAGCGTTCGCTCACGCCCAGCCATTGCCAGCGGTGTAAATAAACCCTGGATTTAACTATTCCATGAGCGATACGCCAGGCAATATCGGCTTCCCAGTTCGTACTCAGACCTCCATAAATCTGGGGTCCATTTGTTTTCTAAGGTTGACGTGTTCTTAACCGTTTTTCCCAAGCGGATGTGCTGTGCAGCCACTTGGGCGAAGGGAGCGCGAGTTTCGAGTAGAGGGTTTTGACTTTGTAGTCAGGCAGTAGGGTGAGATCGATATGTAATCAATCGACTGCTGCAAGGAGGTTTTGGAAATACCGTGGCGGAGAGCCCCAAGATATTTCGGGTAGAGATTACACCGGAGAAAAGACCAACTTTTCACCTGGCTACTTAAGGCAAAGCCAATCCAATAAAAGGCCAGGAAAACCCACTTCGCTTGATAGGTAGGATCACCAATGCGGGGAACCCAGCGTAGTTGTAGAGCGGTAGCTTTTTCAGCCGGGTTAATCACTTCAAGGCCGCCAAGAGAGAAAGGGAGTTGACAAGTCTCACGTTTAACCTGCTCTGTCTTGCGGTTCCACAGAAAGGCATAAATAGCTCCAGCGACCCTTGTGTGGGTGTAGTCCAGCATAGGGAGGACCGTGGCTGTGAACCACAGTGCCGAGGCGCCGATAGAATTAATGATTAGGGATTTACCTTTGAGTGAGAGCGTGCGTGATTTCCAGTAGTTAAGGCGCTTTTCTAGTCTTATTACACGGTTATCCTAGTTAGCGAGATCAAGGTTAGACGTGCCAAAATACAACCCGAGGATTTTAAGAGCGTCTTTCTCTCGTCGAGCTCGTCGTAATTCTTCGTCGTTCACTTTCGTGGTAGTCTATGACGCCCCTTATGAGCTCCTGAATGAAGCCCTTTCTCATCGTCTAAGCCATTATGGCTCTGTTCATGGAATTCGTCAATGTGGCCTCCAGGGTTATGATGGCATCCAAAGTGGTACACGTGTGTGTGGCTAGAATGAAGTTGTCGGAGTCAGTTCCTTCATTCATGCGTTTTGACAGGAAGCTCCTTAAGATTAAGCACGACGGTCAAGTCCCCACCTGCCGTAAGTGTCATTTGCCAGACCATGTTGCCAGAGCGTGTCCTAATGTTATAAAAATTTGGTTTTATCAACGGAGTTGATAATGAGCGAAGGGCTAACGCTCGAAACGTCAGCTTTTAGAATCTCTGTACGGTGGCCAATTTACATTATCAACTCCGTTGATAAAACCAATTTTTGTATACTACTTCCCCACCGACGCAGCACCACAGTTTCTTTAGAAACTACCCCTTCATTCGTGTCCTAATGTTGTTTGTTTTAACTGTGACCAGCTGGGTCACACCTTCAGTACCGAAGATCATACTAAATGCAGCATCTGTAATCATTCCATTGATTGTCGCATGTCCTGGTGGCGTCGCCCTGCCTTGGCTGACATTGACGTTCCTGCTCCTGATTCACCTCCTGTGTCCCATCCTCCGCACCTTTCTACTGATGTGCCTCCTGTCGGTTCTCCAACTCCTTCTGATGTTTCTGAACGCCCGCCGCCTAGAGAGTAAGTGGATTAGGTAGTGACAAGCAGCTTACGACATACACCTTCCTGGACAGTGGGTCAGACACTACACTCTGCTTAGAAAGTCTGGTTCAAGAACTTAGTCTTGAAAGTGAGCCAGCCGATTTCACCCTTTTAACAGTTACTTATTAAGGAAATGAACGAGGTCACCGAACTCGCTTGAATATAGAAGCACTTGACGCAAAAACGAAGTTTGCTCTTGATCAAGTTCTGACATTGGACGGCCTGCCCATCGGAGAAAGGCATTTGCTAGCAATAGAGAATTAAAGAGCTGGCCACACCTCGATGGCGTCATAGAAGAACACCGAGTCTCCATCGATATCCTTATTGGCAGCGACCGACCAGATATTATCGATGACAGAAGAGGCCCTAGGTGCCAGCCCTATGCGGTGACCACTCCCTTGGGATGGACGGTGTATGGTCCAATGCGTGAACCTAACAAAGTTCATTGTTGGCCTGAAGTTACCCACATACACGCATTTGCGGTGCTGTGTATATCTTTAGAAAATAAGCGCACGCAAAATGAACGAGCTTGCAGGATTTGAGCATCATTGAGCTTGGTAATTGTTCGCGCGCGAATGTAGAGGGAATGTAACTTTCAGCGTGTTTGTGCTTCGGAGAACAGTAATTGCAAAGGCAGCTAAGTATTTAATACTTTTAAAAGATTTCGCTTTGTGCACCTAAATTTAAAAGAATTCATGAGTCATTGGTGCATTTCGATCCTTCACATTACACTCTAATCAGTTAAGTCTGTTGACATATAAGTGCTACACAGCCAACGTTTGTAAAAACGTTACCCTTCCTTGTACTTGTACATGTTCATTGCCGTGACTTTAAGATCTTCAGTTCCACGGCCTGCTCCCGTC